>NC_048409.1:8771303-8785955 GCF_013103735.1 Etheostoma cragini
TTTACCAGAGTATCTTTTAACACAAGTATCTGTACTTCTACTTAAGTACGGAAAGTGAGTACTTTTGCCATCTCTGATGTTTTGTATTACAGATGTTGTGGTTTGGGGTTTTTGCCAGTCCTGTGTTCCCCTGAGTGTTTGTGTGTTCTGTTTCCTGTTATATTTTGAAGTCGGGTTTTTGTCTCGTCTTGCCTTTAGTTTTACTTCATGTGTCTTCCTGCTCTTGTGATTACCTGATTTTTTCCACCTGCTTCCCTGCCCTCTTGTCACCTGCCTCTCGTTTCCTCATTACCTTGTGTATTTAATGATTGTGCTTCTCTCGCCAGATCCTTTTGTCTTGTTCGTGTGGAAGTCAGTGTTCCTGTTGGCGTTTCCTGTTCCTTTGTGGACTTCTGTGTGCTCCTGATCTCTTTCTCCAACCCATTATTCTCCCACAGTTTACCTTCCTGAGAGGATTTTTGCCAGCCCCTGAGCTTCGTTTTTTAGTTTTTCCCTTCTCCTTGGACTTTGTCTTTTTGCTTGGACTCTCTTTTGCCCTTTTGTTAAAATAAACCTTTTTACAACCTCTTCTGCCTGCCTGCTCTCTGCATTTGGGTCCTCCAATCCCGAGACTGTCAGCAGATTATTCTGAAACATAGATTCCAATCCAAAAATGACCTGCACATAAAAAACTTCTGTTTTTTTAATGTGAGAACAAATTTCACACTGCAAACAAATACCTCAAACCACTAGCAGGTGAAACAAAGAGGAACTATATCACTGCCTGCATGCGAGTTTGTTTTTAGAGTGGCAGGCCTAATTCTAATCTTATGTTCAGCCTAAGTAAGTAAAATGTATTCATAAAGAACTTTTCACAGACTTAGGTCACAAAGTGCTTTACAGGGACAAATACAAGAAACATTACAGAGTGGGAGTAGTTACACATCCATATCACACAATTTGATGACAACATTCTAAGTAAGGTGTTAGAAAGTGGCTAGATAACAATCTTTAAATACATTTGGGTAAAACTAAGTCAAACCTGTTTGGAACTAAGAAGAAACCTTTGAGAACAAATACGTTGAAAGTCTCTTGTAATCCAGATTAATTTGTATCTCTGAGAAGTGATTTAGAAACCCTACAGGCGCAGTCACTCTCCTGGTAATCTGCGGCAAAAAAAACAATTCTGAGTAACATAAGACATAAGAATCTTTGTATGTCATCATTGATGTGTTGTGTAGATTATGCATGTTCTGCTTGGTACAGTAATTTCACTAAATTTAAGAACAAACTGCTGGGAAAGCAGAACAATATTATTTGGTATTTAATAAATGAAATCTCATGTTGTTAGTGATGAATGCAGAAGGGTTGGACTGCTGCAGGAAATAAAGTCCATATGAGGGATCACCACGTTGGCATGCACACATTAAAACAACTAATTAATAAAATTGTTGTTTTTTCAGTTGACATTTTAAACATTTAATTCTCCCAGTAATGTCTCCAACAGGACAATGAATGATTAGTAGTAGTCACCCAATTTGAACGAGAGTCAATTTTCTTTAACGGTGCGGTAAACCAAATGCAATACGCCATCCACAATATAAATATTATTAATATTTACTTTTGCTAACATTAGATACTTACACAGCTAAAAGCCATATTTAGCATTAGGAATATACGTTTTGTTAAGGCATTCACAAACGTTAGCTCACATTAGCTTCTCTGTGTTGTTTGGTACTGAGACAAAAACAAGGCTCAAACAAAATTACATTTTCTGCTGACGTGTCTGAAAAACGCCTTTTTAAGGTAATTTAATGTCAAGGATATTCTGGAGATATTTAGCATGTGTAGAGTGGGTCCAATATTCACATTAGTGACTGTGGGGCAAAAGAATTGCTCATGATCTGTGTTCCCGTTCACTTCTCCCATTAGAATCAAAACAATCATGTGACAGGCCGAGCAATAAGTGTGTTCCCAACAGCCATGTTTTGAACTGGGACTGCAGTAGTATTACTCATAAACAATAGATTCATCAACAACCAATAAAATTGTTATTGGCAGCTGTGAGTCAGGTGACTCTGCTGATGTTAACACATTGAATACATTCAATAATAATTAAACTCTGACAGCATTTATTGGATAAGATCATCTCAGCTGCTGTAAACAGGAAACCACAGATCTGTCAATTTTCTCAGCTTCACAGAAATGCACTTCCTGTCAAACTAAATACCACAAAATTATATATTCATATATATATCACAGTAAAGCTCCACCTCTTTTTGTATGCAGATATACACTGAGGACTGCACACAGGATTATCAGAGAAGAAGACAGACGGCGACACAGAGAGATGGTCTACATGGATGTGGGTCACCTGTTGGTGCTGCTGCTGCTACTGCAGCTGTGGAGCTCAGGTAATAAAGAATAATAATAATGCATTTTATTCATATACTGCTTTTTACAACACTCAAAGACTCTTTTTCTTTAAAAAAGAGGAAATCTACCAACTAATGATAGGTAGGACTCGCACGTGCACGCACGCACACATGAACACAAGCGTGCACACTGGGGACATTGGGATGTCTCTCCAAATAGCCCCTTTTTTTTATTAGCCCCTTGACATGTGACAAAATTGGGTACAATTTGTAAAATGGGTACAATCTTTGATTTCACCCACAGGAAGTTATTCAAGATAATACTGTAAAAATCTGAAAGTACAGAAATTGTGCCTGTTTAGTAATAACCATGTATTGTTCATTAAAACTTGAGAATCGCTTAATGTCTGCAATTGCCAATGACAGCTGTAGTCAATGTCCGATAAGTGGGCATGCATTGATCTTTCAGTTAATTTCTACCACTACTAAGAATCAGCACGACCTGAGGCCAACGTCTCAAAGATGATGTTGTTAGCCAGTTATCCTGCTGGATTGGTTCACACACACACACACAACACAAGTGCATATTAAAGGATTTGTTAACCTTCATAAGGCATTGTTACGGCTTTAGATCCAGTAACTACAACTGCAATAGTTGCTTTAACTGTATGTTACATAATAGAGTAAGTATTATCCCTAATAAAGCAACAAAGACGCTTATAAAAGATTTAACAATGACATAATACTGTACGTTAGTTAGTTAAACTCAAAAGTGTTTATGTTTTCTGTTATAAACACTTATATTCTGTTCGAGGTTTCTGCCTGTTCAAAGGAAGTTTTTTCTCGTCACCGCCGTACTAAGTGGGGGAATTGTTGAGTGTCTGTAAATTATAGTTTTCTCTAGACCTGCTCTAACTGGAACTGTGATGTAGCGTAGCCACAGTGTCAAAGATAGACAGGCAAAATTCCAAAAAGTACATATTTATTTGCACGGACTCTACCTCTGTCCTAAGCTGGGACCCTAAACATTTCTCAAGGCATTTCAATAAACAGCAACTATGACAGTTGATAATACGATATATGATAATACCGACAAACTCCCTTGGGAGGTAGTGTGGTCTCCCAAAAATTCCAGCAATTCCCCCAAGAGCAAGCATTTAGTGTGACAGTGGCGAGGAAAAACTTCCTTTTAGGAAGAAACCTTGGTGATGAGAAAAAATAAAATCCTTTTAGGGAGAAACCTCAGACAGATCCAGGCTCTTGGTAGACGTGTCTGACGGTGCCGGTTGGGGGGTGTGATAAACTGTGGCAATAATAGTCACAATAAAGATAATGGAACTATGATCAGAAATAGTAGTTGTAGAAGTTCATGGCATAGCAGGGCAATACAAGACGTAGCAGGGTACAGCACAGCATAGCAGGGCGTATTAGGACGTAGCCGGGCGTAGAATGACACAGCAGGGCGTAGCAGGGAACTGCAGAGCGTAGTAGGGTGTAACAGGGCATAGCAGCTTGCGGAGCAAGACCATCTGGATAACTGCATCCATGATTTAGGTGCCACTCTAATCCAAGGAAACATGCTGGGTGAAAAAAGCAATATAATATAGTATAGGGATGTACAGAGCAGTATACTATTTATATCCGAGCTGCACATGGTGCCTCTTACTGTATACTGTCTGCACCATTTGTCACTCACATCAATGCACTAGCCTCCTCCAATCCTCTTGCCGGACGTTTCTGAGGGGCGGTCGGCTCGCACAAGCAAGTAACCGTCCAGATTAAGCACAGAATCAGGGACTCGGTGAAGCCAGATCTCAGCAAACACAATAAGGTTTGATTGCTCAGGATTATTGATGGTAGTGGTGGTTTACTTTCTTGCCGGCAAAGACGCTCTCTGACGCATCCTTACCTTCCTTGCTTTTGCTACGCCCGTGTGGCTCGTATCACAGCCAACAGATGGTCCGGGGGTAGCCTATAGACTGGAATAGTTTGAAAAACAACAATGTATCTCTGGAGTATATACACTGTACGTTGTAGTCCATATTCCCACTGTGTTGCTGGGCATGGAACTAAAAGATCACTAATTTAAATGTGCTGTATTTACATAGCGCTTTTCTAGTCTTAACAACTACTCAAAGCGCTTTTACATCACACAGGATACATTCACCATTCGCACACTGTGGGCAAGGCTGCCGTACAAGGTGCCACCTGCGTCAGATAAACATTCACACACATTCACACTCCGAAGCGCAGCATCGGGGGCAACTTGGGGTTCAGTGTCTTGCCCAAGGACACTTTGAAATGGGACTGCAGGGCAAGGGATTGAACCCCCAACCTTCCTGATTGGCAGACAACCGCTCTACCACTGAGCCACAGCCACCCCACCACCCAATTTACTAATGATCATCAGAGCTAACAGCAGGCCAGCTAAATGTAGGCTTGATACCATTGTTCGAGGCTGTTGTTTGATAGCTGATAGTTGTTCGAGCTTGCTTGAGATACACCTATATGCTCCCCTTGATACATCCCCTCTCCTTGATGACTCGGGGGATGTGGTGTTTAGGGTGCCCTTTTTGTTTCTGATAAATCTGTATGATAAAAGATGAAAGGGAAACTTTGCTGATTTTCAAACGGCTCTGTATCTAGCCATGTTTCCATCGACACATTTTTATCATCATAGCGATGTTTTGATAGCGCCGTGCTTGTCTTATCATAGCTTGACATGTTGCTATCAGCCAGCACATTAGCACTATTACAACTTACAGTATTAATCATTTATAGGTGGACACCGCGATCCATTTTGGCTAGCAAACTTTGTTAGTAAATGTTAGCTTCAATGTTGTGCGTTTCAGTGTGAAAATAAATGGACACCTTGAAATGTCTCAAATCTAATCCTTACAGCAATTTGACCACAAAACAGCATGTTGTCATTAAGCTCAGGTTTTTATTTGCTTTAAAGTCGTGGGATGGAAACACACTTTAGCGAATAGATAATTGGATTGACAAGTGGATGAACATATTGACAGCAGCGCCGGCTGTACATGAAGAATAATTGTGCCTCCCTCAATTCTGCATGCTCACCCATTCACCTGGCCCTTGTCAGCCAGCTGTAGCTTCGTTCATCATGGTATAACGCAAAGGTGTGTGTGTGTGTGTGTGTGTGTGTGTGTGTGTGTGTGTGTGTGTGTGTGTGTGTGTGCGTTTCAAAGCTGTCACAACCTCTGTCACTGCTGTTGTTAGCTAGCTTGCTGTTGACCCAGATCAGGCAGGATTTGTAGTCATGGGCAAGGGACATAAAAACTAATATACATTTTAATTTGACATTAATTTAGTAAAACGCCCCCGAGTGCAGGATGATGTCATTAGACATTTGAAACCATTTCACAGGAAGAGAACAGTGTTTTTTATTTTTATTTTTAACAAATATTTGGCATATGACAAGAGATAAATAAACAGTTAACATAGGAAATTAACACTTGCATTTTGCCACTTCGCAAGGGCTTTACATTCTTCCCAAACAGTAGTTCACTGAGGAGTTTTTGAGCCGATAGAAGATTTACTACAGAACAACCTTAGAAAGTTGTTTCTGTCCACAGCTGTGATCCAAATGTGCTGCTTTATACATGTTTACCTTCTGACTTTCCACAGAACTCCAGACTGAAGGAAAACACAACTCAGAAGGTAAATAGAGAAAAAAATGAAGAATCATTATGGCAGAATCAGCCGATTTTACCGATGACTTTCTTCTTTCTATTCAGAGTTTGTCAGGTTGCAGGGAGGTCGCTGCACAGGAACACTGCAGCTGAAGCATCATGAAGAATGGAGACCAGTGAATGACTTAGACTCTGTCTGGACCCTGAGGACAGCAGCTGTTGCCTGCAGAGAGTTGGACTGCGGCTCTGCTGTTTCTGTAGAACAGAGAAAAGATTTCTCATACAGATCTGTGTGGGACATCAGGTCTTACTGTGTGGAGTCAGGATCTGCTCTGAGTGAGTGTGCAACATCATCTTTCTCTTACCACCTCCTGGATCTCACCTGCTCAGGTAAGCCTATCAGTGACATCATTTATGACAGCAATCCCACTAAATGATCGCAAATTATCCCAGTTAGCAGATGCTGTAAACATATTCTTTGCAAATCTTTACAATTATTCCCCAAAAGAATCAAGCAGGCCTGGCTTGTTGCCGATCAAACTTTTCTTTAAAACTTGCCATTTTTAGCGTGAAGCTTGCTAGCTCAAAGTTTCTTGTTTCCCCTAGCAAAGACATTTTCAGAATGGTTACACACAGAGAGCGGGAGGGACCTGAAATCACATGCCAGATGTCAGCCTTTATCCTAAAAATAAACTGTTGTTGATCCAGACTAGCCCATCAGAGACATCAAAGAAGTAATGTACTCAGGTTGAATCACACTTGCACTAGCTAGAATGGCAACAGACTGGAACAGTCATTCCCATCCCATAAGGTTCTTATGCAATGCAAACCGTTGTTCACTGCTCCAGTAAATAGGATGAACCTTAGATATGACTTGCCAGCCTTAGCAACGGCAGATAATTACATAGTCCACTCTCGATTCCCTTTTTCATTTTCTTTAAATGTAGCGCTTTAATTTTGAACGGTAAACAGTCTGTTTCACCGAAACTCCTCTAGTAGGTGTTCTATAACAGTTTTTTATAGATACCCTGCAGCCATTCAGAATCGAGTACTTCCCCAGATCATGGTATAAATGTAAATGGGATTTCTGCAATCTGTGCAGATGTAAGGATATGTTTTGCTGTGAATGATGAACTGAAATTTTAGAACTGTGCTGAGTCCAGTTTGAATCATTGAACTGTTTTATTTGGTGTTTGGCACCTTTTTTGTCTCTGTATTTGCTATTCTATCACCTCTCCAGACTCTGTCAGGCTGGTGAATGGGACCAGTCTGTGCTCAGGCAGACTGGAGGTGAAGAATAATCAGTCTCCCCAGAGGTGGTCCTTGGTGTGTGAAGCTGACTTTGACTGGCAGGATGCAAAGGTTGTGTGTAGGGAGCTTGGCTGTGGGAATCCTTCAGTCATCGAGGGGGCGCTCTATGGAGAAGTGGAGGCTCCAATGAGGACCAAAGAGTTCCAGTGTGGAGGGAATGAGGCTGCTCTCCTGGACTGTGGAAGTTTAGGCTTGGATGGAAACGTCACCTGCTCCCCTGGAAAAGCTGTTGGACTCACATGCTCAGGTTGAAGCGGAGCAGCTTTAATTTGATTCATTTATTTATGTTCTAATGAAATTCACTTTATTCTTTTACTGATGACACTATTGTTTGTGTTCAGAACCAATCAGGTTGAGGGGAGTCAGCCGCTGTGCAGGAACACTGACGGTGAAACATCAGGGAGAATGGAGACCAGTGTCTGACTTTAACTCCGTCTGGACCCCTAAGACAGCAGCTGTTGCCTGCAGAGAGTTGGACTGTGGCTCTGCTGTTTCTGTAGAACAGAAAAAAGAGTCCTCGATAATATCAGTGTGGAGGATCTGGTCTGACTGTGTTCAGTCTGGATCTAGTCTGAGGGAGTGTGCAGCCTCATTTTCCTCTTCCTACATCCTGGATCTCACCTGCTCAGGTCAGCCCATCCTTAGTCTTGCATTGCCAGACCTATGTCCACAACACTGTGGAGTAAGGTATGCTGGGATAGAATAAAAACACTGGCTTGTTTGCATTTATTTAAACAGATCCCAATATTCTTGGGTGGTGCTAAGCAGCGACAGTGGCTCAACAAAATATCGATCAATCAAACATTATTTATAGAGCACATTTCATACAAGTTATTGTAACAAAATGGGCTTTGTGCAAAAGCGACATAAAACAACATTTTGTTCGGTTATACAGAGTAAACTATACATACAAAAAATGTATTGAACACGCATGCACAAACACACACACACAGCGAAAAACTCAGTTATTCATTGACTTTTGTAAAAAGAAAGGTTTTTAGCCTTTTTTCAGTGTTCAGTGTGGATGCCTTTCTCAGTTCCACTGGCAGGGTGTTCTTTATTGTTGGGGCACAAATACAAAAACCAACCTCACCTGCTCTCGAGTTACAGAGAGGGATGGTTAACAGACCACAGCCTGTGGATCTGAGGGTTCTTGCTGGTTGATATCTAATGAGCATACTGAGCTGCAAGGCCATTGAGAGTTTTATATACTAGGAGTAGAATCTTAAAATAAATTCTAGCCTTTACTGGGAGCCAGTGCAAGTCTAAATACAGATCGCTCCAGTAATCTAATCTACTTGTTATACATGCGTGAATAAATTATTCAGTCTTCTTTTGACAGTAAGCCCCTTAATTTAGAAATATTTTTTAGATGTTAGAAAACTGATTTTGTGACTTGATTGATATGACACTTCAAAATTAAATCACTTGGAAAGAGTGGCCATGGCTGTCAAGAGTACTACAAGAGTTGCTTTCCATGGTAGTTTACCGAGCCAACATTATTTCCTGCAAATATCAGGAATTCTGCAATAAACTGAGTTATAATGGCGTTGTCACATGTTTGGAAAGGGTCTATAGTATTAATTTTTCAGTAAAGAAGTATTAAAACGCCACCTAACAACACATTGGCCAAGGGTGGTGGAGCACAGAACCCCTTTATGGTCATATAATGCCATTGGAAGTAACACCACGTTATCAATATAATTATATAACTGAGGGGATGCAAAAAGAAAGTCTCTTCTGGAGAAAAAATGATGTTTACCTGAGAAAAAGAAATAATCCTTACAGGTGGGATTAATTGCACGCCAAATGTCTATAAGCCCCAAGCTGCTGGCCCATGATTTCAAAGCATTTGTAGCCTTAACCTGAACCCCAGTGACCTTTATGTTTGACCGATCAATGTTTGGGTCCCACATAGCATTGAAGTCCGCACCAACAACAAAAGAATAGTCCATTAAATCCAGCATTTGATTGGTAAGCGTATAATAGAAATTGTCATCAAAAACATTTGATGACGCTAAAGAGGGAGAATCCGTTTGGCTACAATGGCTACTCCCTTTGTTTTTGAGTTTGCTAAGGAGGATGCAATTGCATGATAAAAATCTATTGGATAAACTATATCGGCCTATAGCAAATCCTGTTGTAATGCAAAGTCAACATTTTCCCTTTAGAGCCTTCCACCCCCTCCTTTAACCTGACGATGTGGATATTGCAGATTCGGTGTCTGTCCTCTGTGTCTGCTAGCTTCGCCTCCAGCAATTTAAAAGCGTGGCCATGGCTGTCAAGAGTACTTCAGTTGCTTTTCATGGTAGTTTTTAGATTGTTCACGTCAGATCTGACGGAGCCAAGGCTCGCAGTCAGAGATGCTAAATGAGCATGAATAGCAGTTAGCTTTTTGTCGTTTTCGATTCCCACCGTTTGAAAGTAGTTTTCTGTTTCTCCAGTAGTTCCTCTGCAATGTCATCATTATCGCTGCGTTGTGCTCTGCTCTTGTTTCCGTTCTGTTTTAAGTAACTCTGACGAGCACACAACAATAGAATATTGGAGTTGGAACCATATAAAACAACTAACTGGCTAGGTTGGGCCAAGAGCTACACTTTAAGCTGCCATCTCTGTCCAGCCGATCACTTGACTCCATATTTTCTGTTGTTAATGGTGAAATCACGTTGCAGTTGTGCTGTTTTATGGCAACACTGTTTTTGGTGTTTTTTATCGCTTTCTATTTTATCTTCTATCATCTCTTTCTATCAGACTCTGTCAGGCTGGTAAATGGGACCAGTCTGTGCTCAGGCAGACTGGAGGTGAAGACCCGGAAGTGGTCCTCAGTGTGTGAAGCTGACTTTGACCAGCAGGATGCAGAGGTTGTCTGTAGGGAACTTGGCTGTGGGGCTCCTTCAGTCCTCCAGGGGATGCTCTTTGGAGAGGTGGAGGCTCCAGTGAGTACCAAAGAGTTCCAGTGTGGTGGCAATGAGTATGCTCTCCTGGACTGTAGAAGCTCAGGCTCAGATAGAAACAACTGCTCATCTGGAAAAGCTGTTGGACTCTCCTGCTCAGGTAGAAGAAGAGCAGCTTTGATTTGGTTAATTTCTGTTCAAATTCACTTTATTCTTTTGCAGACAACTCTCTTGTTTCTATTCAGAACCCGTCAGGTTGGTGGGAGGACTCGTTCGTTGTACAGGATCACTGGAGGTGAAACATCAGGGAGACTGGAGACCAGTGATTGTCTCTGGCTTGATCACAGAGGTAGGAGCTGTTGCATGCAGAGAGCTGGGCTGTCTTTCTCCTGTTTCCGTAGGATGGAAGAAAGAGTCCTCAGTCCGATCTGTTTGGATGATCAGCTCTGACTGTGTTCAGTCTGGATTTACTTTGAGGGAGTGTGCAGTGTCATATTCCCATTCTTCCATCCTGAATCTCATCTGTTCAAGCCCATCAGTGACACAAGCCACAGGTATGACATCATGTATGACCGAAATACCTGCCTGCCTTTCGAAATAACTGCTTGCAAAAATGCATAACTGCTAAAGTTAAACATATATTCCTTGTTAATGTATTATTTCACCCACCTGCTATTAATCAGAATGGTAATATGATCAGATCAGCCAATATTATCTCTCTCCCTCTTCTTCACTTTCTCTCTCGCTTTCTTTGTCATTCCTCTTTGTTTACATGCCACAGGTAAAAAGAGGCAGAGCAGAGGATACTAAATAACTTTTTAAACTTACAGTATAAGCGTGATAGGTGTGAGCGATCCGTGTACATGTTAAAGTGATTTTAGATTTCAGGTCCCTACAGTTTGTGTTAAATGGGATTTGTTGTATTTCTTGATGTTGTGTGTGACAACTCTCCATGGGTTGGATCAGGTCCGAGGCCTTTTATCATCAAAGCGGTTGTCCTGCTGCTAACTTTGCTGCTGGTGAACGTGTCTCTTTACTTCTACTATAAGGTACGGACACATGCCTGTTGTTTAGACAACTGGTCCCCAACCTCGGGGTTTAATGGCCTTCTTAATTTTAAGGGGTGTAAGACAACCTTTTAAACCTATATAAACACATAATGACAGCGTTCACACAGCCAAATAACCGTTAGCAACAGACATTTAAGAACCAACAGCATTTTGGAAATCACCACCACAAACAAGCAATATTGTTACTAAATATTATTGTTATTATTAGATAAGCACAGGGACCTATTACATGTTATGGTATAAATGGTCATTATACAGAATTAAAGTAAATGTACACTATGTCATACAGAAATTATAACATTTATAACGTTTACATTTTAGAGGGGTATTTCTTCTTGATGACCGTTTTACCCAAAAAACCTTAACATATACCACAAAGTGGCCTTGATAGCCGCAATCATATCAGTTGGCACGGTGACCTAGATTTTTAATGACTTACCCGATGATGATTGCTTTAATTAAAACGCTGTTCATGCCCCAGGTAATGGTATAAATTTGCCTCTCGGAAGATTGAAACCTAGAAGTGACAACTTCATGATCTTCTTCAATGATAAAATTAAAATGATTGGAGATAAAATTCTTCATCTCTTGCAATCATCTTTTTCCTGGTTTCCCTTTACGCAGAACCTAGAAACAGCTTGAAAACCTGACATATACTTAGACTACTTTTCTCTCATCGACCTACTCCAAGATCCTTGAGAAGGTAGTTGCTAATCAGTTATGTGACTTTCTACTTAACAATATAGTTAATTTATAGAAAAGGTCACTTAAGGAAAAAGGTTGGAAACTACTGGAGTGATGCAGAAAGTCACCTCTGTGTTCTGTCATGTCTCTACAGGCCAGCAGGGGACAGCAGACAGACACGCAGGAGGATATTGAGCTAAATCATTATCACATGGGTGTTCCTGCAGTTGAAGAAGAGCAAACTGAAGAAGAAGGAGCAGAGTAACACCTCCAAAGAGCTCTTCTCCCATCCATATGGATTTTAATGTGCAAGTTCCTTTGAAAACAAGAGGACACAAATGATTACGTTACATTATATACTATATAGCTCACATCTCTAAGGCCATTGGTTCCTACTGAAAGCGTACAAACACCTGAGAATTTGAAATTACAATTAAAAACAAAAACAGGCCAACCAGTAACAATGTAAAATAATATTAAATTTTAAATTGAAACTTGAAACATTGACAAAATCCTCTTAATTATGTATTACAATATTCAGTGTAAATTAAATTGAGTGACATTTGAATTAAATCCTGAGATAACAGGGAACTCAGAGCCACCTTCTTCAGACCTAAACAACAGAATAGGTTGATTGCCATTGATTCCTAAAACAACACAGACTGTCGCACATTGGCCGTTTTAAACGTGTGACCATGTTACGTGACTGCGGTGGATATTTTGATCATGTGACCATTCTATTTAACATAATGAACTGTTTTTTAAGATAGCTAACATTGTAAACTATTTAGAGTTAGTAAAACATCAGGGATTGGCTTAAAATGAGGAATGCTACCTCATTGTGCAGAATTTAGTTATACTTGGCCATCTCACTTACTTTTAAAATTACTAGCCTCACAACCTAACAACAAATGTTGTTATGAGCTGCTTACACAACCTCCCCACACGGTTGTTTTCTTGCCGCTGGAGATCTGCACATACAGGGTTGGTGAACCACATTCGGTGCCAAGTTGAGAATCAGTTAGTATTTGTGATTGATTAAAGAAATACAATGCATCAAAGTCATATAGCTCACAAACAAAGTACAAATAAATCAGTCAAAATCTGTGGTATTTTTCTAAACAAATTTCATGCTTTTTCATAACAAATGTTTATTTTTGTACAGGAATTTACTTGATTTCGTAATAGATTGCTTATTTAAAAGCAGCTCTGTATCATGTCATATTAGCTTGCCAAGTTATATATCACCAAAAACAGCATATTCTGCGTTGGAAATAGGCCATAAGCCAAAATGCAAAGTATAATTCAGGGGGAGAGGATTACAAGTTCTGGGTTTACATCTTATTTATGAGATATCGGTGGTACTGGACTATACAATGACAGTTATTAAGAATGATTATTGAAATGTAGCAGTTTTACATATATGTTTTAATTCATGATTTTTTGTACTTTTTTTACTCAATGTATCTCTTATTATATCTTATTATATAAGACTATATATATATATATATACAGTATATGAGACTATAAACTCAGAATGAGCGGATTGTTAGTGTTGTATTTTCTTATTTTGTGAAAATGTTTTGTTTGCTTTCTTGGAATGTGAGCGCTTTGCATTCAACAGAAGAGAAAACTACAAGGTTCTTATTATGACTGACCAGAATGTATCGGATAATTACCAGAAAACTGTCTGTTAATTATGAGATACAGATGTAACTATGAAAAAAGCTTAAAATTGTCATTGATAAAGGCAGGATGGAGATATATGATTTAATGAGCTTTTATTTCCTACTATGTACAAGCTAAAAGTATTGTTTATTTAAATGGAGTCTGGTAGGTTTGGAGACGGTGTTATTCAGGGCTGTTTCTGGTTTAACAAAAATAATCTCTTTACCAAACAGGTCTATCTCTGTAGGGATCCTTTCCATAATATTATCAGAATAATCTGAGCTTGTCACTGGTAAAAACAATACTTTTAGTGGATCGAAATGGACGATGCACATTTATCCTATATGATTACATTGCAGTCTGGTTTGCAGCTAGCGTTACAGCGTTCTTGGTCATTATTGGACCAATTTCAAAGATTTTTGTTCATATTAGTCACTCAGACACCAGTAGAATGGGGTACAGGTTGAACAATTTTGAAAAATTACCATTTAAAGACATCAGTTGAACTCTGACCACCTGTGCTTCACAATTTACACTCCTAATTTTTTCTAATGATTGCTGACCGAAAAAAATCTCAGCCTGACCTGCTTGTCATGAAGTCAGAAACCATAGTCCTATGAGATGTGATCTGTCAGCAGCTTCTTATCACAACTATCCATCCATCCATCTTCATCCGCTTGTCCTGTATAGGGTTGGTGGGCAGCAGCTCCAGCAGGAGACCCCAAACTTCTCTTTCCCGAGGCACAACAACCATCTACAACTGGGGAATCCCGAGGCGTTCCCAGGCCAGGTTGAAGATATAATCTCTCCACCTAGTCCTGGGTCTTCCCCGAGGCCTCCTCCCAGCTGGACGTGCCTGGAACACCTCCCTAGGGAGGCGCCCAGGAGGCATCCTTACCAGATGCCCGAATCACCTCAATTGGCTCCTTTTGATGCAAAAGAGCAGCGGCTCTACTCCGAGCTCCTCTCGGATGACTGAGCTTCTCACCCTATCTCTAATGGCGGTTTTCCACTGCGT
>NC_048409.1:8786055-8806498 GCF_013103735.1 Etheostoma cragini
TCAAAGAAAAGTTTTTATTTAGCTTTTCAAGTAGCGCATCAAACCCTCCCGGACATCCCGGTCTTCTTCCTCTGCAGCTTTGCTTTCTGGCTCAGCTCCCTTTTTGTCAAAACGGTGCGATAAATGGAGTGTAATACCGCAACCGCTGCTCCGATTCTCTGACCAATCTCACGCTCCATTGTCCCCTCACTTGCGAACCAGACCCCCAGGTATCTAAACTCCTTCACTTTGGGTAAGGACTCATTCCCTACCTGGAGAAGGCACTCCATTGGTTTCCTGCTGAGAACCATGGCCTCAGATTTAGAGGTGCTGATCCTCATCCCAGCCGCTTCACACTCGGCTGCAAACCAATCCAGTGAGTGCTGAAGGTCACAGGCCAATGATGCCATTAGGGCCACATCATCTGCAAAAAGCAGCAATGAGATCCTGAGCCCACCGAATTGCAACCCCTCCCCACCCTGACTATGCCTTGATATCCTGTCCAGACTGCCTACAGGAAAGAGATCAAGCACCTGGCCACATGGTGCACTGAAAATAACCCGCTCCTCAACACCACCAAAATTAAGGAGCTCATCATGGACTTCAGAAAAGAGTCCAGAGACACGCACAACGCCATCCATATCAAGGCCTCCTGCCTGGTCAAGAAGGCTCACCAGCAACTTTTCTTCCTGAGGACACTGAGGAGGAATCAGCTTTCCTCGACTATCCTGGTGAACTTATATCGCGTGCAATAGAAAGCATCCTGACCAACTGTGCAGCTGTGTGGTATGGAAGCTGTTCTGTTGCTGCGCGCAAGGCACTGCAGCGGGTGGTGAAAACCGCAAAGCGCATCACCGGGACTCCACTACCACATCCAGAGGAAACACTGTCTGCATCGAGCTCGCAGCATCCTTAAGGACTCCTCTCACCCAGCCCACAGACTGTTTTCTCTATATCCCGAATGACTATATCCCGGTGGAAAAGTCTTACGCAACAACGAAGGAAACAGCATTACTGTTGCCTCATCTCAGACATTTGGTAGATAAGCTACCAGCACTTCAAGACTGTGATGTAGGACTCCGGATCGGATATGACTGTTCATCAGAACTAGCTTCTCTTGAAGTTATCATTTGGGACAAAAATCAACCATTTGCACAGAGATCAGAACCAGGATGGGGTATCATAGGCTTATCAAACCCTTACCTAGACAGACAAGGAAGTCATAGCTTTGTAAACCGGTAAAACACAGTAAATCGCAGTAAAAGAACTGCCAATTCCATCGGCCACAAATTAGCCCTAGAATCAGAATTTACTGAGAGAACTCATGAAAATAATATGTGTCCCAGAATTATGTTTATTTCATACAGTTCCTCAGCAATATCACGCAGAAGAAAGACGGACATTATGAGATGCCCCTCCCTTTCAAGGGATACAGTCCACCCTAACTACCAAACAACAAGAGGCTAGCCACAGTTCACCTGCAGTGTCTTAAGAAGAAATTAAAGGCCAATAAAAGCAGTAATATAATCAATTCAAAACACTCATATTAGAAACAATTAACAAGGGTGATGCAGTGCCTGCCCCCCCGAAATCTGAGGGAGAGACTGAGTGGTATCTGTCACCCCAAATAAACCAGACAAGCTGAGAGTTCTATTCTACTCCTCAGCCAAATTCCATGATGTTTCTCTAAATGACACGCTACTAACTGGCCCTGATCTTATCAATCTTCTGGTAGGAGTCCTCTGCCGCTTCAGGAACGAGGCTGTAGCGTTCATCTGTGATATCCAAAGAATGTTTTATCAGTTCTCCGTCACTCCTGAATCCCGGAATTTGCTGAAATTCCTCTGGTGGAAAGGTGGAGATAGGAACCACAGGAATACAGGATGGCGATTTATCTCTTCTTAGCTGCCTCGTCTCCAGGATGTGCCAATTTTGTTTTGAAACATCCGCACAGCAACACAAAGCCACCTATCCACTAGCATCAACATTTGTGGAGAAAAAACATTTCTGTTGTTGACAGGTTAGTCAGCGTCCCATCAGTTGGGGAAGCCAAGAACCTGATTACTGAGTAACAGGAGGTATACAAAACTACGCCTCCAGAAATTCCACGCAAATGAGGAAGCAGCCCTTGCCTGGTTAAATCTCTTAGGAAGAGCAGAAACCATCACACCTATAGGACTGGATCCAAACCTAACAGAGCGTGCAATCGGAATTCAATGGTTGATGACCTGACATTTTCAGCTTTAACAGCTGCTTGAAAGATCAGCTTGGATTCATCGCTCCATTCAGCCTAAATGGAAAGTGTATACTACAAGAACTATGTCACAGAGGCACCGGATGGGATGCTCCACTCCCAGAAGACAAGAGGCCACAGTGGGAGGAGTGGATAAATGGGCTTCACAGGTTGAAAGAGGTTTCAATTCCGAGATGTTACCACCCATATGACTTCCTTAACGTTGTCAGTGGAGTTGCACCAAGTTTTCAGATGCCATCTGCGTTCGGATACGGTGCAAGGTGCTTATTGAGAGGATCAAATAAATTGACACCGATTTGAAACTCTCTGCGTCTGGATCAATAAATCCAAGGGGCCACTACAACATCTGCTTTCCCATCTTACACATCACACTCCACCAAGATGGTGGCCATATTAGTAGATTTACTCACTAACGTTGTGGAAACACAATAAGCATGGACAGCTTTTTTTTTTCCAGCTATCCTAAGACTTGGACAGGTTGGAGACACAGAATGATAGTCCAAATGTAGTTTAGTACAGGAGTAGTGTAGCCTATGGAAAACTTTAAATTGAATTAGTCGTTGTGTAGAATGTATAGGAAATTTGTGAGAGTCTGGGTTAAATGCTGCAAACAGGTCAACAAATCAGGGGACACATTTTTTGGAACCTGCTGTATGATTCATAAGATTACAAAGTTTAATGGAGGCAGGCATTGATTCAAAATCTGGTATACAATATCTGCCCAGATGTAATTTTAAAAAAAGAAGGGGAAGGGCTCACTCTAAACTAACAAAAACAATTACAGCTAAAACCACTATATCACAATATATTTCACGCGTCAATGTCACCATTTGGATGTTTTCAACACTGGGGAAAAAGGGGTTTGTTAAATTACTCAGCAATAACAAGAGACGGGTGGGCGTGGCTGGGTAGACTCTCCGGGACAGAGTGTTGTTCAGGATCTCCCAGCTGCCTGGAATTACATCACCCTTCACTTTTTTGTAATCTTAACTAGTTGTTTTGGTACCTAATCCACCTTTACCTGGTGAATTAAACTGTAAAGACAGCTAAAGCGAAGGGGGGAGAAACACCTGTAACTTTAACCTTACGGATGGCTGCTCTGACTCGTGAGCCTGGGTCTAATATGGTCTAATTCCCAATGTTTTATTAAACTCTACTTTAAGGTTTAAATTTAGAGATTATTTGTTGAGATTTAAATTATTGGACTTCATTGAGGAGGCGATACACGGCTGGGGAGGACTGTAAGTAGTGTCTGAAAACACCTCATAGTACAGGCATTATGCAACATGACCCCAAACAAATTGCAGAAAGTCTTCCCAATGATCTAGTCTCATAAAAATCTCCTCTATCACATATAAAAGTCCTAAGAAATCCAAATGGTGAAAAAAATTTAAAAATACTGAAATTAGTTCAACAATTAGTTCAACAATTTCCCATTGTAGCCCATAGGGAGACACTACAGGTAAAAGAAGTAAAATATTTTAACTAACCCTTATCACAATAAAACCTCCCCAGTTGATAACTTACATCAATTTTTTAGTTTTACAAGTTTTATGAACTTGGCAGAAACTGGTTTTGTTCAGTGAAGTGAAGGTGTGACACATGAGCAATGGTCTAGAGACATCAAGCCTAATTAACCGGCCATCTAAATGCAAATCATTTTAGTTTTAGGCTGCTCTAACTGTAAGGCACTTGTAACAACACTGGTTAGAGTAGGCCTACAGCTTTGGCCCAGCTTAGAGGTTCAGCAACGGCTTTTGCTGTGAGTTAATTGTAGTACTTTGCTTGGTGTGTGTAAAAGTTAATAATACAATTATGTTACAAAAAGAATTTTTTTTTGTTTTAGGTTGTACCGTCATGCACAGTCATTGCACTCATGCCTCTGTATCGTTTCTGTTTAGAGTATGTAGTGTGTATATATTGTTTGGTTGTTTTGTATGTGTAAGCAGATTGTGAGCAACGATGCTCCATAGAAAAATTCCTCGTATGTGTCCTCATACCTGGCAAATAAAACTGATTCTGATTCTGATTCACTGAGAATGCTGATCGCCCACAACAAAAGACAGCCAAGGGGAACTAACGTAGGCTACAGACTTCTGTTCCCAATGGCCAAAAGGGGAGGTTACACCGTCAAACAAGTGAAGACAGAGCCAACAGTTTGTGAGTTTAAACATTTTTTATTATAAACAAAAACTACAAATTTTAAAGTTTGGGGAAAAGATCGTGGTTTGGATTAAAACACAATAGGGGAACGTACACACGTTTGCTTGGGTGAAAGCTTTGTGTTTTCCCAGGAGTTGTTGCTCTACCGCTGCCTCCATTGGTTAGTTCGTGTTATTGTGTGACTTTGGTGACTCTGAACTAACCCTTTAAAACACCAAAGTCAACAACCACCTGCCTCCTTTAATGAGACAGATGTCAACAGTTATATAACTCCTCACGTATGGGCCATTTACCTATAACATTTACCCATAACATGTATTTATGGGTAAATGGCTCCATCTGGCGTCCATGATCAGACTGGAAGTGTGCAGTAAATTTAAAACAGTAGTTCCCAATTTTTTGGGTCTGAGGTACATTATTTCCTCTGAAATACCGGCCAAAACTTTAGTTTCTACAATGAATGGTGATGTTGTAGCAAAAGCAGAGTGTGGGATCTTCCATTTTCAAGTCTGAACTGAAACTGACACAAAATTAAACTGACATTAGTTATAGTTGTACAGTCATTGACATAGTTTGTGCACAAATGGCATCAACAGTAAGGTTACACAAAGATACTGAGAAAAAGAAACTGCTGCTGAAAACTGAGAAACGTGAAGTTCCTACACTGTGTTACAGGTAATCATGTACACACACATTAAAATCCCATGTTTAATTTAGTAATCCCTATTTGCGAAAAAAAGGGCAATTTCACTGCTGTTTTCCACTTTACTAGGAACGCTATGGCTAGACTTGTTTGTTAAAAGTTGTTTTTTACACAAATGAAAAATACTTTCATTGCTAATGTTTTTTGTATTTCTGTAAATCTTTTTAGATTGTTATTCATATGCTGTGTGGGACTGATTTACAAAAGAAATTGTGTTTTTATTTAAAAGTTCTATATTCCTTTTTCTCTTCCTGACAGGCATAGCGAGTAGTAACAAGGGGTGTCACATGAGGCGTTCATCGGTAAATTGAACTAACGTGAATCAAAAAATATGTCAAAAAAGGACAAAAATCTCACAGTAAAGTCATCAAGCAGGGGAAGTCATATAACCATTCTGTGAGTACCAGGGAAATTGACCCACCACCAGGTTGTTCCCACATGAATCTGGGTGGATGGGCAGACCCGAGGACATACAACACCGCTGGCGATAAAAAGGAGTCGTCAACAAATCCAGTGACAATCAACTGCAAGTGGATAGTACTCAGATTAATGAGGATTCAAACTATAAGGTTGATCAGATCAGAGAGACCAAGAGATCAGAAAATGATTTCAAAAACTAACGTGATTTTGAAACGGACATCTCCAATAACAAGCAGGGGGAGTCAAATGATAAGTCATCTACTACCAGTGACAATAAGCCACAACCGGATAGTTTTCATGTGGAAAAAAAAGCGGTTAGGGCTAGAAATAAGGGTTACAAAAACATTGTCTTGCACATTCGTGATGAAAATGCAGTCCTGCAGGCCGAAAACAAGGATCTGAAAGAGCAATGTCCGTTAAAATACCTTGACACCAATGAACCCAGAAAAGAAAGAAAAATGAAACACCAAAAGAAATCCAAAAGCACCCAAGAGTCCCACAGTAAAATCAATACAGAGCAAGGGGTGTCACATGGGGAGTTCAATAGTAAACTGAACTACCATGAATCAAACAATATGTCAAAAATAGGACAAAAATCTCACAGTGAAGTCATCAAGCAGGGGAAGTCTTGTAAAAATTATTTTACAACCATTGAAAAGGAACCACAGCCAGGTTGTACCCGCATGAATCTTGATGAGTGGGCAGCCCGCAGGAAAAAAAAAAAAAAATTGAAAGCAAATCTCAAAGTAAAGTCATAAAGGCAACGAATGGTGACAATGTAAACAACGAAGACCATGTCGATGGCTTCACAGCCCACTGGCTATGCGGTATTCTATTCTATCTTCCGGATAAACAACCAGAGCTTAAAGGAGGATAACAGGCCTTCTGAGAAGGATCTTTCTACACAGGCAGGAGTATTCCCCCCCAAAAAAGCGTTCGGTTTTAAAAAGAATTAAAGGTGTTGTGTCTCAGGGATCCAAAAGGTCTGGCACAAAAGATAAAGATAAGTGTATCTCAGAGCATCAGTTGGACACTAGCAGTGGTGTTAAACCCCAGCCAGGTTGTTCTGACATGGACGTAACCACTACAAGAAAAAAACCTGCTGCCAAAGAATAGAAACTTGCTCCAAGAGAATGGAAAAGACCTTTCCACGCAGCCAGCGGTCTGCTCTGGACAAATCATCAAAAATGAAACGCTCGTTTTTAAAGAGAATTAAGGGTTTCTTCACCATTGGATCCAAAAAGAAATCTGACAACAGTGAAGTCATCAAGCAAGGGAAGTCATATACATTTTCTGTGAGTACCAGTGTAATCGACCCACCGGCAGATTGTTCCTACATGAATCTGGATGGATGGGCGGACCCGAGGACATACAAAACCTGTGGCAATAAAAATTGGGTTGTCGACTTCCAATGACAATAAAGCGCAATCGGCTAGTACTCAAATGAATAAGGATTCAAACTTTAAAGTTTTCTCCAAGAGATCAGAAAATGACTCCAAAAACATCAAGGCTACTACCGGTGACAATGTTAACAACAAAGAGCATATCGATGGCTTTACAACCCACTCGCTATTCGGTATTCTATACTATCTTTCGGAAGGCCAAAAACTGATTGAGGGAAGGATTGAGATTATTCTTGGCACAGTTGTCCAGAACAACGGGATCTGTTGGTCCACTTCTTTAACAGTCTATGGTTAAGTTAGGTAGGCTTTAGGAGCGGCCAAACAATATGTGTTTCCTTATATGGTATGTGTTATACCATGTAATGAAACATAAAACAAGTCCCTCTGAATTACACCAAGAAAATACCTACATTTCGGTGTGGAGGTGTTTTGATCTAAATCTAAAGCTAAATCTAAAATTGATCTAAATCTTTAACAGAAAGGTCGACCTCCTTAGCAATCCTTTCCACAATATTGACAGACACTCAGACTGATCTGAGTCTGTCAATAGCAAAACAAGCACTTTTATGAACGTAAATACAAGCTGGACAATTATCCTATTAACTTACATTGTAGCTTGTTTCACTGCTGCCGACTGCAGCAATCTAATTTAATACTGCATCAATGTCAAAGGAAAATCTTTCCTCAGTAGTTTTTACTGTATCCGATACTCAGTGAGCTGTTGCAGAAACAGGCCTAAAGCATAAAGCAAAAACTGTCAGATAAATGTAGTTAAGTAAACATTACAACGTTCCCCTCTGAGGTGTAGTGGAGTACAAGTATAAAGGAGCAGCAGGGGTGATTCTAGGATCAGACCTTAAGGGGGGGCTCAGCCCCTGATGAGAACAGCTCTAGGTCTAGTGTCCCCGTTTTAAGTTTTACAAAAATAAAAACTTGACATTGTTTGGAGGTATATACGCCTCTGAGCTGAAAATGTCCCCGGTTTTTGTCTGGGAAATCTGGTCACCTTACCATACACACCTCGGTCTTATCCCTACCCCTTGGTTGAAAAGAGAAATGGGACACCACTAAGTCCCGTGTGAACGTGCAAAAACAAGGGTAAGGGGTAGGGGTGAGTAAAATAATAAATACAGAGACTGCATTTTGCTGTTTTGTTTTAGTTCACAGTCACATTTTAAATAATGGTGCTTAACATTCAGAAATGTAAACAAAGTATTATTACTGTCAATGAATTGTATTACTGCCTCATACAGGTTCTCCCTCCCTCCTTTCTGTCTTTTATTTGGTAACACTGAAATTGCAATCATGTCTTATCTGATTAAGATATCTAACTAAGTATACCAGCCAGTGTAAAACAGATTGAGTAATGAGCGAGCCAGAGAGGGAGCAGCTCAGGACACTCAAAAAACTGTTGTGAATTTTCTTTGAATTTGTTGAATCAAAGAATCTTCAGGGACAACGGACGGTGCAATAATAGATCTTTATTCAACCAAAAGACCCTGAAGAAAACTGAACTGCCCTTCCTTCAGCATTCGTTCCTTGTACCCATGGCCACAAAACAGGCCCCCACTTCTCAATGGACATCCCAGCAACAACATTCATATATGATTTCACTCAGAGTCCTCATGCTCTTCCAATGGTTTATGTAAGTAGTTGTTGGAGTGACTCCCAGACATAGTTCTGATGTTCAGCACTTCAAGTATGCAGAAAAACAAGTAAAAAAACTTATGAAAAAAGTTACCCAGAGTCTTGGTCAAGAAAGGTTGACACAGAAAAATAGAAAACACAGGTACAACACATTAAGTTAAAGTACTAGATTAAAACAGAAGTGTAGGAGATAAAACAAAAGTCGTACAAAACAAGCACTATTTGTTTTGACGAGATGATGAGTCAATGTAAAAATGCAAATAAATCAGTGAAGGCACAGGTTAGTGATGTTAAAACATCGGCAAATTTACAGGTCGCACATGTGTGACCAACTTTGTAAAAACTACTTCCAAGTAGTTGCAACAACTCGCTAAATGCCATTTGGTTGCAGTATAGAGCCCTGATTTCTTTGGGAAACAACAGTGATAAACATCGGCTGCGGATCATCACTCCTGAATGGATTATGGACGGATTTCCCCAGGAAAAGGGTTACGACAGCGCCGAGCAACATCATGTAAATGTTTCTTCATGGTGAGCACAGCATTGATAATTTAATCTTGGGAGGTGGAATTGCTCAAAATTATTACAGAAACGCAATGCTTATTTGGTTCACTTTCTGGATAAAATCAACATTACTGGTGAAAACAGTGAACATACAGACCTGTCCCCCGTTCCCGAGACACTTTCCCTGGGTACCTAACCTGGGATCTTACACATCTTGTGTTCTCCAGGTAGCTTTGCATAATAAATGGTTGTCATTCGCAAGGTTACTTTTACTTTTATACTTTAAGTAAATTTCCAAGCTTGTACTTTGTTACTTTTACTTGAGTAAAGAAGTTTGATCAGTACTTCTACTTTTACCAGAGTATTTTTTAACACAAGTATCTGTACTTCTACTTAAGTACCGAAAGTGAGTACTTTTGCCATCTCTGCACTTAGGTCTTTGGCTCAGTGGTAGAGTGGTTGTCTGCGAATTGGAACGTTTGTGGTTCAATCCCTGGCCCTGCAGTCCCATGTCGAAGTGTCCTTGGGCAAGACACTGAACCCCGAGTTGCCCCCGATGTGTGAATGTGTGTGAGTGTATATCTTATGAGCAGGCGGCACCTTGTACGGCAGCCTCGGCCACAGTGTATGAATGTGTGTGAATGGTGAAAGTTTCCTGTACTATGTAAAGCGCTTTGAGTAGTCATTAAGACTAGAAAATCGCTGTATAAATACAGCACATTTACATTTACTTACACTATCACTTGTCGCACACACATAGTACGTTTTGTAGGGTTTGTCACCTAGTGGCCCTGTGCTCTGACGTGCAAGTGGCATGGTGACTGGCCAATGAAACATGATCATTATAGCGTTTTAAGCGACTCTAAATCAAACACAACTAAGCGACACAGCCAACGTATGGGACACAGTGCTCCACAACATAAACAAAGTATTGCAAATATCGCAACCCCTTTTGATATAATATTCGGCAACGTGATATTGCAATAACGATATTCAGTCGCTATATCATGCACCCCTACTTGGTGAATGATTGGAACAACATCTTTGACATTGGTAGGGTATTAAGCAAGATAGCTGTTGCTACAATTGGAGAAAGACGCCGGCAGAGCAGAGTGAAGTCTCAGTGACTAGCGCAGATGTAGTAACAACGTAGAATGTAGATGTAGAAACAATGTCTGATCATTTAATTAAAATGAGCTGGTGTGACAACTATTCCAGAACACAGGACCTTCTTCCTGCATTTACTTGTTTCCCCCACCCAGTCATATCCAACCAATAAGAAGACTTGACGTTCTTGTCTGATTTGTAATGTAATTTGGCATGCTTGGATTTTTCCAGGTGTGAAACCCAACCAAACCAAACTGACCAAGGCAAATCACTCCAAGTTTACTAACTCACCAACTGATTTGGACCAAAGCCAAACAAACTACTACTGTGAAACCTGAAAATGAGCATAATATGAGCACTTTAAGTTGAGGTGTAGTAAGATAAGATAGTCAGGATGGGAGGAAGGATTGTCTCAAGGTCTGTTTGCACAGAAACAGTGTGTCACTCAAAGATACAAAAGAAACATATGAGAATGACTTTCTTCAAACTTCTCACAGAATGCACTTTAACATTATTTACAACAATTACTAAAGCATTTATCAAATATAATGTGGTAAAAATTGCGTTGCTGGTCTATTTAAGCTTGTGCACTCTGAAGTTTTCTGTGCCCATACAATTTGAAGTTAGGTAAAGTTCCTACTAAAAGTGCTCAGAGTAAAAAAAAGTTAGTCTGGAGCTCTGGCCTTGTCGCACTATTTTAAATAAGGATCACATTTAGTTTCATGAAAATGGGGAACCTGGAACTTCTACTGCCACATTCAAAAGGTTTCAAACTATTTCCACAGCGTAGTTTAAAACATTTTATGCAAAATGTGTGTGTGTGTGTGTATGCACGTGTGTGTA
The DNA here is from genome assembly GCF_013103735.1 of Etheostoma cragini. Lineage (NCBI taxonomy): Eukaryota > Metazoa > Chordata > Actinopteri > Perciformes > Percidae > Etheostoma > Etheostoma cragini. The sequence goes on from NC_048409.1 coordinate 8,797,079, forward strand.
AGAGAGAGAGAGGGAGAGAAAGAGAAAGAGAGAGAGCAGAGTATAAAGTTGGAGAATGCTGCTCACTTAGCTCAGAGACAGCTCATTGCTGGTTAATAAGAACGCTGTTGCTCTGTTGTACATCTGTTAGCCATTTAGGAATAGGAAGGAACACAAACTGCGGGTATCCGTCTCTTTAGGTGTGTTCATACGTTGAAAATACCTGCAGCAACTCGTTCAGCTGAACCTACTTTCAGGAGAGAAGACAAAAAAAACAAAACGGAACTTTGTAAAGGAATATACTTATAGTTCATTTAGCGCTTCAATTTACTTTGTTTCCTTTAATTGTTTTTATCATTTGTAGACAGATGGGGACCGCTGGTCTCACGGTTGTGGGCATTTTACTCGCCATTTTACAGGTGAGTAAAATAATAAATACAGAGACTGCATTTTGCTGTTTTATTTCAGTTCACAGTCACATTTTAAATAATGGTGCTTAACAAATGCACGTTCAGAAATGTAAACAAAGTATTATTACTGTCAATGAACTGTATTACTGCCTCATACAGGTTCTCCTTTCTGTCTTTTATTTGGTAACACTAAAATTGCAATCATATCTTATCTGATTAAGATTCCACAGAAAGTAGAAAGATATCTAACTAAGTATACCAGCCAGTGTGGGACAGATTGAGTAATGAGTGAGCCAGAGAGGGAGCAGCTCAGGACACTCAAAAAACTGTTGTGGATTTTCTAAGACTGATTTGTAGAATCAAAGAATCTTCAAGGAGAACGGATGGCGCAACAATAAATCTCTATTCAACCGAAAGACCCTGAAGAGGACTGACTGCCCTTCCTTCAGCATTCGTTCTTTGTACCCATGGCCACAAAACAGGCCCCCACTTCTCACTGGACGTCCCAGCAACAACATTCCCATATGATTCCCCTCAAACTCCAACTAGTTGTTGGAGTGACTCCCAGACATAGTTCTGATGTTCAGCACTTCAAGTATGCAGAAAAACAAGTAAGAAATTGTGTGAAAAAAGTTACCCAGAGTCTTGGTCAAGAAAAGTTGACACAGAAAAATAGAAAACACAGGTACAACACATTAAGTTAAAGTACTAGATTAAAACAGAGGTGTAGGAGATAACAAAAAAGTCATACAACACAAGCACTGTTTTGAAGAGATGATGAGTCAATGTAAAAATACAAATAAATCAGTGAATGCACAGGTAATTAAGTGATATGAAAATATTCTCAAATTCTCAGTATAAAGCCCAGATTTCTTTAGGAAGCAACATAAAGTAGATGAACATCGGCTGCGGATCATCACTCATGAATGGATTATGGACTACAACATTATGATTTGCCCAGGTAAATGGTAACAACAGCGCCGAGCAACAGCATGTAAATGTTTCTTGATGGTGAGCACAGCATTAATAATTTAAAATGATAACAGAAACACAATGCTTATTTGGTTAACTTTCGGCCTCAAATCAACATTACCTGCGAAAACAGTGAACACACAGACATGTCCCCCATTCCTGAAACACTTTCCCTTGGTACCTAACCTGGGATCTTAGCGACAATCTGTTTCACCTAACCAGCGGTCATTCAATATTTGGTAAAACTATATTTGAAGGGATGTGCGTACGACTGACATGACACTTTCATTTTGATGACCTGCCACCTGTCATGAACATGAAGGAGTCATTTTTGAGTGTTCACACCTTTTGTCAATAATTGTCATTTGGTAAATTATGACACTTTTAATGCAAACATAACATTGTCTGAGATGTCTTTGTCATAACAACTTGACTTTAGCAAAGACAACAATCTCCGTATTATTACAATTTGACATTAAACTAGACAATACAACCTGTGGCTGTCATTAGAGCATTATAATTGTGTCATGAACATTTTTCCTTGACCTCAGGTAAAGGGAAATAATTTAAACCTGTCATGAATTTAGATTTTATCATCGAATGCTTAGCTATACAACAATGTCATGAATATTATCCACAACCTCAAGTAAAGTTTAACCATTTGGACTTTTGAATGAATGCAGTACCTAGGTGATTTAATGAATTTTGAATAGATAACATTGGCTGATAACTATTCACTTACCTAGGGAGATAACTGTAGTAACCATCACAGCTGTGTGCATCCCCCCAGATGCTAACAAAATGTAGCACTCAGTTATCTTCATGGGTGTAAGGAAACAGCAGCATGCACACCCAGATGGGGTACAAATAGTAGCCGGAGATTTCAACCAGGCATACTTAAAAGCTGTACTCCCTAAATTCACCCAAGATGTAAAGTGTGCCACCAGGGAGAGCGGCACACTTGGCCATGTGTACTGTAAAATTAAGCATGTATATAGCCCAATGCCACAACAACCCGTTGGCCTTTCAGACAACCTCTCACTGCACCACATACCAGCCTACACCCCTCACCCCTCATCAACACCTGGCCAGAGGACGTCCTCTCCCAGCTCCAAGACAGCGTCTCATTCACAGAGTTGGGTCTATTTGAGAGCCTGGATGTCGAGGAGTATACAGAGACTATCCTATCCTACATCACATTCTGTGCTCACCATCATGTCACCATCACAATTGGTTGCTACAATGACAGAGGAATTAAACTGCTTCTTTGCCCAGTTTGAGGTGAACAGACAATCAGCACCTCTCCAGCCTTCACCAACACCTTGGTATCCCTCCAGGAACATCGGGTGAGGAGAGCACTGATGGAAGTAAACAAGAGGAAGGTGGCTGTAGCCAATGAAGAACCATGGAAAGTACTCAGGGCCTGTGAAGACCAGCTAACGGGGTTTCTCACTGATATCTTCAACATCTCCCTGACCCAAGCCATCATCCTATCCTGCTAGAAATCCGCCATTTCCGCCCAGTTCCAAAAACATCAGCTCACAAAAGCCTGAACAACTTTAGGCCCATTGCACTTACATTAGTGGTGATGAAGTGCCTGGAAAGGCTGGTTGCCCAGCACATCAAGGCCTACCTCCCACCAAAATTTGACCATCACCAGTTTGCCTATAGGGCAAACCGCTCTACTGAGAATGCCATTGACATTGCCCTCCCCTTAATGCTGAGCCACCTCAAACACCCAGGTAGCTATGCAAGACTGCTCTTCATAGATTTCAGCTCAACCTTCAACAAGTTACATCTCCCCCTCCCCAACTGCGCTTGGATTAAAGACTTCCTCTTTGCTTTTGTACCAACAATATTTAAAATAATTTTCAAAAATTGTTTCAGTGGTTCATTAACTTGTTTGAATGAGACATAAGAATCGTGGTTATGGTAACATTAAAAGACAATTCCACTTCCAACCTGTAGGTGGAAGAGAAAAGTGCTTTGGTGCAACTGTAAAGTTGCTAGATGACAAGTAGCTATTGCTAATGTCCATGGTCTATAACGTTAGCTACTTCTTGGTGGGTAACATAAGATTACGAAATCGTTCAACACGCTTATTTATTTTTAGTTTGTTAGATTGTTTTGACTACGGTTAACAACTCTGGGCTAACCCACTAAGTTATCAGTAACATTAACTGTATAGATTAATCCAAGCCTAGGGGGTACCAGTGGTGCCTGGAACCCTATCGTAATCCCAGTTCATTTTCTTTTTACGTTGGTAAAAGTGTGACTACAGCTTGAACTATGCATGGTGGGGCTGTACAATGTTCAAGATTGGACCAGAACCAAGGACCTGGGACATAAAAATTGACATACTTCCGCCACCTGGGGAATCTATAACAAACAAACATGTTTTTCCCTATAACTCCCATACCGTATATTGCACATTTAAAAATGATGTCCAAGCGTCACTGAATGGAGCGGAATCTCACATTTCCGCCTACAATTTTATACCAGTAAAATTGTGATTTATTGTAAACCTACTTTTTCGAAGTCCTCCTAGGCTGGTTTGCATGACACTTTGCAAGTAGCATCTCCAAACGGAGCTGATAAAAAGAAATAAAAAGAATTTTGCTCCGTAACAATTTTAAGGGTACCATCTACAGTCACTCTTGAGGCCACGCTTACATGGTGTACTGATTTGTTGAAGTGGGCTTGACGTATGGGAACCATGTTTGGGTTCACTTACGTGAGCAATGTCGTGGGAGTTTCTTGTACAGCGATAAAGGAATTAGTTGGAAGTGAGACTTTGTTGAAACAAAATAAAGACAGGCTGCTAACTGAATCAAGGTTTGGTCTTTGGTGAAGTTTTAATTGTTTTCTGCAGAGAACAATCAAATGACAACAACGGTTTCACAATGCAAACATCAGTTAGAGAGTGAAAAGCGTCTTGCAACATTACAACTACAGTTTCCTGCCTTATAACCTGTCCGCCCATGAGAAAAACTTATCATATTTGGAAAACTAATTTTAGTAAATCAATTAATCTTCCCAGGCAGACAAATTGGAGCTGTTACGTCTTTTGCATCTGTTGTTTGTGTGTCAAGTTTCTTTACCGCTCATTCTATCTTAGCTGAAAAAAGAACATCTTGTCTCTTCGGACAGGCTATGGTCTCACCCTGGGACCTGCTATGATAACTATAGCTCTGGACAACTGTTGATGCAAAGACAAACAGTTGTCTTCTCCTTCAGGGAGGACACACAAATAGAGATTCAAAAGTCATACACCCTGAAATGCATTGTGAATAATTATAAGAATAATCAACACATGCATATATTTAATTGTAACAACATAAATGAAAGAGAAAATTATATTTCTCATTTGCACAAATATTTCATTAGAACATTTGAAAAACACACTTAAGAGAAGAGCAGTTACTTAACTATTGCTACTTTTTAAGGTGCACAATCTCTACCACCAACATTTCCAAAAGACAATTAACACGGTTCTGCACAAAATATGACAGTATAATCGGAATGTGAAATAAATATATGATATAAAATAGTAATTCTGCAAAATTCTGCACAAACATTAACCATTTTTCTATGTTTTTGTTTTGTTTTTTTGTAGAGGGGCGGGGGCACTTGAAGGGGTCTCGCCTGGGGTGTGATTTAATGTAGATCTGCCACTTCTCCGTTGTGAATGACACTAGTGTTAAATACTGCTTTAATCCCAAGGAATGCCATAATCAGTTTAATCATAATCAGACTCATAGCTTGAACATTTTCTGTACATCTGCATTATTAGTAATTAAAAGGCTGTTTTCCTCTCTTAGGTCTCTGGTTTTGTGACTTCTGAGGAGCCAACATTACATGTTGAGCATTACCAGGGAGGCCAGAACCATCAACATCAACATACTGAAGTGGACTATGCTAACAACATAGAGGTAGGATTAAATTAGACACACTATCAAAGGGACATTTAAAATAGAACACATTAATTCCAAAAATGCTTTGAAAGTGCCAAATACAGTACATCCCATTGTTGTTTATCAAGGGTCTAGTACAGTAAAGACATTGTTAGAGGCTGTTTTGACAGTGTAGAGGCTCTGCATGCAAAGACCTGTTTTTCTATAACAAGCACTACCCCTCTGTCGCTGTGTAGGAATAGCCAAGACTCCATTTTTTTACTGTTTTTCATAACTATGTTGTTGTGTTGTGTAGCAATGTTAGATCTGTTTAAGCCGTGGCATGTCAATTTATTATCTGTGCACATTTCTCTGACACCGTTCATGGCTCTTTTGCAATAACAAATGTGCAATAATAAAATAATAATGAGTATAATTGGTAAAAACAGTTGAACAGTTTTTCGACACAAACTCTGCCTTTATGTGTTTGCTTAGATTGCCGTGGCCCCTCCTTAGGATATATAGAGCTGACAAACAGTAAAATTAACTGTTTACAGTCCGTTAACACCCCCCTGACATTTCTCCATTATTGCATGTATAGGTACTGAGCATGCGTGTGTATGTCAGGCCTGTCTAATAACATATTGAAAACATTGTAATTTCTGTTGTAAGATAAATAAACTATAAATCATTACTGTATTATTAGTGTCTGTTGTACTAAAACTGGCTACTAATGTGCATGCTCTTTCAGAGTGCAACTGATCAACAGGTGCCCATTCTGGAATTTCCCAAGCCGGCTGAGGGGCTGAGGAGGAGGAAGAGAGAATGGGTTATTCCTGCTATCACTTTTATTGAGAATGACAGAGGACCATACCCCCTAAAAGTAACGCAAGTAAGATGAAACAAAGCCCTTATACTCATTGGTACTGAACTGTATTTAATATTTGTTTTTGAAAAAGATGACTCCATGTTGGTTTCTACTGCCGTCATTGAGCTTGGATTTGAAAATATTATTTTAGGTTGTATTTCATTTTTCAAAACCTTTTTATTTACAGTAGATTCAAAAATGTAAAAATAGTATGATTCAAATAATTTGGCATTGCTTTGTTATTGTAGTAAAACAAGTTTAAGAATATTGTAACTATAGTTGTAGTAAGTGAGGGTGGTCTAACTCAGGCCTGTGGTGTTTTGTCCAGATCCGTTCTAATGCGGATAACGTAAAGAAGATCTTCTACAGCATCACTGGTGAAGGAGCTGATCATCCTCCTATTGGCCTTTTCACCATGGACAGAAACACTGGCATTCTGTATGTCACACAACCAGTGGACAGAGAGGAGAAAGACAGGTACATGGTAAGCATCCTCTCTGATGTTTGTGCTACACATACGTTCTTTGGTCAGTTTTAAGGATCAGGCCGGGAGACTCCATTTGTCTTCAGAATTCATTGTTTTTAAATATTAGTTTTCTGCACAAAATGCATTTTTATTTTACATTTTGTGCTCATCATACATTCAATTCAATTCAATTCAATTCAATTTTATTCACATAGCGCTAAATCACAACAACAGTTATCTCTTTGCGCTTTGAGACCGTGCTCTGTGATGTTATTTACAGAAACCCAACAGATCCAACCAAGAGCAAGCACTAAGCGACAGAGGCAAGGAAAAACTTCCTTTAAGAGGCAGAAACCTCGAGCAGAACCATGGCTCAGGGTGGGCGGTCATCTGGTTAGGGGGGAGAGAGAGAGAGAGAGAGAGAGAGAGACACAGACACAGACAGACAGAGAGAGAGAGAGAGAGAGAGAGAGAGACATGAAGAATTGCAGCAGAGGGCGTCGAGCACGAACATGGAGACAGCAGGTGACTCCAACCCCAGATCCAGAACCAGAGACAGCTGCAGGAAGAGATAGGAGGAGAGAGAAGAGGGCAAGACTCCGGGAAAGGGAAGAAGTTGAGTTAATAACATGCATTAATGGAATGAGGTTGCATACAGATGGAGAGAGGTGCTCAGTGCAACATGGGAATGTATACATGAGGGTAACAGTTAATTATCTTGCTAAATTTCTTACATAACTCTCATATTTAAATTTCCCTCAGTTTATTGAACATTAAGATGCCAGGATTATTGTTATTATTATGCGCACTGGCGAGTCCAAGCGATGTTTGACAACACTCTTACTCAAAATGTATGTTAGATATTTATTAACTATTCATATATTAGGCTATTTTTGTGAACCCAAGATTTTTGTAAACTCATTTCAAGCACCAAAACAATTGATCGTAGTTATGTTTTTTCACAAGAGATTTGAGAATTATTTTGGCTTTAAAGCCAAATTATCTCTTCACACATTGCTCTGGAGCAAATGGGCGTCACTAGACAGAAAGCTGAGTTTGATATTAAACACATGGGGATCAGTTTATATGCAAATACCTTAAAGGAGAATTTAAGAAGATATTTTAGTGCCGTAAACCCTGGAGGGTTAAATTACAATAAAGTATCTGGCTCTCAGAAACATGTAAGACTTTATGTAAGTTCAAAGGCTCTCACTTTAAGACGGTGACCAGAGGTGTCAAAAGTATTTAAATTCATTATTCATTTAGACGTATGGATACTAGGGTTTAAAAAGACTTCTGTAGAAGAGCTTTTTACTCAATTAAAAAAGTACTGGTTTCAAAACTGCATATAGTATAAAAGTAAAAGTAATGTAATGGAGAAAAAAATGCCATTAAGGACATAAGCTTAGGACGCGCCACAGGGACCTATGCCGCACTACCACCCCCCAAGCCCCCTCAACAATACATTTTTCTAAAGGCCATAATGCCTATATTGTTATATCAAAATGTTAATGTTGAAAAATTTAGGATGCACCTGTTTCAGGCACATTTAGCACATTGAAAATAAACACATTTTTGTATAATGCAAATACATTAATACATGTGTACTAATGAGCATAAACATGTGTTTCATGGCGTGGAAGATATGATGACTAGTGGCCTATAATTATTGTAATGGTGCAAAAAGTCAAACTTTAGATGCATGTTATCAAAAGCCTTTATTGGAATGTATATGTGTACATCCATTTTTTGTGCTTCTTAAAAAAAATGACAGGCCGGAATGAAAACAAGCTGAACTAAAATAAGAGTAACAAGGCTATTTTTAAATACGTAAAGAGTAGAAAGTACAAATAATTGGGTGAAAATGTAAGGAGTAGAAGTAAAAAGTCTGCTGTAAAATAATGACTCCAGTAAAGTATATACATTTTTACTTAAGTAAGGTAACAAAGTATACTTGACACAACTGTTGGTCAATAACAGGATTGCTTGAATCAGTATGTATCTGTATGATCCATGCCGAATCATTATCATCGAGTATTCTTGCATGTACAGTATTATAATACAAATGTTTGTTTTATGCAGTGTCAAGTTCATGCTGTAGCAGACAGTTCAGGAAATGTTGAGGCCCCAATGGATGTTATAGTGAAAGTTATTGACCAGAACGACAACAAACCTACTTTTGCTCAAGACATCTTTCTGGGAGAAGTTGCCGAGGCCACACCAATAGGTACAGTTAGTGGATCTCATTCAATCCTGAAACAGATGTATGTCAGAGCTCAACCTTTTACAAGACAAAAAAGCAGGATATGATTTTAACTGTTCGACCTTTTACTTTGATATAGTAAAATCCAAGACCTGCTCCAGCACATTGGGGAAAATACTACTCAGTGGATGTGATAGTGCTGACGACTTTTTTTTATTGTTACCTGTTACCCCAAAAAAGAATGTAGTTGCTAGAGATAGCAGTTTGAACAATATTTTACTTATTACTTTGATGATTCTATGTTCTTGACATGCTAAAAATTTAGACTGTTTGTCATCTTGGTCATTACTCTAGTTGTCTAATCATATGTTGTACACTACTTTTTATAACTAAGGATAATTTGAGTTCACTCTGTGGGGTATGACAAAACTACAAAATTATGTAACTGACACCCTAGCCCTACACATACCATGATCACCAGATGCAATGTTATAGAGGGCTCTTAAAATTTTGAGAAATCTGTACTTAGTTTTAACTTCTGACTTCCATCACTCCAGGTTTTGAGGTGATTAAGGTTGTGGCCACAGATCTTGACCAGCCAAATACTGACAACTCAGATATCCGCTACC
>NC_048409.1:8806598-8808794 GCF_013103735.1 Etheostoma cragini
TCCAGGTTTTGAGGTGATTAAGGTTGTGGCCACAGATCTTGACCAGCCAAATACTGACAACTCAGATATCCGCTACCGTCTTATCAGCCAGGAGCCAGCGTTGCCCAGTGACTTGATGTTTGCCATCAACCCAGTCACAGGAGTCATCAGAGTCAATGCCGGTGGGCTAGACAGAGAGGTGAGACTCTCAAACAAATTGCCTTTGTCTTTACATGCTTTAACCCTAATGGTATGAAAATCCATTTTCATTTCATTAGTGTACACTGGTAAAAGGAATAGGAAACTACTAGAATTGTTGGGTCCTTGTAAATTCTGGACTGTGGTCTAGACCTACTCTATCTGTAAAGCGTCTTGAGATAACGCTTGTTATGAATTGATACTATAAAAAAAAATTGAATTGAAATTGAATTGGTAGAGTGGAGGAAATTCACAGAGATAAGAGTAGACGTAGTAACTTAGCACGTGATGTCACGTCTGTAAAACAATTTGAATGAAATGGTTTTTCGGGAAACTGGCTGATTATATACGGCGTGTCCTCTTTCTCTCAACTCCCTTCAGTCTGCTCTTATAAGCTCAATGACACAGGTAGGCAACACCCACCCCACCCCGGCGGCCAATAAAAAACAAACAGCTGGATTGTGACGTGGCACCTTTATCCATGATTGTTATTTCTATGGTCTCAAGTCCAAGATGCTTGAGATGGTTTTGTGTCAGAATTATCACTTCAGCACTGCTTGTGTGTTTCCTACATTTTACATTAACAATGAGCCTATAACTTTAATTGCCTACGGAACAGCAACTGCAATGGATCTCAGTGACTGTACACCTAACAAATGCACCCTGATGGAGTAGAAGGCCGGGTATGTTGTTTTTATAATCTATACATTTAGAGTTTGGACCACTAAATACATAATAAATATCATTATTTAATGTATTACATATTTGAATAGTTTGAATATTTAATAGGAATTGACATACCCAAGGTAAGGTAACTAGTACCACAATGACTACTTCCATATCACTTTCTGCAACCACTTTCACAGCACACTTGCTTCTGTTCATAGCTGAAGGCAATTTCCAAAGCAAAAAGACTTGAGAAGGTGTCATCATGTCATCATGTCACCCGAGGCTAGGGGGAATGCCGTTAGTTTTGCAGCTGAATTCAGTTTCTTAAAGGATTCTGCTCCAATTGAATCTGTTATATGACCGCAAAATGTTTAAGCCTTCGAGCTGATTAGGGAAACTGTTTCTTTACTAACAGAAATACCCCATGTATACTCTGGTGGTACAAGCAGCAGACACGATGGGAGAAGGATTGATTGGAAAAGCAAAAGTAATCCTTAACGTCACAGATAGCAACAACAATGCTCCTGCCTTCTCTCAGCCATTGGTTAGTACAACATACAGTACTTTTGACTGGAAATTCACTAAACTTTGCTAAACTGAAGAGACGTTTCAGAGTTCTCACCATGCTGAAGCAGTGTCCGTGGGTCTGGCCTTCCAGGGAGGTGTGTTCAGGTGAATTCTTGGTGTATTGCTATCTTGAGGCAGCCAGAAGTGATCGCGCCATTGACCAACAAAAACTTGGTCATACAGGAAAGTAGTGAAACGTGTCCAGGCTTATGCACAGCGCATGCACACTATGCTTGTTACACACACACAGGGAAGCGCAGCCACACACAAAAATGCAAACGTTTACAAATGAAAATATTACGGTGGAAATCCGGCATATTAACAATGCGCCATGGTACACACGCGCATGGCTTTTAAAGGGAATGGGAGATTTCTAATCTAAATCTCCTCTTCCTAATCCTGATTTCTAATTTGTTTATTGCATGTTATGCCCAAAACACACCTATGAATGAATGAAGACACTAAATACAACCCTTTTGAACCATGTGCCTGGTGCACCAAACCTTTTTTCCACCGTCAAACTACAAAAAGTAGATTTGTACACGCCCTAAACGCACCTAAGCCATGCACTTCCCCCCGTGCGCATAGATTTGTAAAATAGGGCCCTTAGTCGGCCTTCTATGATTGGTCATCTGCTCCAGCCAGCTGCTCCAGCTATTTTGGTGTTAACATTGTCTAAACACAGTGTTAGCCTACTGATAAGGATTAAGTAGCTGCATGCTAACGCCAGATAGCTGTAATCTTGGTGGCCAATGCTGTTCATTTCTCTCCAATTTCGGGTCA
>NC_048409.1:8808894-8815558 GCF_013103735.1 Etheostoma cragini
TAAGTAGCTGCATGCTAACGCCAGATAGCTGTAATCTTGGTGGCCAATGCTGTTCATTTCTCTCCAATTTCGGGTCACTTTACTGCTGGGACATGTCCGGTTGTGTAGTAAATGTTTAAGAAGCCTCTTTTCGTGGTTCAAAGTCCTGCTTTATACTCTGTTGCAGTAGCTCCAGGCATTAGTAGTGAAACAAAACTGGAGCGGGGAGGAGATTCCAAGAAGCACGCTTGCCAATTAGAGCAGACTGGGCTTTGTCGGGAGGGGGGGTTAAAGAGGCAGAACTCCAGCAGAGCCTCTCATACAGAGGGTGAATACAGATGCAGCAGCCATGGGCAGCATGAGAAAAATAAGGTGTTTGTTGAACATTACAACGAGCAACAATACATTAAGCATGGAAACATGTTCTAGTACGAACTAGCGGTCTTCAAATGAATCAAATAATTGAGGTATCACATCGTGGAAATGGACGACGCTGCATCAATAATTGACGGGGCCATAATTGATTATTTCTGTTTACAATTTATTATAGGCCTAACACCATTTCTCTTTACATTTTCTGGTATGTTTTGCACATTCATGTAGTGCCATGATCTCCGTGCTGTAGTTTTTTTTAATCCAATTTATTTAGTATTAGAGCACTGCACAATGTTTTTGGAGTCTGAAAAGCAATTAATTAAATATCCTATATGGCTTTAATAACAATATGTATTTTACGCATCGTGATGCATCACAATGCATCAAGATATCGGCTCGTTGACAGGATAAACGTAATCGAATTGGGAGATCAGTGAAGCTTCACACCTCTAGAACAAACAGTTAAAGTTCATATTACTTAACAACGCTAGTCACATGTAAAAAAGAATTCACAAAATTCAGGCCTGTCTAACAACATATTGAAACCATTGTAATTTCCGTTGTAAGATAAATAAACTATAAATCATTACTGTATTGTTAGTGTCTGTTGTACTAAAACTGGCTACTAATGTGCATGCTCTTTCAGAGCGCAACTGATCAACAGGTGCCCATTCTGGAATTTCCCAAGCCGGCTGAGGGGCTAAGGAGGAGGAAGGGACAATGCGTTGTTCCTGACTTCAATGTTGTTGAGAATGACAGAGGACCATACCCACTAAAAGTAACGCAAGTAAGATGAAATAATGCCTTTATACTCATTGGTACTGAACTGTATTTAATATTTGTTTTTGAAAAAGATACTCCATGTAGGGCTGCACGATTATAGCCAAAGTGATGTTCACGATTATTCTCACGATCATTTCTTGATTTTAACAAAAACTAATTTTATTGTCACATAGGCTATTTATAACTGCTTTTACATCTATATAATGTTACAATCAGAGAGAGGTAGTGCTACTCACAGAGAGACAACTGACTCATTATGAACAGGTCCAGTACGGGTTGAACAGCGCTGCATTTTTATGAACTATGATGTATTGGCCAGGGGTCACATCTCTGGCCCAGGTCCAGCAGCTCCGTGTCACACGCTGTTACTCTACCAAATGAAGTTAGTTGCATTCAATAATTTCTTCTGTGTTCTTCGCCATGGCGGCCGCGATAGCAGTTACCCGCGGAAACACTGGTACAAATACAGCTTTGCCCCTCATATTTAACAATATACAGCTGTGTTATTAATAATTAAAACTGTGGACAAATGTCAGAAGTGTGGACCGGTGCTGTGTGGCCGGGCTGCACGGAGAGTAAGACGAGAGAGAGTAGAGGAGGGATCCAAACACAGGCACGTCTTTACAGAAGATATGGGTCATGTAACGCAAAATTAAACCACATCCATATAGACAGAATTGCAGCAGATGAGAGGACATTACGTGCACCAGTGCGTCCAAGAGGAAAAATAATATTCGCGCCCTAGCCTGTGAGCTAACAGACGCTAACTAGCACCGCCACCGACTTGCACTGGTCACTGCTGTTGTCTGAATATCACAGAAGGGACAAAATGTTGCGTTTACTGGTAAACTGGTAAACCTTGAGACCGACGTATGAACAACTGCCAATGTTGAATTTTCCTCCTTTTCCTCTGTACTCTGTGACTGTCTACATCTAGAAACTAAGCTGCGCGATGTAGGGAACAATTCTGACTGGCACATGAGCAGACAGGGGTTTACGGAGCGGTAGATGCGCTATGCAAAAAAACTCAGCGTTCTATGAAATGATGCTTTAAAAAAAATCGCTCGACCACACAAATTTGATCGTGGGAAGTCAAAATCGTGATCGTGATTAAAATTCGATGAATTGTGCAGCCCTAACTCCATGTTGGTTTCTAGTGCATTCATTGAGCTTGGATTTGAAATTATTATTTTGGGTTGTATTTCCTTTTTCAAAACCTTCTTATTTACAGTAGATTCAAAAATGTAAAAATAGTATGACTCAAATAGTTTTGCATTGCTTTGTTATTGTAGTAAAACATGTTTAAGAATATTGTAACTATTGTTGTAGTGAGTGAGAATGGTCTAGCTCAGGCCTGTGGTGTTTTTTCCAGATCCGTTTTGATGCGGATCAAGTGAAGAAGATCTTCTACAGCATCACTGGTGAAGGAGCTGATCATCCTCCTATTGGCCTTTTCACCGTGGACAGAAACACTGGCATTCTGTATGTCACAAAACCAGTGGACAGAGAGGAGAAAGACAGGTACATGGTAAGCATCCTCTCTGATGTTTGTGCTACACATACGTTCTTTGGTCAGTTTTAAGGATCAGGCCGGGAGACTCCATTTGTCTTCAGAATTCATTGTTTTTAAGTCTTAGTTTTCAGCACAAAATGCATTTTTATTTTACATTTTGTCCTCATCATACATGAGGGTCTAGATAAATTTCTTACACAACTCTCATATTTAAATTTTCCCTCAGGTTATTGAATGTTAAGATGCCAGGATTATTGTTATTATTACACACACTGGCGAGTCCAAGCGATGTTTGACAACACTCATACTCAAAAATTATGTTAGATATTTATTAACTATTTTATTCAGATATTAGGCTATTTTTGTGAACCCAAGATTTTTGAGAACTCATTTCAAGCATCAAAACAATTGAGTGTAGTTATGTTTTCACAAGAGATTTGAGAATTTTTCGGCTAACCTGTTCAGATACACTTGAAAATACATGCTTTTCTCGCCTAAATTTTTACCCCCCAAAAAGTGATGCAGTTCCCACATACTTTGGCCCTCTGGGATGATCCTTAGGTCATTGGGAAGTTAACACTCTCAATTTGTTGTTTCTAGTGGAAGTATGACACTAGGCCCTACTGACACAGAGCTAAACAGGTTAGAACACAGAATTTCTATTTCCGTCCAAGTAAATCATTTGTAAAATTAATTAAAAACACTACTGTAAGCATATCAAATGGGCTACATACAAAAATAGTACCCTAGCCACATGTCTCAACTTAGAACAGAAAAAATCCAGAAAAAAATGACTAAGAAAATTGATTTTATATGAATTTATTTCTACAGGTATGTCTTTGCGTTTATCTTATTTCCTTTTCTTAAAAAGCCCAAAAAGTGCAAAATATAATACTTCTGAAATACAAAAACACATCCACATCACTCACACACATACCTGTAATAACTGCATGCATAGATTTATAGGAATAAGTAATCATAATTTGATGAAATGGTGAAATGCCATAAGAAGGCCATATTTTTGCTTTGACACAGCTGGAGACATCACAGGGTTAGTTTCTTCTGGCCATGTTTGATATCAATCAACTCGTCTTCTTATTGGCTACACAGGGATGCCAGTTTTATGACCTCTTTTTCTAACTGGTTGGATATACTGTCAATTTTTCCCACGTGGGCCCAATGGGGACTGTGGGATTTGATTGGCTTGGCTCAGGGATATCTCAAATAGACTGAGGCTATTGGCTGGGAACAAACAAAGTCCAGTGGAATCTGCAGAAGCCAGAGCGTCTAATGGTGTATGTAGTGACTTTGTAACGCGCCCAGGGAAAAAGATACAAGCGATCAAAACCGAGAAATTATGCACTATCTAGATTTCTCTACGTCAAAACTTGGCCTGAAACTACAAGATTGTGAGGGGACCAGATAATTATGGATTACAAGGCTTGGATATTCTAATACCTTGGAGTGTTGGCGATGTAGGAAAAAAAAGTTCTTGGCAATCTTTCACCGCTGTGATTAAAGACACGAGGAGACAGGTAGGAAAACACACTCGATTAGACTCGAATCTTTCTGTCTTTCTTTACTTCAGAACATGATTATAACCGCCGTAAGTCACCTTATTGCTTTGTGTGTGGGCTCGATGGAATCATGAGACTTCAAGCTTTCAAATGATGTATGGCATTAGCGTGTTTATGACGGTTTAATGCTTGCATTCATGAGGGAAGTCACCACTTCCTCAAACGGTCCCGGGACCGGGACCGTTGCTCGCCAAATTATCTCTTCACACATTGCTCTGGAGCAAATGGGCGTCACTAGACAGAAAGCTGAGTTTGATATGAAACACATGGGAATCAGTTTGTATGCAAATAGCTTAAAAGGAGAATTTAAGAAGATATTTTAAAGACCTCAAAGGGTTAAATTACAATAAGGTTTTTGGCTCTTAGAAACAGGTAAGACTTAATGTAAGTTCAAAGGCTCTTACTCTAAGAACGGAGAACACGGTACGTCCTGCTGTACCTTGTAATTCCGCACAGCGTCCTGCTATGCCAAGAACTACTACAAAATTCTAACCCCAACCGGCCCGTCAGAACCCGCCTACCAAGAGCCTGGGTCTGACCGAGGTTTCTGCTTAAAAGGAAGTTATTCCTTGACACTGTCGCACTGTTGCTTGCTCTGGAGGAGACTGATAGAACTGTTGGGTCCTTGTAAATTCTGGAGTGTGGTCTATCTGTATAGTGTCTTGAGATAACTCTTGTTATGAATTGATACTATAAATAAAATTGAATTGAATTGAATTGAATTGACCAGAGGTTTCAAAAGACTTCTGTAAAAGAGTTTTTTACTCAAGTAAAAATATTAAAGTACTGGTTTCAAAACTGCTTAGAGTATAAAAGTAAAAGTAATGTAAGGGGAAAAAAAATTACATTAAGGACAAAAGCTTAGATAACGCCACAGGGGCCTTTATTGCTACACCACTCCACCTCCTTCCCACCAAAAAAACACATTTTTCTAAAGGCCATAATGACTATAACGATATATAAAAATGTTAATGTTGAAAAATTTGGGATACACATATTTTAGACACATTTAGCCCATTGAAAATAAACACATTTTTGGATAATGCAAATACATTAAATAACCATATATGTGTACTGCTGAGGCTTACCATGTGTTTCATGGAGCTTTTTTTAACGATGACAAGCCAAAAACATGAAAACAAGCTGAACTAAAAAAAGAGTAACAAGGCTATTTTTAAAATGTAAGGAGTAGAGAGTACAGATAATTGCGTGAAAATGTAAGGAGTTAAAGTCAAAAGTCTGCTGTAAAATGATTTCCTCTTAAGTAAGGTAACAAAGTATTTGTATTTCGTTACTTGACACCTCTGATGTCCAATAACAGGATTGCTTGAATCGGTATGTAATTTCTGTATGATCCATGCCCAATCATTTCCATGGAGTATTCTTGCATGTACAGTATTATAACACAAATGTTTGTTTTATGCAGTTTCAAGTTCATGCTGTAGCAGACAGTTCAGGAAATGCTGAGGACACTATGGAGATTAAAGTGAAAGTTATTGACCAGAATGACAACAAACCTACTTTTGCTAAGACATCTTTCTGGGAGAAGTTGCTGAGGCCACACCAACAGGTACAGTTAGTGGATCTCATTCAATCCTGAAACAGATGTATGTCAGAGCTCAACAGTATGTTTCCCTTTTACAAGACAAAAAAGCAGGATAGGATTTTAACTGTTTGACCTTTTACTTTGATTTAGTAAAATCAAAGTCCTGGGAAAAATACTACACAGTGGATGTGATAGTACTGAATGAGACTTTTTTTTACGTTACTTTTTACCCGTCAAAAAAATGTATGCGCTAGAGATAGCAGTTTGAACAATATTTTTACGGTCTTATTACTTTGATGATTATATGTTCTTGACGTGTTATTGCTGTTCACTGGAACAAAAAAAGTTAGCAAAGTCAAATTCTCAAAAAACACAGTTTTTAAATTCAAACAAATCTTCCAGTTAAAAGTATAGTGGTCTAGGGCAATTTTGTGTCCAGAAAAATACCAATTAAAAAAACATTAATGTGCTGCCACTGAAATGAGCACACGTATTAAGTCAAATCTATTGGCAGAAAAAATTTAGACTATTTGTCATCTTGGTCATTACTATCATCTAGTTGTTTAAATCTACCTTTGTTTTCTATCTGTGCAATGCATTAAAGTAGTTAGCCTTAGTTAGTAATCATATATCGTACACTACTTTTTATATCCGAGGGTAATTTGAGTCCCCTCTGTGGGGTATGACAAAACTACAAAATGATATAACTGACACCCTAATCCTACACATACCATGATCACCAGATGCAATGTTATAGAGTGCTCTGAAAACTTTGAGAAGTCTGTACTTAGTTTTCACTTCTGACTTCCATCTCTCCAGGTTTTGAGGTGATTAAGGTTGTGGCCACAGATCTTGACCAGCCAAATACTGACAACTCAGATATCCGCTACC
>NC_048409.1:8815658-8831630 GCF_013103735.1 Etheostoma cragini
TAAGTAGCTGCATGCTAACGCCAGATAGCTGTAATCTTGGTGGCCAATGCTGTTCATTTCTCTCCAATTTCGGGTCACGTTACTGCTGGGACATGTCCGGTTGTGTAGTATACACAACACAGACTGGGCTTTGTCGGGAGGGGGGGTTAAAGAGGCAGAACTCCAGCATAGCCTCTCATACAGAGGATGAATACAGGTGCAGCAGCCATGGGCAGTCCGAGAAAAATAAGGTGTTTGTTGAACATTACAACGAGCAAAAATACATTAAACATGGAAACATGTTCTAATACAAACTAGAGGTCTTCAAATGAATCAAATAATTGACGCATCACATTGTGGACATGGGCGATGCTGCATCGATAATTGACGAGGCCATAATCGATTATTTCTGTTTACAATTTATTGTAGGCCTACACCATTTCTCTTTACATATTCTGGTACTGGTATTCTTGAACATTCATGAAGTGCCATGTGCTCAGTGCTGTAGTTTTTTAAAATCTAATTTATTTAGTATTAGAGCACTGCACAATGTTTTTTTTAATTTTAAAAATCTATGAATTAAATATCCTATATGGCTTTAATAAAAAAATGTATTTTACGCATTGTGATGCATCATGCAACGATTTCAAATGTTGACAGGATAAACGTAATTGTATCGGGAGATCAGTGAACATTCACACCTCTAGTACAAACAGTTAAAGTTCATATTACTTAACAACGCTAGTCACATGTGATAAAAAAATTCACATTGGATGTTGGAAGGAAAGTTTGAGCACTTTTCTGCTTAAAGTGCGTGAGTGACCATAAAAAATGTAATGTTGAACAAGCAAAAACAGCAACATTTTACAAGTCCTTGTTCGATTCACCTTTAACACATCCCTTGCATTGTCCCCAGTATGAGGCAGCAGTTGATGAACACAAAGTCGACGCTCAGATCTTAACGATGTCAGTAACAGACGGAGACGAACCACATTCTCTAGCCTGGAACGCCAGGTTCAGGATTGTCGATGGTGATCCTGAAGGACTTTTTAAAGTGAAAACAGGAAGTCACAAACATGAAGGAATCATTTCTACTGCCAAGGTAGGATATTAACATGTGTTTTTCTAAAGTGTTCATATTATGCTCATTATCGGGTTTATTGTTTGGTCATTGTTATCAGGTTCATACTTGTATTTAGAGGTTATATCAGAATAGTGGGGCGTGTTTTTTTTTCACTTTGTAAACCTTTAACGTGCACAAAAAAGATATATAACAAAATAAAGGAAAGGGAAAAAGACAAAATAGGTTGCTGTTTTTCCTATTGTCAAATTATAAGAGAACAATCGCTGTTATGTATTTAAGTAACCCTTGTGTTGTCATCCCATTTGACCATGCAACTATTTGTTTTTTTTTCTTCAGATTTTTTAAAATGAACTTATTTTTCAACGTTTTGGTTGTCTTTTTCAACACTTTTGTTGCTTTACCCGATATTTTTTCTCTCCCCTTTTTACCGACGTTTTTGAAGCCTTTTCCGACAGATTGGTCACTTTTTTCAACATTCTTTTACCATTTTCAAATGCTATACAATTAAATGAAACAACCAAATTCAATGAAAGAAGTGAAATGATTATTTATATTACTTGTGAAGAGCATTGTATTAAACTATCCACATTATTTCTTTTGACAGTTTGGTTCCAAGAAACCCAATTTTCTGATATAGAAACTTGTTGAAAGCAGGTCAAATTTGACCCGAGGACAACAGGAGGGGTAAAGAGTGGGAATTTTAGTTTTAGTTTTCCAGCAGAATGCTGTGTCTGATAAATTGTGCTGCTGTGTGTTTTCGTTCCATCCAACCAGGGTCTTGACTTTGAGAAGAGCAGCACACACACGTTGTTGGTTGCAGTGGAGAATGAAGTTCCTTTTGCTACTCCACTGCCCACTGCCACCGCCACAGTGGTGGTGACTGTGCAGGACGTCGCTGAAACTCCAGACGTTGATCCATTAGAGTAGCATGTGGTAAAACGAGAGGCCCTTGCTGTTGACACTGGACACACACAGGAAGTCACATAAGATCAAACTGATAATTGTCATTTTATATCTTGTATTTAAATGTTATGTTAGAGAAGGTTGACAAATAGTGAATTCATTGCTAAAACGTCTCAGCCTGCAGATGATGACTCAATTACAGGAGACAAAATGTAGGAGTAGCTGAGATTTCATCATATAATCAAGAATATAATAAAACTAAAGGGAGACTTGGCATACAGCCCGATCTGGTTGGGGAGAGTTCTAGCCCGACCAGCTGGAGCTCTCTTTACCTTGTCTCTCTTGGTTTTGCTGTAATAATAGTTTTAGACAGCTGGGGACTTATTTTGATACACTGAGCTCCTCTCTCCTCTATCTTTCCATCTTTTCATTTATGTGCATCCATGTCCCAGAAATGCTTGTTACTAACCTACTGTAGCTCTGGGGAGTCATTCCCCGGAGTCCTTATGTTCTTTTTCCCCAGCATGTTCCCTTGGATCAGAGAGGCTCCAAAATCAGGGTAGCAGTTGTCGCCTTGGTCCCGCGCCATGTTCTGTGATGCCATGTTCAACTGCTACACTGCAGTGCCCAGCTACGTCCTGTTACGTCCTGCTGTGCCTTGTAATGCCGCACAGCGTCCTGCTATGCCATGAACTACTACAAAATTCTAACCCCAACAGGCTAGTCAGGCACCGCCTACCAAGAGCCTGGGTCTGCCAGAGGTTTCTGCCTAAAAGGAAGTTTTTCCTCGCCACTGTCGCACTGTTGCTTGCTCTGGAGGAAATTAATAGAACTGTTGGGTCCTTGTAAATTCTGGAGTTTGTTCTAGACCTACTCTATCTGTAAAGTGTCTCGAGATAACTCTTGTTATGAATAGATGCTATAAATGAAATTGAAATTTAATTGAATTTCGCTGTAGTCGGCAGTCAGCGAAACCAGCTACAGTGTAAAGGCACCTTCAATTTACATCCTTAAAAAAGTGTTTCACCACAGATGGGCTGAGATTATTATTCTAGTGTCTGACAACATTATGGAAAGGATCCCTACAGAGGTAGATTTGACTGTTCTAGAGTATGATTCTTTTTTTTTAACATTAAAACATTCCTAAAATTACTATCAATAAACCCACCAGCCTCCATGCAAATAAACATTGATTTTAGCATTGTAAAATACAATTGATTAAAAGTCCACAGACACAAGATAAAACTATGAAAAGCCATCTCGATGTGTCTTTCCACTTTTCCAACCATAACCACTGTGGTTTGGTTGATATTAACACATAGTTTACTGATCTACGTTTGGAAATATGTTGGCTCTATACACGCAAAAAGTGTTGTTTATTAAAGTGTAGTCTGGTGGGTTAGGGATAGCAAACTCTTTTACTCTTTTAAAAAGGTCTATCTCTGTAGGGATCCATGTTGTCAGACACTTAAAATAATAATCTGAGGTAAAACAGCACTTTGTGGTAAAACAGCACTTTTAGTGGAAGAAATTGACAATGCACATTTGTCCTGTAGGGTTACATTGCAGCCCGGTTCTGTCACAGGGCTAGCTCAATACATGATCAATTTCAAAGATTGTTTTTTCCATCAGTCAGTTGCACAAAAACATAATAGGGTCCAGGTTGGAAAAAAAACAAACATGTTAGCCTTTAATCATTGGTGTGTCGTATTAAGCTTTGTGCTCAGTGTTTGTTCAGTACTGGTGTTGCTGCTGTAAGACGGAGAAGAGGAGAGAAGAAGGATGATAAAGGGAAAATCCAGTTAGCCAGCCAACGCCACACCAACCTCTGAGGCTGTGGGGAATTAGATGTCGAAATGCTTTTTAAAAGGTTCAATTTGTTGTTGAAATGTTAAGTGTCTGTTTAGTTGACATCTTTATTACATTGCAATGTCAACACACCTTTTGGTGCTATAGTTTAAATGGTACTTTATTATCAAAGCTTTGTTTTTATCAGTATACAGTATATAAAATCTGCTTAGCAATATTGAGT
Source organism: Etheostoma cragini (assembly GCF_013103735.1). NCBI lineage: Eukaryota > Metazoa > Chordata > Actinopteri > Perciformes > Percidae > Etheostoma > Etheostoma cragini. The sequence goes on from NC_048409.1 coordinate 8,819,657, forward strand.
ATATTGAATAGGATAGAACACAATGTAATCCTGCTAAATAAAACATCACATTCATTATAAGTTTCACTTGTTTTCATTTTACAAAAATTGTATATCCAAATAAAATACACATTTTCTATAGACTCAGTATGATACTTAAAAAAAAAAATTCCAGTGCTGGTTCCAGAGCATCAGAATATTGGATAGTCATTATGGAAACATTAATTGGTTATGTGACAAGAGCTGTGTTCAAAACTGCTCCCTCAATCACTCACTACTCCCTATATAGTGTTTCTTAAATATTGAACTATATGGAACAACCAAGGTTCTATATAGTTATATATATAGTTATATACAGATGTATATATAGTTCTATACAGGTTTAGGACTCTCACCCAAAACATTGTTGCGTGACTTAGAGATGCGGCAAAACCAAAATAAAAATACTTCTAATACGTTCCTAAGACAAACCGAGCACTCAGGAGAATAGTCAGTGGTTGTTTATGTTAAATGTTACATTTCCACTGTAACAAAAGTCCGCTCCATTTTTCCTTTTCAGTTCTTGATGTGACTTCTGCTTCTTACTCTCCTTGGGGAAAACACGGCCGTGTTGCATTGTGGTATACGGGAGTATGTAGGCTACATCGTATGTACATTCAAATAACCAGGGCATAGTGGGTATTTTATATTGGACTATATAGTGAATGAAAGTAACTGTGGAAAATTTGAACAGCGCTACAAAATGGCGAACACACTATGTAGTGCACTATTTACGTGATAGGGAACGGTTTCAACCACAGCATCCCCCCTTCTAGCCTTGTCACAGTTCCAATACAAGTATTGCTATGTTGTAGCCTACTGTATATTTACAGCACACCACAATCACTGAATAGAAGACAGCCATACAGTATGATCTCACATTTGACTGGCTTTCAGGGTTCATCACACACACTTTGGCAGTCAACAGACGCTGCAGCAATATTTATATTTATATTTATAACACCTGGTTGCTGATGTTGGTAATAATTTCTTCCCAATTTTGCCAGTGTTATGCCGGTGTTGTATATGGTTTCATTACGCTCTGCTAAGCTATAACAATGTTTTGTAGTGAAATTATATTTCCTTTCGTTCAATAATTTTTTTAAGTGTATTTATTTTTCTAAATTACCTTTCAATGTATTTCATATTTTGAAAGGATTTTCCCTTTAACCCCTCCCCTCTCCAAACTCAACTTTTTTTTTACTTTGTTGATCGAGCTTTTGACGGACTTTAGCGCACATAATGCGTCCATAAGACACATGGGACTACATCCGGTTTTCAAAATAAAGTATTGACCTAGGTATACAAAAAGCATGTAAATAAGGTCATCTGGATTACATTTACAGCAAGTAGGCTATAGAACATGAACTATATCCCTTATGACAGTCTTAGAGCAGATTTTATAAGTGTAAATATATAGTTAATTGTCAGAAATGATGGAGGAATGTTTATTTTTTTCCAGCAATACAGTAATTTCCCTTACAATTTAGTGGCATATTATCTTTAATTCATTGGGAATTAATTGGTTTTATACATTTTTTTAAGACACAACATTTCAGTAACAAGGTGAGCTGCAATCCCTTATGTTTTCTCACAAATCCCGAATCATTAGGTCTTTAAAATACCTTCAAATGTTTTACACTGCTAATATGCTATTCCCAAAAGAAATCTAATTTAATTGAGTAAATGTTCTTCTGTTGACCTAAGTTCACATCAAAGTATTAATGACCACATTTGACAATTGTTAAGGATCTGCATTTATCTACAGCCCAGGTTATTATAGCATTTCAATTCAAATGTAGCACATTGGTCAGATAAACAATCATTCTGTGAACTCTACTCCAGCATGGTAGCTAGGTTTGAAGATACAGACTTCTTTCTGCAGAGTTTATTTTGAAAGTCTTGAACATGGTTTTGCGTTTACGAAGATGACAGTACTGTTGCTACTTTCAGTGCAGTGATGTCTGCGTTGCTTTGCCTCGTAGCAGGAGCACTTTGCTTTTATGTGATAGTGTATTACGGTGTATTCAGAGGCGCGAGGTGCTCCAGTTCAGCGAAGCTCAATGGGAAGACGGCCATTGTTACAGGTAACGAGCCTCACCTACTAGCTACTGTAGCTCCTGCTACCTTGTAGTTTCCTTCAGACTCTCAGCTCATCTTCATGTAAACCGTAGTTGTTTCTCTAAAACACTTCCTCAAATCATCCCGAGTGTGTCAACGCTGTACCTTTCATTAAAGTTAGCTATAGGGGCATTAACTCGCTTATTCCATGGTCCATTACACCTTTTAAGACAATTAATATATTATTTTCATGCGTTTTTCAATCAAAATATAAAGTATTTTCCAATAATCTGTTTCCCTGCACCACTTGAATGTTTGACTAATCCCTGGAAGATACAGTCCGATCACAAATAAGGTTCTAATGCAATGGAATTGCTGGTAAATCCTGTTCCCAGTAAATAGGACGGACCTGGCAACGTGAAATAGTTCTAGTCAGCTCACTTCCCAGCCAGAGAGCTTGCTCAATGCTAGCGGGATTTAATAAACCGTAACGTTAAGGATAATGTTTAAAGTATGTTGAACAAAAAGACAAGCTCCAGCTCCAATCATGTCTCCAAAACAATATCAGGAATGTCAAGAACAAATGATACGCCGTGTGTAGGCTACTGTCCCCTAAAACCCGGAAGTAGCGAGGTGAACAGCGAGCGAATGGCTGTGTGGTTTAGAGGGGCAATGTTTACCTCTGACAGCTAGTGTGTTACCGCCATCTGGTGGTGCTCACGAGGCACAGCAGGATTACTATTCAGTTAAAATATTCAGTTTATTATTATTTAGTTTTAATATATCCCAAGTGCTATCTTCATCTTTCCCCTTTATCCAAGAATATCAGCTATTTTAGTGTTTTCCTATAATTCGTTTTGGATCCAGATGTTGTAAATCTCACCGAGATATTTTGTAGTGTGTGTTATCAGTGCGTCCAATAAACCTACCCACATCTGTTTTCAGTCATTTGAATATAGTGCCTAAAATTGTAAGGGAAATGTACCTCTGAAATGAAGATTTAAATCCAACCACATACATTTCTATTATGTAAAATAAGGAATATTATGAAATCTAGTGTTGATAAGCCCATGCATTTTCCCAATATATCCAAATACTTAACTCTTGGTTCATCTTTGTGTGAAAACATTCTTCTTCTACCACAATACAGTGGGTGCTATAGAACAATGTTGAGCTGTAAACATTCATAGATAAGTTGTTATTGGTAAAATGAATCAATTAGGGCGCCCAGATAGCTCAGTTGGTAGAGCGGGTGCCCATATATAGAGGTTCACTCCTCAACGCAGCGGGCCCGGGTTCAACTCCGACTCCCCTTTTCATATCTTCAGCAGCAAATAAAGGCCTAAAAACGCCCCAAAAGTTAATCAATTAGTTGCTATGAGACATTTTTATATTTTTTTAGGAAAAAAAAGTCATACCTATTCTGCTTCCAGTTTCTTAAATAGGACTATTTTCTTGCTTCTTTATTACTCAGTGACAGTAAATGGAATATCTTTGAGTTTTGGACATTTGGTCGTCATCTTGGGCTTTGGGAAACACTGATCCACATTTTCAAAATTTTCTGACATTCTAGAGACCAAACAAATAATCCAGAAAATAATCTACAGGTTAATCAACATTGAAAATAAGTGGTAGTTTGCAGCCCTAGAACCTTGTGTATTTGAAAGAACTAAATTTGATTTGAAATGAAATGCTGATTGTATAATCCGAATACCAAATGTATGAAATAAGTAATGATTGGGTCAATACATTATCTCTAATTTTCTGTTCTCTGCAGGCTATATGAAATGCCAGTCTTTGGAATGACAGGTCTAATTTTGTTCAGCATCGCTTCTTGTTGTCAGTGTTTTGTTGAGTATTATGTTTGTGAGTGAGTGGTTTTCCTGAACAGGAAGCAACACTGGCATCGGCAAGGCCACGGCTCTGGACCTGGCAAAAAGAGGAGCCAGGGTGATCCTCGCCTGCCGCAACAAGGACAAAGCTGAGGCTGCTGCTGTCGACATCCGTACGGTAAGGCCTCTGACAGAATAGGCTGTTCCCTTCACACACAGCACGAGATTTCCAATTCTAATGTCAGCTGTTCTGATTTAAAAGGTGTGACTATGAAGCATTTTAGGGATCAACCGACACTGATATGCATTTCCAGTGAAAAGGAAAATCATTAAGTCAAAATTAAGATTCATAATGTTACAAACTCCAACACAACACTTTTTTTTTAAATGCTGTAAACAATTATTTAATAATTATAAACTTTCATCATATTCCACAGTAGCCTAAAAAGATACAGATAGTGTTGTGGGCGGGACATTTAGTCAGAGGGACAGACACAGGGCTGCACTATTTATTGCACATTTTATCTTGATAACTATTCAATTCAATTCAATTCAATTTTATTTATAGTATCAATTCATAACAAGAGTTATCTCAAGACACTATACAGATAGACCACACTCCAGAATTTACAAGGACACAACAGTTCTAGTAGTCTCCTCCAGAGCAAGCAACAGTGCGACAAATGAACAAAATGTTTTGGTTATTGACAACCAAAGTTTAAAAAAAAAAAAACGTCTTTTGCATGATAAAAATGTAATCAGGCTATACAATCTATTTCTTAACTGCTTATTAACTTATTACTCCTAACTTTTTTTTTTCTTCTTGTCTTCTATTGAATGTTGTGTTTGTTTATTCCTGGTTGATGTAAAGCACTGTGGACACCTGTTGGTTGCTGTATAGTGCTATATAAATAAATGTTGATTGATTGATTGAACTGGCAGGTTGCGTTTTAAGCTCTTCATTTCACGGCTTGTGGAGAGCAATGTGACACATGAAACTACATTGATGAGGACCGGCGAGTTAAATCGGCCGTCCGAGAGTAAGCTATACCAGGCAGACACACAGCTGCCAACCTGCAGGTGAAAGCGCTGAAGACAGGCTCGGACATACATGCTCCGGGCGGTTGTGGACATCTGTCCCGGAAGCGGTTTCAGGAAAGTAGCTAAAACCTCAACTACAAGCCTACAGCGGTCTGCGGAGTGCGTACGTCGTCCACTCTGTCAAGACCAAACACACTGCAGGAAAACAGTGTTTTCAATATATTCAAGTGTATTTTCAAGATGCAGAAAAATCAGCAAGGCAACTTTTGTTTCCATCAGTATTGTTTAATTCTGCCAGATATGCATATTACAGCCAGACTGATCAAGTGTGAATGTGCTTCAGGAGAGTGGAAACAACCAGGTGGTGTTCATGCAGTTGGATCTCGCCAGTTTCAAGTCTGTTCGCAGCTTTGCTGAAACCTTCCTGAAGACTGAGCCCAGACTGGACATCCTCATCAACAACGCAGGTGAGAATATTTAATTACGGTGGAATGTCCCTCCATGCTACATTTTTCATTTGTACATCAAAATGAAACGCTGTGATGAACGTTAGTTAGACTGAAAGCTCAAAAGAAAGCAAAACATTGCATAGATCTAAGTGTGCGGGTATCTCTTCTATCAGTTTGGACATAAACCAAAGTAAAAAAGCACTGTTGAAGGCTAATTTTATTTTTCAACCTGGACCCTATTTTCCCATGCTTTGGTGTCTAAGTGAATAATGTGAACAACAATCTTAAAAATTGGTGTTGAGCGAGCACACTGTAACTGGCAGATGCAAACCGGAGGGCACTTTAACCCTATAGGTCAAATGCTCAGATGTGTCAAAGTGTCTGACAACATTATCGAAAGAACAGAGATAGACCTGTTTGTTAAAGAGTTAGATCCTTTTGTTTGTCCAGAAAGCTCTCCGAAATCACCATCAGCAAACCCACCAGACTCTATTTAAATAAACAGCACGTTTAGCTTGTATACAGCCAGCATATTTCCACATGTAAATAGGTAAATTAAGGGTTTATTTAAACCAAACCAGAGTGGTGATGGTTGGAGCACTGGCAATAGGAACCAAGACGGCTTTTGATAGTTTTATTTTGTTCCTGTCGAGTCTGGTCGGTCTGGTAATAGCGATTTCATGTTAAACAAAAATGAACAAAAAGGTCTATCTCTGTAGGCATCCTTTCCATAATGTTGTCAGACACTTATAATAATAATCTGAGCCTTTTCAGCAGTAAAACAGCAACTTTCATTGGATGCAAATTTAAGATGCACAATAACCCATTAACTGCCATTGTAGCTTGTTTTGCCGCTGCCAACTGCAGCATTCTTCCTTTTTATTGGAAACAAAATCAATTATATTTGACTTAACCACCACACAGTGCTGTAAATTGGAAGCACACTAAGTGATTGAACCATTCCGCTTCAGGTGTGATGGGTCCTGGACATACTGAGGATGGTTTCGGCATGGCGTTTGGGGTTAACCACCTGGGTCACTTCCTGCTCACCAACCTTCTCCTTGAGCAGCTGCAGCAGTGTGGTCCCAGCCGCGTGGTCACCGTGTCTGCACTTCTGCACCGCTTTGGCAGGGCGGACTTCCCTCTGTTGGCTTCCAAAAACAACTCGGTGTCTTCTCAGTCTACCTGGCACAACTTTCAAGCCTACTGCGACAGCAAGCTGTGTAATGTGCTCTTCACCCGGGAGCTGGCCAACAGGCTGGAGGGCACCGGTGTCACCTGCTACAGCCTCCACCCAGGTCAGTGCCTTCTGCACATTTTATACAAGAATGTTGGGCGATGCAACATATCCTGTGGCTTTTGTTTTCAAGGGTAACGATAGTTTTTTTAAACCTGGACCAGGGTTGCGTGATATTTAGTTTCATTGTCTACAATGTGAGATGTGTGATAGTCACATCGCAGGATGTTGTGATGTTGACAGTGATTCACACACTTGTAAAACACTGACTACTGTGTCACTGTGTCAGCGGCAGCAGGTGACAATCATGTAAAAGGACAATGGTGAATATTGACTTTTTTATCAAGCAGCAAAAAAGTTTCAGCGTCAACATCGCCACATCCTGCGATATAGATGATGGAACAAAATAACGTGGAGCTCTAATTTGTAATTTTCCTCTCCAAAATCACTTGAGAAGAGTAGTCACACTGCTTACTTCCAATATCGTGCAGTCCTAACCCGGGGACCGTTTCACAAAAGCAGAATTTATAAATCAAGCATAACCGATAAGGCAAAGCTTGACCTAGTCTAATCTGTGCAGCCTGTCTTGGTGCGTTTCAAGATGGCCAAACCAGGCCAGCAGCTTCTTGGGGAAGTATGACGTCAAACGCATTATTTGTAAAAAAAGAAACACAGGCGTTGTAATGAAGACGATCGCAGACCGACCGATGCGTCAGTAGCCTAAATATATACATTAACTGACCACTGCTCTGAACTAAAACCCTCATAATCATACCATTCAACGATTAGGCTACTAATCATTTGCACAAATTAACACTTGCAGTCTTTGCCTTAAAAGTAAGCAGAAGATACAATGTTACTCAGGAAATTAACTATAAAGATCAGTGTTCCACAATGCTAGAATAAGATGCACAAATATCTCTTTCACTCTGTTTTTCCCTCTCTCTCATGGGCTAAAATATACATTTCCTATGTCATATTAACTCCCACTGCTTGCTTTTAATGCAAAGTGTAAAAATTGCTTGTTTTTCCAAATGACAAGTCACTAATTGAATGGTTTCAGTTAAGCAGTTTTTTGTAAATGTATATTTTTAGACTATCATTTAGATGGTCCGCTGTTATCTGCCACACTTTTTTTTTTTTTCTTTTTTTTTTTTTTTATACAGAGGCCGAGTTTCCTTCTTTACATATTATATGCTTTCTTGTATGTATGGACATAGAAAAGAGCTTTTCTAAACAACAGCGGCGCGAGAACAAAGCCGTCAGTCAGAGAAATAAAAATGTGTTTTCGCCGATTCATCACTAGAAATGTAACTGTAGCAAGCATCTTACTGTCACTAACGTTATCCACATTCATATTCAGACAAAACAAATGATAAATCCAGCTACAAAAAAGCCGTAGGTTTGAACGGAAGTAGCCTACAAAGAGGCGTTGTTATGGAGATGATACGCCGTCTTGTCTAATTAGTGTGAACTGGCAGGTTTCCGAACGCTGCAGACTGGCTTGTTGCAAGAAGTTGCAAGTTTCAACTCGTCTCCACAGGAATCTTTGGTGTGAACTGGGCTTAACTCATAGATATTAAACAGTTAGTTGTTTGAGTCGAGCTGAGACGGGCCGGTTCAGACTGCCGCAACTTTTGCGGCAACGTTCTAAAACGATTTGGTCTTGTCGGGAATCTTTGGTCTGAACGGGGCTTCGAAGGACTTTGTTGTTGCTGGGATATTATGGGCTATAGTATTGCCGCCACTAGATGATATTATGTTAGATAACAGTAACCATGGACCACTTCAGCCAAACCTCATATGCTTGGGTTGTGTGTTCTTCAAGGAGTGGTCACCACAGAGCTGGGTCGCAGCATGAAACTCTGGCAGCAGCTCCTCCTGATGCCCTTGGCCAAGCTCTTCTTCCTGGATCCAGAGGGGGGGTCCCAGACCACCCTGCACTGTGCCCTGCAGGAGGGCCTCGAGCCGCTAAGCGGACGCTACTTCTCCAACTGTACACTGCAACAAGTGGGAGCCAAGGGGCGGGATGACGGCCTGGCTAAGAAGCTGTGGGAAGTGAGTGAGAGGTTAACCCGTTTGACGTAACAGACTAAATCCTAATCCAGAGAGATGGCTCTGTGCCTTATCAGAGACCTCTACAGGCCTCCAGTGTCAGTGTCTTATTGATGGGCTCGTTCAGTTTGCATAATTCAGTTGAAATTCACATTTTTTTTAAGTGCTTGAAAGAGCACCACATTCAATTAAAATATGTTTTGTCAGTCTATAGCTGTTTACTAGCAAAGACAACAAGGCAGCAAAACATTTTTTCATGTTATAGTTTAAAGCTGAGTAATGCACGTAATCTTTCCACCGTAGGAACAATGTTTTAATACGAGCCACAAGATAACTCTGCATGTGCTCCGGTACCTAAACAAATAGTTATACACACGTTGTCTCGGGCTGGTATCCTATGATGCATATATCTGCTAGTAAACCTCAAGCAGTGCAATGTGTTACTATTTCTGTTATCTGATAACCTTACATATGTGCCTGTTTATTAAATAACCACAAAGATGTTATGATTGCAATTTTTTACTGAAATGTTACTCTGGTCAGTATGAAGAAGATAACCGCTTTCAATAAATGCTCCATCAGACCAGAAAGTGGCCTTGGTATTATACCTCTTGTACTGGAAATACATGATGCTGGCAGCTTGGCTGTGCACGGACTAGGAGACGCCCCTGACTGCAGACCCGCAGACAATGAGGTTTAACCCCGCCCACTCTCCAGCATTTGACCCTGTCATTTCATCGCAACATCAGAGTGAATTTAGCGGTAGGCACCCACGCTTCGGACAGCCCTTTTTAATCAATAAATAATGGAAGTAAGTGTGACTTTTATAGTTGTTTAGTTTTCAAAAACAATTACCTGCACAATCACTCATGCTTCTGTGTATCCATTAGGGACTGTAAAGTTACCATGAGCGAAGGTATTGGACTTTTGGTTAGTCAAGTGCTAATGATAACGGAAAAATTGCTTCTTCGGAATACTGAACTGCACCTATTTGTTGTAGCATGTTTGAGAACAAGCCATTTATCAAAACTGAACAATTTAACCTGTGAAGGGTGAATAGGTTTTGTAACCAGGTCAAGCACCCAATCCTGAATGAGACATATATTCACACACATACACTGTTAATAACATAATTGATGTCATCATGTTCTACATTAATATCATTTTAGTATTTCATTAACATTTTTACTGTTTGCCTGTTTGTTTTAATGCTAGTTTGTTGTTCAATAATTTGTGGTTAAATTAAATTTAAATCAAATTTAATTTTGATAAATTCAAGCACCCAATTCTGAATGATATTCAGAAGGCAATGAGGTGGCTCACCCGCCACCAGCCTTTACTCCGAGGGGAGGTGATGGAGCCTGCTGTTGTCCAGATGGACCCCGCAAGTCAGGTGAAGGCCTTCAGGACATCCTAGAAGGAGAACTGGATGACAGAAAGGGAAAGGATGACTTTCTGATTACCTTTCAATACCAAGAGGACTTGGAAACATTTTTCAAACATTGTGTTGATAAACAAAATTTAAAAATAAATGCAATGTTCCTTGAGAGGTAATGAGACACAGACCAATATGATTGTTGTTATAGTTCTTGTCATTATTCTTGTTAATGATGTTGTTAATATTATTCTACACATACACGTTATTAAACTTTTTTTCAGAATGATTTGTGTTATTCTATATATATATATTTTATATAGTATATTTTTACACATATTATATACATTATGTTATATAATATATGATATATGATATATATTATAGTCTCATGACTCTTTCAGGTTACATTTGATTATGATAAATACACATTAAAATATATTACGTTTTTCAACATTTCATGCATTATTAAGGTAATTTAATGTTTTGTGAAATGTGTCAATATTGTATTTCATAATTAGCAATTAGTCCTACAGACGGGAGGTGGATCAGCTGGCTCTCTGGTGCAGTCAGAACAACCTTGGACTTAACAAGCTCAAAACTGTGTAGATGTTTGTGGACTTCAGGAAGAGACCCCCTACTCTTTCCCCCATCACCATACTCAACAGCCCTGTGTCTGCTGTGGAATCCTTCAGGTTTCTGGGATCCACTATATCCCGGGACCTGAAGTGGGAGCTCAACACAGACACCATCATCAAAAAGGCCCAGCAGAGGTTGTACTTCCTAAGCCAGCTCAGGAAGCTCAACCTGCCTAAGGAGCTGGTCCACTTCTACACAGTCTGTCCTCTGCACGTCCATCACTGTCTAGTTTGGATCTGCCACCTATAAAGGACCGGAGCAGACTACAACGGACAGTTAGAACAGCAGGGTGCGTCACTGTGTCCACGTTCGGACACCACCCGCTGCCATTGGCCATATCCGGACACTTCCGACGTCACGCACTTTCCCGTCTTTTCGCGGTACTTTTAATTTGCAATCATCGCCCAAACTGTAAGTACAATTGATTTATACCCATCAAACAATCTATGTATGAATTTTCGTGTATGTACACGGACATTAACATGTCTAATTAGTATATGAAAGTGACTTTGATGAGGGAAAGTAGTAGAACGCTCGGGCGACGCTCTTTCTTTCTAAAATGTTTATATTTTTACTGTAGGCCTACTGCTGATATGATTTAGCGTTAGCATGAGTGTGCATTTTTTTTGCTAGCTTTAACACGGCTCTGTGTAGGCAGTATGTATGTTTATAAGCAAAGCAACATCAACTTTATTCATATATTAGCTATCAACTGCATGTGTGTAATAGAGAGGGGAAATTGTGTTAAGAGCCGGTTGTAAATGTGGTTATAACGCTAGCTATTGCATATATAGACAAAGATTGATCCCGAAAGGTTTGACAGCACTAATGCAACTTAATACCTCCAAATAAAACGGCCCACCAAGGGGTTTAATCTGGCCCGCAGAATAAATCTGAAAGTGAAAAATTGCAATGAGACATGAACTAGAACAGGGGTTTTCAAAGTATGAAAGGGTGAGCCCCCCTCCAAGGAGCACAATGCCTGCTGTGCCCCCCCTCCCCAATAATCAACCCACACACAAACAAATGCCACTGCAAAACACCTTATAATTGCTTTTATTTTAGAACCATCTCATCTTTTAAAATGACATTTTATCTGAATGAAATTCAACACATGAACATTTTAAAACATTTCCTCCCATTTTTATTATTTTATCAGGGCCTTTGTATGGCAAATACGCACTTTTTCCATTTTTCTAATAAGAGCAACCCAAAACTCATTTTTCAACCGTTTTCTCAAACAAACGTTACATACCAACAGTGTTTT
>NC_048409.1:8831730-8838936 GCF_013103735.1 Etheostoma cragini
AAAGTAGCAAAGTGCTTCACATGATAAAAATTTGTAAAATACAGTAAGACCCAAACAGTAAATAAGCAAGCAAAAAAGTAAAAACAAACCAATAGAAATAAATACCCAAAAGTTATAAACAGGAAAAAAGAATGAGTTCACACAAAAAAATGTTCAATGCCTTATCGCGCTGATGTGACCGAGTCCGACCCGAACCCGAGCAGTCTTTCTAAAAATCTGTTCGAACCCGGCCCGGCCCGTCAGGTACTGTCGGGTCCCGTTGGGCTCGGGTCGGGTATCCATCCTCTAATCTCCTTGCAGAGGATGGAGAAAACACGGGCATTCATGGCGCGCGACTTTATAAGGTTAACAATTTTTACTCTCTCGTCCAGCACAGTGTGCAGCTCTTGGGGCATCCTCTTAGTTGCCAAGGCCTGGCGGTGGATTATGCAGTGCGTCCAAATAGCAGCCGGGGCGACCTCTTGCACCTTTTTTACCAGACCACTGTGCCGGCCTGTCATTGCCCTTGCCCCATCAGTGCATATTCCACAGCAGCGGCCCCAGTCCACATTATTTTCCCGCATGAAATCATTCAAAACCTTGAAGATTTCGTCTGTTGTAGTGCGCGAGGGCAGAGGGTGACAAAACAAAAACTCCTCATGCACATTTAGCTCTTTAACAAAACGCACGTACACCATTAATTGAGCACAATTGGCAACATCAGTCGACTCGTCCAGCTGAAGGGAGAAGGAGGGGCTTTCACAAACACTGTCCACTACCTGTTGCCGCACATCTGCGCCCATATCTGAGATTTGGCGTTGGATGGTGTTGTCAGACAACTGGATGACATTCAGTTTGGCAGCAGCAGCTTCTCCCATCATTACTGAACACATGTCCTTAGCAGCAGGAAGAAGTAAAGTTTCACCGATGTTGTGGGGTTTCCCCGTCTTTGCAATGCGTAAGGCCACCCGATAAGATGCTTCGGTTGCCTTAGCGTTAACAGTACTGAACGTCTCTATTGTTTTTTTCTGTGTGCACAGCTCCTTCAGCTTCCTCTTTGTGACTAAACTTGGGTGCTTTGTTTCAATGTGGCGCCGGAGCTTACAGGGTCTCATGCTATCATTAGCCAGAACCTCCTTACAGATTACACATTGCGGCCTTGGAGCATCATCGGGAGCAGTCCAGGAAAATCCAAACTTTAAGTAGTCGTGGTCATACTTCCTCTTTTTTCTATTTACGCCAGAGCTTGTCTCCCCTGCCTTTTTTTTAACAAAAAATTTGTCCATTCTTTACCGCAAGCAGATAGCTTCTTCTCCGGTTTATTTTTTCCCTTGCACCGCGCCTCCCCTAAAGTGCTCTGGCGCCCCCCCGGGGAGGCGCGCCTCACACTTTGAAAACCCCTGAACTAGACTTTTTTTAATAAACTGCTATTCCTATATTTTCCGCTAGGGGGCGCACTGTTTTATACAAAGCAGCTGAAAGAAGAAGAAAAAGAAAAAACAATGCTGAGATAGACACAGCTAATGTTCAGTGACTACTACGATACATCTACTTACCTTTGTACTTGACTTTACACCCTCATTAGCCAAAATGTCTTTGTCAAAAAAGAGAAGAGTGGATACTGTGTGCAGAGTTTTCCAAGAAAAATTGACAGATTCATATTTATTCACAGAGGTGAATTGGAAACCTGTGTGCTTGGTGTGTATGCAACACCTGTCGGTGTTAAAGGAATATAATATTAAGCGCCATTATGAGACTCAGCATTGTGAAAAATACGACAGCCTGCAAGGAAAACTGAGACAAGGGAAGATAAATGAGTTGCTGGTGGGTCTGAAGAAACAGCAATCCGTTTTCACTCGGAGCCGAGAGGTCAGTGAAGCAGCGGTAAAAGCCAGCTACATAATTGCTAATGAAATAGCATTAGCATCAAAACCGTATCACGAAGGGGAGTTCATCAAAACATGCATGCTGAAGGCTGCAGCAGAACTCGTATGTCCCGAGAAGCGACAAGCTTTTGCCAACATCAGCCTGACGAGGAATACTATTGCAGAGAGGATTTCAGAACTATCAACAGATTTGGACAGTCAACTGAAACACAAAGTCAAGTCATTTGTTGCAATTTCTGTTGCAATTGACGAGAGCACTGACCAGCCATAAAGTGTCCGAACGTGGACACAGTTCCGTTGGCTAACTTTAACACGATGCCGTATTTCCAGACGGAGCATGTGCTGTTGTCCGCATGAGATGACGATTCCACAGTATTGTCCTTCATCATAAATGCAGGTATGTTATGGAGCTAGAACAGTGACAGTAACCTGTGGTATTGAAAATAAAATTTGGCATTGAAACAACAAATATTGGCATTGAAAACTGTTGAACTGAAGTATAAAACACAAACATCAAAAAGTAAGAATCTCATAATCCTATGATATTATTTCACTTTGACGTTTGTTTGCATCATGACGGATTTTTCAATGTCAATTTAAATTTTTTTTTGATGTTTGTGTTTTTTCAAAGACAGTTTTTTTTTTACGCTGTCAAGATCTTTACAATGTCACTGTTTTCAGTTTCAACTTTCTGTCACTGTTTTGGCGTAGGGAGGAGGGGCCTGAGGGGAGGGACAATGGGGGCGTGGTTTGTGGGAATTCACATAGGCTGCTGGCGAGAGACCACACCTCCAGACGAATCCTGCAATTTTTTCACACAGAAGCAGGCTGGTTTAGTGTTAACTTTTAATGTAGCTTGTCAGTGAATGCGTCCAGCCTTTTAGTGAGTGTGTGATTTGCCTAGAAACCTATTGAAGTGAAAACCTATTGAGTGAAAAAATGGCCAATATGAACAGACTTACTTGAGATTTGGAGGTTCCAGGTGAAAGTGTGGAAGACATTGCAGATATGCGGTTTTAACAACTCTGGGAGGATTCGTTTGGAGGTGTGGTCTCTCGCCAGTAGCCTCTGTAAGTTACCCGTAAGCCACGCCCCCTTTATCCCTCTCCTTAGGCCCCTCCTCCTTATGCCAAAACAATGACAGAAAGTTGAAACTGAAAACAGTGACACTGTAAAAATCTTGACAGCGTAAAAAAAAAACTGTCACTGAAAAGACACGGACATCAAGAAAAAATTTAAATTGACATTGAAAAACCCATCATGATGCAAACAAAATCAAAATGAAATGAAATAATATCATAGGATTATACGATCATTACTTTTTGATGTTTTATACTTCAGTTCAACAGTTTTCAATGCCAATATTTGTTGTTTCAATGCCAAATTTTATTTTCAATACCACAGGTTACTGTCACTGTTCTAGCTCCATAGTATGTTACCGTATGTTGTTATTTTTAACTTAAGGTTGAGGAATATTCTACTGTTTATTTGTCTTCTGTGTGTTGAAATGTAAGGATGTTACTTAATTGTTTTCATATAATTGTTAACATAAATTGAAGAAATGAAAAGGTGAAAACTGTATACATTTTTTTGTAATTAAATTGTTACATGTTATTTCCTCCTTGCAAAAGTAAGAGGGAGCATATTGTTGTTTAATTTATTTAGTTTATGAGTTTAAATTCACTATACGATCAATGTGAGTTTCTAGATTCTAACTTGTTTTGCTCAATTTGATTTGTGGGTTTATGTACTTTTTATAGCAGAGTATGTGTGAACACAATCCTTATTTTTTCTTTATTTTATGTAATTTATTTTATTTTCTCTTTATTTACTAACATGAAATCATTGTAATTTCTGTCCCTGGTCCACTGTCAGGGAATGTACTGTGTTAAAAAAAAATTTGAACATGAATTAAAAGCTGAGCAGAGCAAGTCTGATAATGTCCCTCTGAGTAAGGGACCGTCTGATGTTCATGGATTGGACCACCGGAGGAAAATAGGGGAAGGTCATGTCTTTTTATTCTTTGTGGAGGGGAGGGTCACCCAAGGTTTCTAGTCTGGGGGGAGGGGGTCACCCATATTTATGAAAACAGGAAAAATGTCAAAGTGGCTTGTATACTTTTCCATGTAGCTCTCAGTCTCGGCCCCCATCGATAGCATGGTATGACCCAACGCTGTGTTGACAGCAATCCAAGTTTAGAGTTGCTTTCTGTGAGAATGCAACCATAACTAACTGCGCTACCTGTTGCCGAAGTATTGTCATGGAGCTGGAATATCATAAAGCTCTGACTAGCTCTAAGGTTTCATGTTGCCTGGAGCTCGAGTACCCATGCAAACCACTGAGCATCCACGTGTGCCAGACTGCCAATAGGCTACATTCATTTAAAATTAAACATTGAAGTTGGAGCTAAGTGGAGGGTGTGAGCGGTGATTGCTGTTACGTGTCAGTTAAACTTCTCATCTTCAATCCTACCTGTCGATCTCCAGCCATCTCGCAGCGGGGTCCGTGAAGGTGGACAGGCCAGGCAGCAAGCCCGCGACCCCTGCAGGCACCCGCCGGCTATCACATCAGACTGTGGAGCTTCAATTTTCGTAAAACGGCCCTAATTGTGTTCCACATAGTTGATTTCTCGCATAAAAAAAGTCTCAGAAGTGAATTTAAAAATGGAATAGCAGACAAACAATGTATACAGTTCCCAGTTGTTGTTCCTCTGAGACACCCTGTACGGGGCCAAAGCAGGAAAAGTTGCTTTAACTTTGAGTTTCAGATTTGGCGGGCCACCCAGTGTGCTTTGTTGAATGGTCTCAATGTTTTATTTTATTTCGTGTGAATACTAGTTTACTAGAGGAGTAACTTAGTATCTGAAGTAATGCAGGAAGTGTGCATTTAGCTTCCATGCTTATTGTGTTTCCACTACAATGTTAGTGGTTAATCTACTGAAATGGCCGCCATAACAGTGGAGTATGATGTGTAAGATGAGAAAGCAGAGGCGCAAAGGTGTGTATGTCATGGTTGTGAGAAGCACCAGTATATGTAGGCCTACATCTTTTTCAAACACAAAGCAGTAAAGGAGGCATCTATAAGTTGTTGAGGAGGGTCATGCCTTTTTCCCAATCATTTTTGAGGGTCACAGACTCATAAATTGCTGGCAAATGGAAGGTCAAGTCTATTTTGATTAAATATACCCAAACTCCTCTGTTAGCTCCTCAAATAAAAAACAAACACTCCCTAACAGAGAAGTTGTATGGTAATTTGCTAGCTTCCCAATAAGAGTCTAACAGATAAAGTGATACCAGTGTGTATCATGTCTCTCTCTGAAACCCTTTCATATAAAATACAATGATGTGTACTATAGACATGACCGGTAGATTGAGCCGAGAGATTTAAGATTTGAAGATGATGCATGTCTATGAATTACATCACCATAGTCCAAGACCGACATGAAAACTGTATTTATATACCACCTTTAATGCAAGCATGCAGCCCAAAGGGCTTCACAGAACTAAATTACAACACAGATGAAAAGAAGAAACAAAAAAAAAACAAGAGACAAAAATAATACAATTTGTTTAAAGCAAGACTAAAAATCACAACAACAGAGCATACTGGTAACACTCTGTACATAATAAAACAAATATCAGGGTTTAAAAAAGGATACAAAACAATGGTAAACACTTTAAACTAATGCTGTAACATTCAAATTAAAAGGCAGATTAAAAAGAGAATTTTTCAAACATGCAGTAACACTCAAACACATTCTTGCATTTAATTGCATAATACATACAATTATGTGTAAAGTATATTACCTTATTTACAGAGATGGCAAAAGTACTCACTTTCTGTACTTAAGTGGAAGTACAGATACTTGTGTTAAAAAATACTCCGGTAAAAGTGGAAGTACTGATTAAACTTCTTTACTCAAGTAAAAGTAACAAAGTACAGGCTTGGAAATTTACTTAAAGTATAAAAGTAAAAGTAACCTTGCGAAAGCTACCTGGAGCACACAAATGTTACTAGGGAGACGCTGAGGAACTTCAGTGGACATGGAGGACATGTCTTTAAATGGCAAAGGCTACATTTTAAATGGATGTCTGCTAATAGGCTTAAAACATAACATATATGATTATTATGACAGAAACTGGGACTCCAGGTTAATAAGATTCTGACTTATTAACAAGATATGAATTCAGTTGTGATTCTGTGAGATGTCACAAATCCAGTTTCTATTTTTAATCTTTCCCCTAACATGTAAATGAATCTACATTTATGTGTGTGCTCAAATACGGCTTCTGGAAATAAAATAAAGGATTAAAATATGAATGACTAAACAGACATTAATGAAGAAGTTCCCCAGCACATTGGCAAGGAGTCCTTCTTGATGCCTACTGTCTCAAACATCTCTCTCAGATAAGGCTGAGGATGATGGTAATGTCTTGGTGTTTTCTCCATTATCAATCATGTCGCCCTCATACTAGCCTACTATGTGCTAACGTTGACACCATCCATAGGCTACTACTATGTGCTAACGTTAGCGCCATCAAGCCTCAATGATTTGCTGTGAATTAATGCAGAATGCCGAATCTGTTGAGTTGTCTTAGTCGTGCGTCAAATGCAACGTACAGTAGATGTATTCCCATCCATTTAGAGTGAATATGGTATTGATGACGTAAACAATAATAAGGATAACTCCAGTGAAATGATGTGGAAGTTAAGAACTAGATTAGGACTGGATTAAAGCTGATTCTGGTTTCCAACTTTGACCCAGGTGTGTCTGTTAAAACACAGACGGAGACAACTTCTCTCTAGCTAAGTTGCCATCCACTTGTCAATTGAATTACAGTATCTGAAGTTTTGGTCAAAAAAAAAAACTCATGCGAATAAAGCTGGTGAAAGTGTTGATTAATATCAACGTGCAACCCAGCTAACAGGTGAAGAACACACCAAAACCACTAGCTAACTTACTTTAAATGTGAAGAACTATAGACCAAAAATAGGCTTAAGTGAACTGACAACATGAGTTATACGACTTACAGTTCTCACAGAGGCACACACACAATATCAGCTGGTTATCCTCCGGACAGCTCGTCTCCTTTTCATTTCTCTCACTTTTCTCTCCAGGTAGCGCGCGCACCCGCTCGCAGTGTGTGCCGCGTGTCCGCGCTATTTTCCGACATAACCTCTTGTACAATTAACAAGCCAATTTTTAAAATGTAAGGAGTAGAAAGTACCGATATTTGTGTTAAAATGTAAGGAGTAGAATGAAAAAGAGCTGCGTGAAGCTGACACCCCACCCACGTCAAAAAATTCAGCAAATAGTCTGAATGGTTAGTGCTCCGTTTGT
>NC_048409.1:8839036-8845722 GCF_013103735.1 Etheostoma cragini
ACTTGAAATGAGACACATTTTTTCTTGTTCTAAGTCTTTATTGAAGTTCAAAACAAAAGATACACATTGTACAACAGCGGAAAATCTGAAGAATTAAAAGAACTAGCCCGCTTTGGTTTGTTTTGGAACATGATAGGGTGACGGTGACGTCATCGGCCAAAATTATAACTTTTAATATCTCGAAAACAAAAGCTGCACAAACGACAGGTTTAACTGCACAAACCTGCACAAACGGAGCACTAACAAACTAGCCCACTTCGGTTTGTTTTGGAGCGATATGGGGGGATGGTGACGTCATCGGCCAAAATTATAACTTTTAATATCTCAAAGACGAAAGCTGCACAAACGAAAATGTCAACGGCACAAACCTGCACAAACGGAGCACTAACGGACTAGCCCACTTTGGTTTGTTTTGGAGCAATATGGGGGGGATGGTGAACTCTAGATGGAGCTAAAAAATATTTTTTAATATCTCAGAAACCAAAACTGCACAAACAAAAATTTTAACGGCACAAACCTGCACAAACGGAGCACTAACCATTCAGACTATTTGCTGAATTTTTTGACGTGGGTGGGGTGTCAGCTTGTGAATCCACTGGAGCGAGTCTGTGTCCAGTGTGTCCACAGGGGGGCAGTAGTGCATCACAGCTCCAACAGCAGAAAGCCCAGTGTGTCTTTATGCTGTGCCATGGCCATTGTTGCTTGGAGCAAGGTTGTTGAGGACCTTAACCCAGCAGACCTATGGATTCTGTTCATTATGAACACTGATTATTAACACAGGTTGGCATGAAAGCCGGGGCAGTTGTGTGTGTTAAGAGAGGTGCTCTTGTAATTACTCAGTAGGACATTCTTCTGCACAGGCCTCTCCCTTAACCTCAGTGTTGGTGGGGAGGAACACACTTCCACGATCGATTCCTATCTCCTCCTGCCTTCAACTTTCCCTCTTTCACCCCCTCCCCCCTTGTCTCTGCAGCATGCTGAAAGGACCTGTGGTAAACTTGAATCCTCATTGAGAAACAGCTTTAGTGACCATATTTCTTTTAAATCCAGTAACAGCACTCACCTCTCCAGCAAACAGTTACAGGGTGTAGGTCATTAAAGGGTAACTTAGTTTTTTGTTGTTTTCAACCTTGACCCTATTTTCCCTTTTTGTCTATGTGACTGAAGGGAACAACAATCTCTGATATTGTTCCTGTATTAAGCAAGCAGAGACAAAATAAGCTACAATGTAACATTAATGGGAAATTGCACACCTTCAATTTTCATCCACTAAAAGTACTGTTTTAGCCATTTTTTCCAACCTAGATTAATCTGGACATCTTCATCAAACATGATAGTTGCCAAGGGAAAAAAAAAATCATCCTGCAGAGAATACATCTCGTTTTGTATAATTGTTCTTCAACTGTCTTTATTATTCTGAAAATAAACACAACAAATGTTAAAGATGAATAATTTTTACTCCTACCACCTAAAAAGAGGTAAACATTGTCTGGTGTTAAAAGTGTTGCTTTGGGTGTTTAAGTCCCATAACATAGGTAGGGTAGGAATTTGGCGTAAACACCATTACTAATCTTGAAATCCATTTTTGTCATACTATGTTGGAGTAAAGTTTGCAAAATTATTGCTTAGCTGACAAATCTACTACACTTTATTGAAATGCCATAATAATCTGGGCTGCTCTAATTGCAATCAAGGATCCTTAACAATGTCAAGTAAACAAGGTCTTAAATGCTCGGATTCAAATATTAGAAGAACAGAAGAACATTTGCATTATATTTAATTTATTTAGGCAATAAGATAGTAGCAGTAGTTTAGAACAGTTGAAAGTATTTTAAAAGTCTAAAAGATTTGGGACTTTTGAGAAAACATGGAGCTCCAATTGCAAACAGGCAAACGGTATGGATTAACTTTCCCAAGAACAGTTTCTGGAAGGGACACAAACAATACAGCCAAAATAGTACAGGTGTACAGGATATGTGTAGTTGTGGAACTCCAGCAAGTAAGCTGGCAAGACTATTTCAACTGCTAACTTTGGCTTATTCTGTACAGACCACATGTTGTGTGGCTGATAGTTACGTTTAGAAGTCCGAGAGACTAAATCTGTTCAGATCACGGAGTAACAGTCTGTAGATACAAAATCAGCAACAGATTGCATGTAAAGCATTTTGAGAGCGAATCTGTCGTAACGTAAACAACAGGAGACTTGTATAAGCTGATATATGGGTCTGATAACATTTTATTAAATTGGAATCGGATGACTTCCTGTCTCTCTTCCTGACTGAAGGCTGCTGGGAAGTGTCCTACTTGAGAGCGGATTTTTGTCTGCCTAACGTCGTGTGTGAACTGATATTATGGTTATCGGTAATATTAAAGATCCACCGGTTGTGTTTGGCTCAATATGATGTTAAGTGGCAGATCAGTAGGTTTTCTGCAATTAAATATATAGACTCTGTCCCAGACAAAACCTAATATTTATGTGGAGGATGCATAATAATTTTATAATTATAAGATGAATGCGTGGTGGACATATGAACCTCATGAAACTCATATTCAGACAGCTGATGTTAACAATTAGCTTTTTTGTTAAGAGAAGAAAAACAGACGTAAGATTGTTTTTCAGCATACCAAAATGTCCCTTGATATCTTTTTGTCCCATTATTTTTTCTCATTTTAATGCACTTATCAACATGGAAAAGTGCGAAGTTACTTTGTGCAAACGTTTTTTTTATTGAAAACAATATACATGCAATATGTTGGCATATAGCCTACTGTAATTGAACTGTGTTCAAATTCACACGTAACATTCTCACTTGGAGCAAATAATCTCCCACACAATGTCACAATGTCCAGCAATTAAAGGGTGAAAAAAATACTTTAACGGGTTGGGGGGGCAGAATTGGCATCAGCTGTGTGCTTGAAGATCAAGTGGTATTTCAGACTGGACGTGCTGCGATGATAGCTCGGTTCACAATGAAACAACACACAGATCACTTTGGCCTTGTCAATGTAATATTTGGCAAGTAAACTTTCCATCTAGAATCTTATTGGCATCCATTTCGGCGTCTCGTGCTCGCCATCCACTCAAAACGTAACGTTACTACTCTTTGGCCGTCTCGCAAGCCCAAACAGCGTGTGTGCTGCGTGCCTGTTGTTTTTTGTTCGGTCAAACTAGATCCTGTGGGTGTTGTAGTTTTTCTAACGTTACTAGTTATTGCAACAGCAGCAACAAAGTTTGCTAGGCCAAAATGAATGTTAATCTTGCGATAAAAAATTGTTGTTGTTTAAATGGATTTGCGTCAATGCCGTTGATAACGCAACAATAGTCCTCATATCAAGACAGTTTGGAAACATCTTTAAAAGAATGGGTGCTTATTGAAATTCTAACATCACTATGTCACAGGCAAAGGAGACAGAAAGA
The DNA here is from genome assembly GCF_013103735.1 of Etheostoma cragini. Lineage (NCBI taxonomy): Eukaryota > Metazoa > Chordata > Actinopteri > Perciformes > Percidae > Etheostoma > Etheostoma cragini. Next base: position 8,842,455 of record NC_048409.1, read on the forward strand.
ACCGAGGAACAGGTAGACCAGGGACAGTCATGTGTAGAGTCTCAGGTAAGGGACAGGGAGACCAGGGACAGTCAGGTGTAGAGTCTCAGGTAAGGAATAGGGAGACCAAGGACAGTCAGGTGTAGAGTCTCAGGTAAGGGACAGGTAGACCAGGGACAGTCAGGTGTAGAGTCTCAGGTAAGGAATAGGGAGACCAAGGACAGTCAGGTGTAGAGTCTCAGGTAAGGAATAGGGAGACCAAAGACAGTCAGGTTTAGAGTCTCAGGTAAGTGTGTTGAGCTTAGTTCATATTTTTGGAGGTATGTGAGTCAGGGTTAGCAGATGAGCTTTACCAGTGGCTCACTAATTTACATTATGATGAGCTAATTTAACAAATGTAAATGTAAAAGCATTGTATTTATTTTATATGGGGTCACTTTAAAAAAATAAAATAAGTCAATATGTTTTTGTGTCTTGATTGTAAACTTAAAAGTAAATAAATGGTTTTAAAGAAGAATATTTTGGTCAATCAGCTTTTTCATTAAATCAAGAGAAACACTGAAAAGAAGTCTAATAGTACAATCTCCATGCTAAACTTATGATAGTATTAAGGCTTCTCTATAATTGTGGCTGTAATTGTGCCCCCCCTGTTGGATAAGATTTATGCCCGTGCATCTAAAGTGATTTAAACTTTGTTCTCTTCCATCCAGCGCTGTCTGTTCTAACAGTACTGCTTCCACATGGACCAAAACCACTGTGAGGCGAGGAAGTTTTTAAGTTTTTTTAAAAAGCCCGGTTTGTATTGTTTTACTAAGTCCACAATAATTTTCATTATATAATATTACATTGTTTACAATACAGAAAAGTAAAAATGTGTTGCAGCCTCATTTCCTGAAAGCCCATTAAATAAGAAAGCTGTGTTGCTGCAGGCCAAAGGTGTGTGCAGCTCAGGAGTGTGCGCTTCTCTTCCTTGATCTATAGTTCATAGATGTTCTGTCAGTCCTGCTCCACTCTCTTGTTTGAGAAGCAGCTCATTGATGACTTGAGTGTTGTGTTTGCTTTGGGCAGACTCCACAGCGCTACAGTACTTAGTGACTGGATTAGTGCATCAATTAGGCAGCTATTGGATGCATAGAGCCATGGCGATTGATTTAGATGCTGTGGAAGCCATGTGCAGGTTGTTTGTATGGGGACAATGTCAACACATCTAAATGAAAGGAAAACTGATCTGTTGCAATAACCTGATTAACACCAGTTATTGTTTTGCATTTTTAACTCTTTTCTCTTAAATAGGTGTCATTGTTGAGATGCAAAACTCCCATTCAGTTGATGTCAATGTGCATTTGAGTTATTGGAACGATTTGTGCATCTATAATGAGATTTATCATTCGACCAAGCTCTTGATCTACGCCTACCAGTCTATTATCACCTATGGGGAAGCAACACATTCTCCCCTTCCCCCCAACACGTCTCAAAATCGACATTTGGTCAGGCGCCTTTGGCGTTTGTTACGCAAAAAATCTTCTTTAACGTCAAGCACTTTATTTACACACGCCTGGTCGAGGCTCTTGGTGTCAATATTTGATGCTCTGGGTCGGGACGTAGGTTTAACTGACACAAGAACGGGACAGTTAGGTTACTGTTGTCTCTATTAATACTTCGTCATCTTACAGCGCAGCAGACGCGCTGCTACTCTGCCCGGTGCGTTTCAAACAGGCGCTAAAGGGAGAATTTTGCATCGGTGTGTGGCGCTGAAAGACACGGACCAAGAGTCAGTATTTGTATATGATAAGTTGGGAGTAACAACGTGTTGGTTCACGAAGACCAGGTCATGACCTAAAGAACGTTATCCTGGGTACAAGCGGCCAAAATGGCTGGCTGGCGTTTCCCTTAGAGATAGGGTGAAAAGCTCAGTCATCCATGAGGAACTCGGACTAGAGCATCTGCTCCTTTGCATGGAAAGGAGCCAGCAGAGGTGGTTCAGGAATCTGGTGAGGAGGCCTCCCATCCTTGACATCCTTGCGTAAACACATAGTTTATGATGAATGTTGCGTATTGCAGGAACTTTAGAAGCAGCTGGGGACATGACAGTAAGAAAAAAGACGTTGCCTCTCTTGCCAATCCTGTGTGATGTGTATTGGAAATGTTTTGTTTTCTGAAAAATGTGTGAAACTGATACGGTGCAATGAAATTAGTTGGGCATTTCTCTGACTTAAGTGCCACCATGAAGAATATATTGTAATAAGATATTGTCTAAAACTCACTGACTGCTTTTCTAGTAACTTTGGTTGTGTGATTGTCTTGTTTTGAGAGAAAGATGTGGGTTCGAGACACACAGGCAACAAAGCAAAGTGTTTGTAAGCTCACATTTAACATTAAATCCTCCTCGTCACCTCTTTCCCCCAGACACTCCTCACTTTTCAGCGCAAAGACTCACGCCACCCGTCTGCCCCTTATCAGTAACAGTGGGGGTGTCGAGAAATAGAAGCCTCCTCTGGGTCTTGTTATTTCCTTCGCTGCAATTAACGTTCTCATCTGTTAAACTGTGATTAACAGTGTTTACCGATGTGCTGTGGCGTGTTCGACTGCTCAAGTCACACTACACACCTTCTTCTCCATTTCCCAGATTCAGCTAAAGGCTATCAACAGGGAGTATAACTAAACCGTTTCCTCAGGGAATTTATGTTGCTTTGGGAAATTGGTAAGTAACGATTACTGTATTGTAGATATAACAGACTGATACTGATCCTTGAATAAAGGTATAATACAAACATATCATTTTCAAATTAACTGAATTATGTTGCTATAACAACATAACTCTAGTAGTTAGAATGGCTACTATAACATTTATAACGGTTGCTCATTATAATAAAAGCAATGTTTTTAAATCTGCATACATGTTTTGTTGTAAAGGCTGTACAAGTATGTGTGGGAATACTGGTAAAGCGGGACAGTTACGCTGCATACACTTTGATTATGAGAAATAAACTCTGAGCCCATCATAAGCAAGCATGAGATTCAAAAATAAGTAGAATTAAAATAGGTTCTGTGTTTAGACATCTCTTCTGAGGGCGTAGCACACCATATACAACCTTGCAGTGAACCACGATGTTAAAAGGGAACTCCGAACACGTAGCTCTGTGGTTTGGAAATTTGGAGTGCTGTCATTAGAGAGAAAAACTAAAACGGTCGGTGCTGTCTACACCGCGTTAGAAATTCACTGGAAAATATATGATTTTCTCGCCTAAATTTTTACCCCCTAAAACATGCTGCAGTTTCCACATGCTTT
>NC_048409.1:8845822-8857068 GCF_013103735.1 Etheostoma cragini
ACGCGATCAAAACCGAGAAATGATGCATGATCCCAATTTCGAACCACCAGTGGTACATTGAACGCTAAACAGGTTAAACAGGGAAAGTTTTAAATGGGTTTTTAGCCTCTAAACATGTTCAGTATGTCATTACCAGTGCCTACCCATGTGTAGTGATTCCTTCTGAGGGAACACAATGAATCTGACTGCAGTAGATGTGATAGAAAGGCATAAAAACATTGTGTTAAATGCTCTGTGTTTGTGTTAAATCCATACCTCTGTTTCTTTCCTCTTGTCAGGTAAAGTCCACACTAGTCAATTGTCGGTGTCATACAATCCAATGTTCCAAAATGTATTTTTTTCCACATAAAAAAGATTTTCTGTTGTTATGTCCTTAGTGTAGGGTGACCATATTTTGATTTTCAAAAAATGCTTGGCCCGACCTTGAGACACAAATTCAGAGGTTGGGCTCAGAGGTTAAAGAACATACTTTATGGTACAAACATAATTTATGTAATAAAACAAAATCTGTAACAACCTGTAACAAAATAATAGCTCTCTTTTCAAATGATATAATAATAATAATAATAATAATAATAATAATAATAATAATAAATAAATGTGAAAATAATCTGTCTTCTGAGTTGTAAAATCCAGCTTCAACTAAGTATATTTTAAAACCTTTTCAATGTAATACATTTTTCATATACTGAAACATACGTGCTACCTTTGCACATGGTGCAGTCCGACCCCCACTTGTCTCAACTGGGATGGTACGTGAAAAGTTTTTTGTGCAGTTCAACTGTGAAGCTGCACTTACACTTTGACATTTTGTGTTCAATACTGCTCCGCTGTCTCATCTGCTCCCTGTATGTGCTCCGCTGTCTGATCTGCTCCTTGTATGTGCTCCCTGTCTGATCTGCTCCCTGTATGTGCTCCCTGTCTGATCTGCTCCCTGTATGTGCTCCATGTCTGATCTGCTCCCTGTATGTGCTCCATGTCTGACCTGCTCCGTGTATGTGCTCCCTGTGTGATCTGCTCCCTACATGTTTCTCTTTGCCCAAGGCAGCCTCTCGGGAATTATGTCACGCAACAAAGTACAGTAGTATTGTGTGCAGAGCACCAGTCAATTTAAGTAAACGCTTTATGGTCCCATGAAAACCAGCGAAAACCAGACATTTTCATGAATTTATAAAAAGTGGACAATGTTTGGGCAAAAAAGGACGTTTGGTCACCCTACCTTAGTAATGACTATGTAGAAAAAAGGCTGTTAACGGACACCACAGTGGAGCCAGGTGAGCTACAAGAGCTATCGTGCATGTGCACAGGTAACTAAGCAACGGTGGGCTCTTGAACTTTTGACCTGCTGCAGCCGGCCGCTCTGCTCTTGCTAAAGCAGCGGTGAAGCTGATAAAACTTTTCTGGCTTAAACACATCAGGTAATATAACGTTATGTGTGTTGTGGAAGAGTGCTAAGCTAGCTAGCAAATGAGCAAGCCAACCATTCGGCAAGGTGACGTATTATGTGTGACAAGATATTAGGGGTGATTCGAGTATCCGGCTGAAACGAGTATCCGGTACGGATAAAGCACTTTTGCCGAGAACAAGTATTATACGAGTAATATGAGTCAATATCCGTGCTCGGATTGAATACAACTCCTCAACTGGCCGCGCAGCGTTCTGTGATAATCACAGCGCCCCCTCGCACACAACATGGAGAAATGCGCTCCCTCGACCTCTCTCTCTCTCGCTCTCTCTCGCTCTCTCTATTTCTCTCTCTGTCTCTCTCTCTCTCTCTCTCTCGCTCCCGCTCCGTCAGGCAGTCAATCGGGTCTGCGGATCTGTTCCGTTAACGTTTAGGGTTTCTTCAGCTTCAGGTTTGTTTTTAACTTCCGTTTATAGTAGCTACTTACACAGTAACCAGTAGATTTCTGGTGAACGTGGGTTTCAGACACGCTGGTTAAATCGGTTAAATCGGCATCGGTTAAATGCAACTCCCGTTGCTCTCTGCCATCGGAGATTTTTTTTTTTTTACTGTCAGCTGCCCTCCGCCCCCTCTCTCTCTGTGTCTCTCTCTTACTCACACACACACACACACTCACACACACATATACCTGGTGTGGAAATAAAAAAAAAAAAAATCACACTGATCATAAAAAAATAAAAAGTTAAAAAAAGAAAGTTATATTGAGTATGAAAACTCTTGTTCATTACATTTTACTTCATAATTGCAACGGCATGTGTTGTATTCATTGTTGCAAAACCTTCTGTATATAGTTTGTTTGTTACCATGACAACACCATTGATCTGAAGCTTGATGCTGTCATGTAAATAGTTTTCAAATCAGCAATAAATATAACAATTTTATATCAACTCATATCAATTGCATGCTTAAATAACATACCGGTTAAAGCCCCACACATTTCAAGAGAGCCCAACCCACTTCCCGTTTAAATTTGACCACATCCGGTTCAGGCCCCGCCCAGCCCGAGTACGGATCCGGATACAGATAATTCATGTGGTAAACAGATACAGATACAGATACAGATAATGCTGTACTCGCTCATCCCTACAAGATATGTATATATATAGTAACTGAGCGGGATAGTGACAAACTAAGACTTTATTAACTTGCAAAGTTGTCCTCTAAATTGACGCATATCATATGTGCAATTTCATGGCTCAATCGTTATGGGATTAAAAAAAATGTATTCCCTACTCGTTTGCTTCCGTACATATTCTTTTCCAAATTAAGGTCCCTTCTTGAATTTAGCTAGCTTGCAATGGCAATGCTAATCACCATGCTAATCACTAGCTAGTTAGTTAGTTAGCATACATAAATTTGCCAACTTTAGATTGATGACTAACAGTATTTCACTTATTAGTTGATTATATTTAAGTCTATCATAATTTAATGGAAAACTCTACTTAAAGCAAGTACTCTTTCCATAGACTAACAATAATGGACGAAGCTTCCAGGTCTGAAAAGTGAAACCAATGCGGAAATGCCTTATATTTGAATTTTATCTAATTTCCAGCAGAGGAGACTCTTCTGGTTGTAAAAATAAGTGTATTATATAATGGCTTTAGTTGCTACTTCTAAGTCTTTTAAAAGAGCCTGATGTTCATTTTTCTAAATTATGGTCCTTTTTATTAGGGATGAGCGAGTACAGCATTATCTGTATCTGTTTCTGTTTAGCACATGAATTATGTGTATCTGTATCTGTACTCGGACTATAATTTAACCCGGAAGAATGCAATCATGGTCAGTTGAGAGTTTTAATCTCAGCTGAAAAAATTAAATTTTTCCTTCCACTCTCTAGTCACACACACACCTGGCTCAGGTGAGGTCTAAATATGGAGTTAACACCCCCTGACGTCATCATCATCACAGTTAACATGATCGACAGTAATTGTAATCAGCATCATCAGAATATCAGTAGGATTATAAATGACCTGCATTTGAAAAGGATAAAACTAAAATCAGTGTAATGGCTTCAACACTCCGGCCCCTAATTGACCGGTAAAGGGAAATTTACACATTTATGCATGGTAAGCATACACTCAAAAGTCCTTTGTGACAATATTCAAGATTGTCCATAAAATGTCCAATATAATCCAAAATAAATAATCAGTTTAGTTTCGATAGTCCGTTTTGTGAAACAAGTTAATAAAGCTTCAACAAAAGAGTTCAATGTAGATCCTTGTGCAAGATGAAAAAAGAAAAAACAAGGTTCAACCGAAGTCCTTTCAGGGGTTTAGTAATAAAAAAGCATATGTTGGAGCGGTGTCATCAGGGCAGGTCTTGTAGAAGGCAGAGCTTTGTGATGTGCCTTTCCAAGGAGCCCTTGGTGTCTTGATCTTGACTCAACGTATATGTCCCTTTTTATTGGGGAAGATGTCTGTGATTCTGCCCATCGGCCAGTAGTTGCACGGTGAGCTTTCATCGATGATCAGAACTATATTTCCATCCTTTAGATTCTTTTTAACCTTATTCCATTTCTGTCTTTCTTGTAGCAAAGGGAGGTACGCTCATGTCCAGCGTTTCCAGAAGAGATCAGCTATGTATTGGGTCTGTTTCCATCTTCTTCTGGAATAGGTATCCTTTTTGTCGAACAGTCCAGATGGAAGAGTAGGCCTTTTCCTCATTTGAAGCAGGTGGTTGGCTGTCAGAGGTTCTGGATCTTTAACATCCTGAGACAAGACTGTGATGGGCCGGTCATTCATGATCGCCTCTACTTGGCATAGAGCTGTTTGGAGACTCTCGTCATCCAGGGTCTGTTCCCTTGTGATGGAGTAGAGGATCTTCTTGATTATCCGAAAGAGCCACTCCCATACTCCTCCATGGTGAAGTCCGTAGGGAGGATTGAATGTCCATTTGATACCTCCAGCGTGAATCTAATGTTGGATTTTACCAAGGTTAAGGTGAGACAGTGCTTCTCGAAGCTCCTGTTCTGTCCCAACAAAATTCATATCGTTGTCGGAAACAATCTCCTTCACTTGGCCTCGTCTGCAGATGAATCGTTGGAGTGTGGTAATTGATGGTTGTGCCGGGGTGATTGAGAAGAAGAAAATGTCTGACTCAATGTCCCATCCCGTGCCAAGAGCTCTTTCTAGGGGCAGTTTGTCTTTATCGAGGTCTAGATCTTTGACCTCTTTTGTTCTCTCTTCAGCTGGAACAGAGGCAAGGACGGCTCGACTGTTACTGGTCCATTTGGTGAGCTTAAATCCACCTGTGGCGCATACTGATCTGAGCTCCTTTACCTGACAGATTGCTTGGCTCTCCTTTGCGACAGATTTGAGACAGTTGCCTACATAAAAGGTATGACGAATGGTGCTTAGGACTTCAGCGCCACACTTTCCTTCATCATCATCAGCCGTCTGCTTCATTGCAAAGTTGGCACAGCTCGGTGATAAGACTGCTCCGAAGAGATGCACCATCATCCCGTACTCTGCTAGCGGTTGCTTGGTGTCACCATCTGGCCACCACAGGAATCTGAGGAAGTCCACATCATCTTTAGGTATTCTTCCTCGATGGAACATTCCTTCAATGTCCGCCATCACTGCTACTGGTTCTTGTCGGAATCTAAGGAGTACACCAAACAAGGTGTTCGTAAGGTCAGGACCCTGCAGCAGCTCAGAGTTCAGGGAAGTTCCTTGAAATGAAGAGGTACAATCAAACTTTTTTTCTGTTGGTAGACACCATGGTGAGGGATGTACCACAGTCTACCATCTTTGCGGGGGAGTTGTTCCTCTGCCACTCTTTCTGCATGCCCTCTTCTCAAAACATCACTCATGAAGCCATTACAGTCCTTCCAAAAGGCTTTGTCTTTCTGGAATTTCTGGAAAAAGACTCATTGCTCTTTGTTCCGCCACTGTCTTGTTGTTTGGCAGGCTGGCGTTATCCTGACGGAACGGAATTCGTATTTCATAGTGGCCATCTTTCTTTTGACTGAGCTGTTCATTACATGTAAGAATTTCTTGTCTTCAAATTAGTTTTCTTGTTTTTCATTATAGGCCAACTCTGAGAAGTCCTGGTTGTATTGGTGGACAAGAAGGTCTTCCAGCTTAACCACCAATATTTTATTTGATGTTATCCGAGGTTGACCATGATCATCCATAAATGCAGTACTGCAGAGGGGTCCATTTATAGTTCAACCTAGACGTGTTAGGACTGCGTAAGGCCCCTCTCCTTGGCTATTGATCACTCTCAGGTGCTCCATAGCCTTTGGGACATTTGCACCGATCAATAGGCCCACTTCGGCTTTGATGGGTCTTAAGTGGACATCCTTTAGGTAAAGCCATCCCTTTATGTCCATTTCTGTGGGAATATTTTCTTCACTAACAGGAATGGCATTTTGTGTGAAGACCTCAGGAAGCTCTATGAAGCTATTGCCATCCAGGCTACATACTTCTATTTCTCTCATAGCATGGGTTTTCACAGGCTTCTCATGACCCATCGTTCGGAGTAGGATCTCTGTTTTCTTTCCTCTGACAGACAATTATTCCATCAGTTTCTCCGTGACAAAAGTAGCATTGCTTCCACGGTCTAGAACGCATAGGTTTCAATCAAACATCTACCTTTATGTGCCTTTATCCTTGCGGGTACCACTGCTAGCTTGTAGTCTGTGGTTCTGGTTCCTGTTTGTGCTGCTGATGACACCATAGCAATTTGTGCTGCCGATGAAACTTTAGCAATGTTATTGCTCCTGTTGTCTGAATCCTGCTTAACTGCTGGCTTTGGATTTCCTGGAGTAAAGTTCTCTATATGAAGGACAGTCAGATGTTTCTTCTCACAGGAACAACACGTGAGACGTTTCTTGCATTCTTTACTCGTATGACCTTTAATCAAGCAGGCAAAGTAGAGTCCATTTTTCTTTAGCAGCTCAACTTTCTCTTTGTGGGGAATCTTTGTTATGATCTCACATTTTTCCATCACATGATCTCCTTTACAGAAAACGCAAGGCTTGACAAAAGCGCCGAGGCTGTACGGATGCCCTCTGGCTTTCCTCTTCTTTTCTGTGCATTGGTCTTGATGTCTTGGAAACGACAGTCGTAGCAAAGCTTTTCTTGCAGCTAGATCTCATGAATGGTAAGTCCCTTTTGGATTTCCTTCCATTTGTGCTTCCAGCAGGGTCGTGGATACCCCCCAAAACAGGATCTTGAATGATTCTGGCCTGTTTTCCCACAAACAGAACAAGGTCATGGAATTTAGGTCTCTGCTGTGTTCTTTCAGTGATGTCACATACAACGGACCGCCACTTCTCTCAAAGTTTAAATGAGAGTTTGGCAACAAGTCTTTTCATGTTAGATGGTGAGTCCAGCTCTGACATGAATGGAAGCTCCTGAACTGCATTACCACAGCCTCTTAGATAGAGGGCGTAGCTGTGAAGTGCCTTTCCATCATCTGTACGTATTTGGTTCCAGTTTAAGGCCTTTTCGACGTATGCGGATGTGACTTTAAAATCGTCGCCGAAATGATACTTAAGTAGGCGCTTTGCTTCCTCATAAACAGTTGTTGCGTTCATGTGAAAGCAGCTTTGAACAAATTCTTTTGGCTGACCTACAGTATACTGTTCCAGGAAGTACAGCCGATCCTCGTTACTGTTGGTTTTGTCCTCGATGTTGTGCTTAAAAGCCTTCATAAACGGCCTGAATGTGAGAGGATCACTGTCGAACACCAGCACTTCCCTTCTAGGGAGTTTAGATTCTTTCTAGGGGTGGGCGGATCGATCTAAATATCGATAGTATCGATACCAACGCTGGTATTGGTATTTGATCGATACAACTGTAATTGAATCGATATTTTAATTTAGATATCTCTCCTCTACGTTCACTATACTTTACTTATGTCTTCCACCTTCCTGAGCAAACGGCGCTTTCACGTCTTGGCCCACATTGCTCCTCCTCCCCCTCCTGCTCCTCTGCTGTGATTTGTTGTTGTGTCGTCACGTGACTCACTGACACAACGCGCAGAGGAGCAGCGAGACTGATAGCACATTGAATGAGAGATCAGGATGGCCGAGAGGAAGAAAAGTGTTGTGTGGAGCTATTTTACGGCACTAAATGATAATACTGCAACTTGTGATACGTGTAAAAAGAGCATTCGATACTGTGGCAACACTACAAACCTATACAAACACTTAAAAACACATGACAAGGAAAATGCTGATCTACAAAAACGAAGAAGTGACGAGGGAAATCAATGCACTTCCACAGAGGACCCCCGGCACAGAGACAGAGTTCGTATGGAGAGTCATTTCAGAGAGGCAGAGAATACCCGGGTAGCTTGTAAGAGTAGGCTAATATTATGTTAGTCATGTCATATTGCGTCTTGTGCATTAGTTAGTGTGATTGCTCAAAAATAAGACATCGCAACATTTTTGTTATTCTTTATTTATTTATTTTTTTAAAAGGCTGTAAAATTTGGTTTGTATTCATTCTACAGCGCCTAATAACTAATAATTGTGTGCACTTCAATACATTAATAAAAACAATATTGCCTAAAGAATTGATCATTCATTCACCTCAGAAATAATGAAATGCTCTCCCCTACACAAAAGTATTTTTTTAAGTAAAAAGTATCGTATTGGTATCGGTATCGGCAACACGGACCATATATGTATTTGGTATCGGATCGATACCAAATTTTGCAGTATCGCCCACCACTAATTCTTTCTGCTGCATCACCAGCAGATACGCCAAGTCGGCTTGTCTTTGTATAATGTTTGTGAGGTCGATGCTCTGAGCCGTTTCACCTGTGGGAGTGGATGCGCCTCGCCTGCGTGGTCCATCAGATACAACAAACCTGATTCCTGATTCCAGTTTATGGTGGGTACTGAGTGTGGATCATTTTCTGTGAGAGTGTTTTAGGTATGGTTACTATCCGTACAAACTCCAGTTGTGCCAGGCTTCCTTCTATTTTATCAGATGCATTAACTTGGTCATCCTTTTCTTTTCCAAATTCTGAGGCTTCATCACTCTCAAATTCCTCCAGAGCCTTTATCCTTGCATCAGCAGCAGCAATATCTGCTTCCAAGTCCAAGGATTCCATTTTTAAACCCAGCTGATGCTTCACCCTTTCTAATTCATGTTTCCTTTTGAGAGCTTCAGCTCTGGCCTGCAGAGCAGCTTTGTCTGCCGCAGCCTTCATGCGTACTGAAACAATGGATGATGATTTGTATCCTTTAGAGCTCTTTGATCCAATCTATGAGACACTGTCCTTTGATCCAGTCTGTGAGAAACTGTCCCCAGCATCCACAAGAGCTTTTGGGTCGGACTGAGTTTTTATCCATTGCTCCACCTCATTCAGAAAAACATTGAAATTAGCCATTTCTGGCTCATAACAGTCCAAAGTTTCATTAATGTACTCTCTGGCAATTTTATGAAACACACCGTGTCCTAAAATATGTTGGAAAGTGGTCTATTATTGTTTTGATTGTAAAATTGACTTTCATTGTTTTTTCCCCACATTAACTTAAATTAACGGGCATTTAGCTGTATAATTTCTTTTCTTTCTTAGTGGGGTTAGTTTTCTTTCTTTTTTTAAATATTATTATTAACGGGTAAGTGCGATAATGCTGATGAGCAATGTGCAATTCTAAAGATGGTAATAGGCTCAGATATAGCTTTAGAGACCCCTTATCAGTCCCTCCAGGACTTTGTGATGTTGCGAACGCACCAATTCAATCAATCACCGCAATATTTGTGCAACCCTTAATTTTGACCAATAACTGCAACTTTTGGGAAGATTTGCCCATAAACGGGATTTTCCTGCAACTTCAACCAATCCCAGCAGTCCCACATGCCAGACTTTGTATCAGTATGTGACTCACTTGTGAGAACCAATGAACAAGCAGGAGTGAGAAGTGGTTGACATCACATGTACGTCGCCAAATTCATTTCCTCATGTAATTCGAATATCTCACATTCACCAGCAAAACGCACAGCAAAAGGCTGTGCAAAACATTTCAGACCGTCTTACCAACCTGTTTACATTTTAACATCAATGTATGCTGTAATGATTTTCCCACTGATGTAGCTGAAAGTTGCTGTTTCAATCCTTTCGGCTCTCCGCAGCGGGCTCAGTGTGCAGTTGTTAATAGAAGTTTTAATCATGTTAACACTTTTCATTTGTCTTGTAGGTGTTTTAATGACCCTGTCTGTTACCCACTGTGTCTGGAAACAACATGAAACCGACATGGAGAGAAAGCAAACCTTTTAAAAGCCTCTTAAACATACATTCAGTCATAGCACTTAGGTAAATGAGCCCATTATCATGCCTTTTTGCAATTTGCAATAATCTAATGAGAAAGTGCTGCTCGCTGAGTAAACTATAAAACAGCAACATACCAGAGAGTTACTGCTGTAAAAGCTATTAATTATACTGTCTTGTTAATTGCTATGGTAACAAATTGCCAATTAGCTGCACAAAAAAATATTTGTGTGACATACATCCATCCAGTCATAAAAGCTTTATTTCCCGAGGACCATTGGTCTTTTACTATGGTGACTCGCTGTGGTACATCGACACATTTCATATGCAAGCTTTGATGAGAAATCTTGTGGATAGAAGATGTGGGCTTATAACTGCAAATTTCACTGATCTAAACAAGCAAAGTTCTGAGTGAAACATCCTGGGAGTTCTTACAAAAACAAAACGTCCAAGGACACAGATTTTTAGATACAAAATTTCAGCCTTCAAATACTGACGCTTAATACCAGCAGGTCATGCTGTCTTCCTTGGTCATTTATCTGACTCACATTTGGCCATGTTGCTAACTTTGTCTGTGTGCTGTTTGGTGCTGGTGTACAACGGCCATATCAGAGCTGTTCACTGAAAACAGCTGCCTCCTGCTGGAAACCAGGTTGAAGAGCGCCTTGGGACTGAACCAAAATAGTAAAATGGGCTTCAGAAAACAAAAACAAGGAGCTAAATGAAGCTGTAGCTTAGCTTGCTACATTTATTTGGGGGCTAATATAGGGTGACCAGATGTCCCCGGTTTCCGGGGACAGTCCCCGGTTTTAGTGACCTGTCCTCGGCTGGATCTGTCCCCGGAAATGTCCCTGGCTTTCACTGTGACTGACAGACCCGAAATTGGAATGAAAGAAAGAAAATACTGACCAGACGGAGCCAATAGTCGCACACCCTACACCCGTAGGCTCCAGACAGCAGAGCCAGCGCTGCTCAGAGCTCAGAGATGTATTAGAAGCCGTATTTTACAATCTTAAAATCACTGATTATTTACATGGAGTCTGGTGGGTTTAGCAAACGCAATTACGCGGACTTTTATGATTTAAAAAAGATCTTAATCTTTGACATAATGGTTGACCTCCTCAGAAATCCTTTCCATATTGTTTTCAGACACTTAGAATATTAATCTGAGTCTGTCAGCAAAACGAGCACTTTTATGAACGTAAACACAAGCTGGACAATTATCGTATTAACACACATTGTAGTTTGTTTCTCTGCTGCCGACTGCAGAGATCTCGTTTAATACTGCATCAATGTCAAAGGAAAATATTTCCTCAATAGTTTTTATTGTATCTGATTCTCAATGAGCTGTTGCAGAAAGAAGCCTTGAGAAATAAAGCAAAAGCTGTCAGTAGTTCAGTACATTACAACATTGTGAAATATTAAGACTTTTTATTTTGAAATATTAGGACTTTCTATCTTGAAACATTCCCCTCTGAGGTGTAGTGGAGTGGAATGTGAATTTGTAGCAGGGGTGAGTCTACGATCAGACCTTGGGGGGGGGGGGGGGGGG
>NC_048409.1:8857078-8858710 GCF_013103735.1 Etheostoma cragini
AGTTTTACAAAAATAAAAACATGACGTGTTTTGGAGGTATATACGCCTCTGAGCTGAAAATGTCCCCGGATTTTGTCTGAGAAATCTTGTCACCATAGGCTAACATTAGCTTAAAGCTTCAGTAGGTAACTTTTTTAAAAATGTATTTTTTACACATGTGTTAAAACTCTCACTATCTCCTGACAGTAGAATATGAGACAGATAATCTGTAAAAAAAAAAACAAGCTCATGTGGCTCCTGCCTGTGCTCCTACTGACACTTGCAGAAATAGACTGCTCCCGGTCAGAAACAGCCAATCAGAGCCAGGAGGACTGTCTTAGCAGTGTCAATCACTCTCGTGTACGCGCTGCTCATACCCCTCCCCCGCACAGCGCGTACCGTGTTCAAGCTCAAGATTGTCGGTGTGCTGCAGCTGTGCTAATCGCGGAGAAACAACTTTTCAGGAAAACTGCCAATTTCTCTAGTGACACCTGCTCAGAAAACAAAGACGGGCAAACAGAAGAAGACTGATGACGGAAAGCGAGCTTAAAAGAGTTCAACCGAGCCCAAAATTAAACGAGGATCAACATCAGAGCGTCTTTTCAGCGGTAGAGGGAGCTACGTCTCCTGAAAGGATTCAACACGGATTCAGAGCTAGCCACATTTCTGCTTGACATGTAAGTTTATCTGCTTGATTTGTTTCATTTTTTAAGAACTACACAACTAAGATAGCGATGGTTACAGTATCACTGGTGATAGCGCAAATCTCATTTGACTCTGTAGCTTGTTGCTAGGTCTAACAGTTAGCTTGTTAGCTTGTAGGAGGGCGGGAATGTTGGAGCTAGCAGGTGAAGTTTAACTTTACCTGCTAACTCCTTCACCCTCAGTATAAGCAATATTGTTTTGATACTTACATTTAGTAAGCCAAAATGCTTTTTGTCGATCACAATTAAATGTAGCTATGGTGAAACTAGTTTAATTGTGCGCTGTCCCTGTCGACGTTTGGCAAGGCCGAATTCTGTTTTTGATTTATTTTTTTAAAAATACAAGTTTTGTTCCCCCTCAGGATGTAATTTGTAAATCAAAAGTCTGACACCAGTTCTTTGTGCTCCTTCAAAGGGTCAGACATGGCCCCAGACACAGAGGCACGTGAAGGAATCGTCTTCAGTCCAAATCAAAATGTTCAGTATTTCCTTGTGCAGGAGTACTTTGCAAAAAAGCTGATTTATTTTACCCATATGCAAAATAAAACCTAAGACATACTTCTAAGATGTTGTTATTCCTTGCTTAGTGAGCTTCCTCAGTGATTCATCATTCCTACTGAAAGTTTAGTGTTTTTAATTGATCCAAAAGGTAATTCAGTAATGTACTGTGTAAAGTATTTACATATCTTTTAATAGAAATATTTTAAATAAGCAATATTTTTACATTAAGTATTAAAAGTTTTAAAAGCACAGCACACAACAGCTATACGCCAATCAGAATAAATCCCCTGTATTGTCCATGATGATGTGGAAAGCCTCGGGGGCCCTGCTTACTAGCGTGCACGTTCACTGCAGGCTCCGCTGTGGGGGGGGAGCTGTGGAGGGAGGGCTGTAGCGCAGCAGAGAGCAAGGGGGAGGGACCTGTTAGGTGTGCTTGTTCAAATTTTTA
>NC_048409.1:8858810-8865599 GCF_013103735.1 Etheostoma cragini
GAGGGAGGGCTGTAGCGCAGCAGAGAGCAAGGGGGAGGGACCTGTTAGGTGTGCTTGTTCAAATTTTTAGGCTAAGTCGACGTTTTCTCAGAACTCCCTACTGCAGCTTTAAGTGTAGTGAAACCTTCATTTACTGTGGAATAACTGGCACTGTTAGCTCACTAACAGCTAAACTTTCTAATAGCTTACACTGGGAATAAGCAATATGACAACATTATTAGACATCAAGAAAGAACCCAAGGCACAACCTTATAGAAAGTATGCCTACAGAGATAGACTTTTTAAACCTATTTCAGACCTTTCTGTTTAACTAGAAACAGCTCTGTGGTTGCCAGCGCTAACCCACCCAACTTTAAACAATACTTATAGTGTGTATAGAGCCAACATATTTTCACATGTAAATTGGTAGCTATGGATTTATTTCAACCCAAACTAGAGTTGTGAATGTTGGAAAAGTGGAAAGACAACCCAAAACTGATTTTCATAGTTTGAATTGGTTTCTGTTGACTTTGAATGAAGTGTATTTTACAATGCTAATGTTTAATGCTTGTTTAACGTCCCTCCCACCGTATGTCTGATTGTCTTGAAATTCTTCACACAGGTCCAGCTCAATGTGCACTACAAAAATCGCTTCTTGTACCATAAAAGTAAACAATAATGATAGTTTTTGCTAATTTGCATAATGTGACCAGTGGAATATTGTCTACTTTTCTATTACTACTTGTCTACTTTCTATTTTTATACAGCATTGTGGGACTTATACATTTCTACAATGAATGAGCAAGATCTGTCAAAAAACAAGGGCGGGGCTTACGGTATTTCCAAATATCATACATTTTGAGCTCAAAACATGTGCCAGAAATATGTACCCTTTAAACCTGGTTTACAAAATATTACCAAAAATGGTGCACATATTTACAGCAAGTATTACAAATATCTGAAGTGTCATATTGATTGGTGGATGTAGGTGTGGCCTATTTAGTATTATATGCTAAATTTCTCCTTTTCCTAAGTTGCTGGGTGCAGGAGTGAGCTAGAGACATGAAAATTGTCACCATAACTGGAAATGAAGTGATTATGTTTCCCATAAAATGTCATTCTGCCTGATGGTGGAAGTCCAAAAAAGTGAAAACTTTGCACCGCGATTGACATGGAATTTGTCACACAAATAGGGCTGACATTTCAACAGTTAACTGGGGAGGTGGCGGAGGGTGCAGAAAAAACACTGTTAGATTAATTAACTGTACTGTCCCGCAGTACTTGTCCTGGTAGGCTATTTGCAGTATATTAAATGTTTTTAACCTAATTATTTTGCACTAACATGAGACTCGTCTGTCCGCTCTGACAGCGCTGCATCGGCGCTCTGTGCATGTCCTCACACAGAGCAGCTGAACATAGGAGCTTGGCTTTGTGGCTGAGACACGTATATGCTATTTATTTAAACCTTTTACTCTTAAACACAAAAGGCATGTCCACTTTAATTACTGTATATTTAAACATATCTGTGGTCAAGCTCAGTGCCTTGCTGTGTTGCATTATCTCTGAAACTTTCTCTTTGAGTCCCTCACATTTTGCGGTTAGTCCATGCATGATGGTGTGGCGTGCTGGCTCTGTATATTAACAAGTGGTCTTCGACATTGTAGAGGAGGACTGACTGTAAATTAAACACTCACAATTAAGTAAATATTCAGCAAACCACTAAACCAAGGCTTTCTAGTTCATTCTTCAATAATCCAAAAAAAAGTGAAAACAAGGGGGGTGTTCTGAAGACAGACTGTTACCTGTTAAACAGGGGTGCTCGGAAAACACCCCCATTACCAATTAGTGCTTTCCACCCATAGACCGCAACGGTCTATGTTTCCACCTGATGAAATTAACACGGCAAAAAATCACCAATCAGAATTTGGTCAAGCCAGAACATACTGACCATTAAATTGCTTCCCTCTGTTTTAAATTTTCAACCTGGGTGTGCCACTATTTTTTCCATCGTTAATATAAAAAAGTGGATCAGTACAGCTTTAAGACTTATCTAACTATAAATCTAGGAATCTTTGCATGTGTGTGAGGATGTATGTAAAGAGCTTTTCACATGGTGACTAACACTTGGCAACACTGCCAGCATAGTTGGGTAGATCCACAGGGTCTCACTGCGCTCCTCATTTGAACAGACAGGCGGACAACGCTCCAAAAATGAACACCATTCAACGTGTGCTAACCATGGGGATCCTGTGCACATCTTTATCCCTGACCTACAACCAAATGAGATGAGCTGACTGATTTCATATGTCCCTAATCAAAGGATTATTTAAAACTTGTAATGGCAATCTTAGTCTTTCCTAACCACAGACTCTTATTGTTGATAACTAAAGTTAGCTAAATTAGCATAGTCATAATTACAGACCATCCATCAATCCATCTTCAGCTGCTTATACGGTATCGGGTCGTGGGGGCAGCAGCTCCAGTAGGGGACCCCAAACTTCTCTTTCCCGAGCTACATCACCCAGCTTCAACTGGGGGGTCCCGAGGTGTTCCCAGGCCAGGTTGGAGACACCTAGTCCTTGGTGTTCTCTGAGGCCTCCTCCCAGCTGGACATTCCTGGAACACCTCCCTAGAAAGGCGCCCTGGAGGCATCCTTACCAGTTGCCCGAACCACTTTAACTGGCTCCTTTCGAAGCAAAGAAGCAGCGGCTGTACTCCGAGCTCCTCTCGGATGACTGAGCTTTTCCGCCACCCTCCTGAGGAAACCCATTTTGTCCGCTTGTACCCTGGATCTCGTTCTTTCGGTCGTGACCCAGCCTTCATAGGAACGAAAATTTTCCGGTAGATCAAAAGCTTTGCCTTCTGGCTCAGCTCCCTTTTTGTCACAACAGTTTGGGTGTTTCTCCAACCAATCTCACGCTCCATGGTCCCCTCAATCGCGAACAAGACCCAAGGGTATTAAAACTCCTTCACTTGGGGTAAGGACTCCACCGGTTTCCTGCTGAGAACCATTGCCTCCGATTTAGAGGTGCTGATCCTCATCTCAGCTGCTTCACACTCGCCTGCAAAACGATCCAGTGAGTGCTTAAGGTCACAGACAGATGACGCCATCAGGACTGCATCATTTTCAAAAAGCAGCAATTAGATCCAGAGCCCACCAAACTGCAACCCCTCCCTGCCCTGACTACGCCTCGCTATCCTGGCCATAAATATTACAAACAGGATTGGTGACAAAGCGCAGCCCTTGTGGAGGCCAGCCCTCACCTGGAACGAGTCTGACTTACTGCAGAGAACCTGGACACAGCTCTCGCTTGGTTATACAGAGATTGGATAACCCCATACTCCCGCAGCACCTCCCACAGTGTCTCCCGGGGGACCCGGTCATACGCCTTCTCCAGATCTACAAAACACATGTAGACTGGTCGAGCATACTCACAGGCTCCCTTCAAGAGCGAGATGAGTGAAGATCTGAACCTTTGTTCCACGACCAGGACGGAATCTGCATTGTTCCTCTTCAATCAGAGGTTTGACTATCTGCCAAACCCTCCTTTCCAGCCCCTTGGAGTAGACTTTACCAGGGAGGCTAAGAAGTGTGATACCCCTGTAATTGGCACACACCCTCTGGTCCCCCACCCCAGTCTGCCACACCTTAGGCACTGTCCCAGACTTCCGCGCAATGTTAAAGAGGCGTGTCAACCAAGAGAGCCCCTCCACACCCAGAGCTTTTTAGCATATTTGAACAGATTTCATCAATCCCTGGGGCCTGGAGTTGTTTGACTTTCTTCAGAAACCGCCACCAGGAAAATTGACGACAGTCCCCCATCATCCTCCAGCTCTGCCTCCACCCCAGTGCTCCTTCCACTGCTCTATTACCTCCTCAGTGTAGGTCAACAACGACACATCCTTACTGTATACAGCTTGGATGATTTCCCCCTTCCTCCTCCTGAGATGGCAAACGGTTTTCCAGAAGCATTTTGGTGCCAACCTAAAGTCCTTCTCTATGTCTTCTCCAAACATCTCCCACACCCGCTGCTTTGCCTCTGTCACAGCAGAGGCAGCAGCCCTTCGGGCACATCAGTACCTTGCAACTGCCTCTGGAATCCTCCAGAAAAAAAAGACTCCTTCAGTCAGACGGCTTCCCAGGGTGTTCGTGGGTTACCGCTCCTTGAGGCACCTAAGATCTTCAGACCACAACTCCCCGCCGCAGCTTCAGCAATGGAAACTTTAAACATTGTCAACTCAGGCTCAATGCCCCCAGCCTCCACAGGGATGCAAGAAAAGCTCAGCCGGAGGTGTGAGTTGAAAGTCCGTTGGACAGGAGCCTCCTCCAGATGTTCCTAGTTTACCCGCAATACGCATTTGGGCTCACCAGGTCTGTCTAGAGTCCTCCCCCATCCCCTGACCCAACTCACCACCAGATGGTGATCAGTTGACAGCTCTGCCCCTCTCACCCGAGTATCCAAAACATACAGCCTCAGATCAGATGAAACAATTACAAAATCGATCATTGATCTTCGGCCTAGGGTGCTCTGGTAGCAAGTTTACTTATGAGCATCTCTATGTTTGAACATGGTGTTTGTTATGGACCATGACAGCACAGAAGTCCAACAACAGACAACCACTCTGGTTCAGATCAGGGAGGCTGTTTCTCCCAATCACGCCTCTCCAAGTATCTCCATCATTGCCCATGTGTGCATTGAAGTCCCCCAGCAAAACTATGGAGTCCCCTACTGGAGCTCCATGCAGGACTCCATTCAAGGTCTCGAAGAAGGTCAAATACTCGACCCTCTTGTCCACCGGGGTAAACTCCAACGCAGCGGCGCTTAGCCGGGGGTTTGTGAGTATCCCCAGACCCGCCCGTCGCCTCACACCCTGGGCAAGCCTGGATTTGGACAAAGTCCAACCCCTTTCCAGCTTCTTTGGGCTGTGCCCAACCGGGCTCCGTGGCAAACCCGGCCACCCGGTGCTCGCTAACGAGCCCTCCGTCTGGGACTGGCTCTAGACGGGGGCCCCGGGCTTCCTCTGGGCAGGGTTACTCCCTCTCTACCTCGCTTATTCACAAGGGATTTGAACCATTCTTTGTCTGGCCCCTCACCTGAGACCACTTTGCCATGGGAGACCCTACCAGGAGCACACAGCCCCAGACAACACAGCCCTCAGGTTCATAGAGACACACAAACCTCTCCACCACGATAAGGTAATGGTTCCCCGGAGACAAACCTTACCTGATAAATTTATAATAATTGTTTTATCATCCAGATAAGGAAAACATGATTTACAGACAAAGAAGGAATATGTGGTTTATGAATCTAATCGCTTCAAGAAGCAGCAAACTGAAAAAGCCCTATTATCCCATGTGGAAATTCCTTAAAGTTTAAAGAATGTGAGAAGCATTTTTAGGCAAGGCAAGGCAGCTTTAGTTGTATAGCACATTTCAGCAACAGGGAAATTCAAAGTGTTTTACACAAAAACAGTTACAAAAATGTAAAAAGAAACAAAAATTAAAAACAAATAAAACACAAGAAAAAACAGTAAAAAATAAAAACAGAAAAGACACAACAATAAAAGTTACAGTGCAGTATAAGAAATGGAACATCAAGGAAACGACCGACCATTTAGAGAAAGGCAACATCAAAAAGAAAGGTCTTCAGCCTTGATTTAAAAGAATTGAGAGTAGCAGCTGATCTGCAGTTTTCTGGAAGTTTGTTCCAGATATGAGGAGCATAGAAACTGAACACTGCTTCCCCCTGTTTAGTTCTGACTCTGGGGACAGAAAGCAGACCTGTCCCAGATGAGAAGATGTACATTCAACATGTCAGTGACTGCTAGACATAACCACTTTAACCAGACAATAATCTAAGAACGTTTGTTATGTTTTCTTGTGGGGGTTTAAAGCGTGTGGATGTGAGGCCAATGCCAAGACAGTTTATTCAAGGCTGCTGATTTTCTCTGCTTTTTATTTAAAATTGCAGGAGCACCACTGTTGATTAGACACTGATTGTGGGGGATGATAATAGCCAATCATCCACAACTGTCATTGACAGATCGAAGTCCGTTATCTTTGCAATTAACACCACAATATATACAACAGCCTGGTTGAAAAAGTGTCCTATTGCAGGCGTTGTGAGGTAGGCATGTTTACACAGCTCACAGCTTGCTTTCCTTTCACTTTTGACATCTGAAGTGCGGTCAGCATCATAGATTAGACAAACATTTATAATTTAGGTTTTTCCACTTTTAGTTGTAAGAGGTTGTAGTTGCTTAAGGACAACCCCCCCACCACTACACAGACACACACACACACATACTGAGAAACACGGCTGACGGACAACATTGCGACACTGCTGTGTGTGCAGCGTATGCTTTGTATAACAAAAAGTTATCCTGGAAGTCGGCTGTATCCTTCTGAGAACCGTTCGTTTCAAATTAAAGCATTACAATTAATGGCCATTATCAGTGACTTTTAGCCTCATAGATGTGGGTTAGAAGGTAATTGCTAGTTAAGAAGGCCATTACCTATTCAAATGGGAACAGATCCCTTGGTGTTACTTTTAATAAGACAGAAGGCAAACATGACAATACATATCTATTGCAGTTTTTCCATTACATGGTAATCGCTTGACTCTTCTTGACTCACTCTAGGAGTTCTATTTGAATCCAGACAAAACTAACATTACTTGGTTAGGTTCAGGAAAAGATTGTGGTTTGAGTTAAAATTAGGTATCAACGGTTCAAGTACAGATGTGCTCAAATTTGTTGGTACCCTTACAGCTCATTGAAATAATGCTTCATTCCTCCTGAAAAGTGATG
>NC_048409.1:8865699-8910375 GCF_013103735.1 Etheostoma cragini
TAAATATGGAATAAATAATGGTGGATGCCAATTACTTTTGTCCGTTTCAAGTTATTTCAGAGAAAATTGTGCATTCTTTGTTTTTTGTGGAGGGGTACCAACAAATTTGAGCACGTCTGTAAAAACTCCAAACCCTTCAGTTTGCTAATCAGGTTGGTTTCAGGGTCACTGTAACCCTATCCCTGGAAGTGAAGTTACCTGTTGACACAATACAGTAACGTGAGCTATTTAAAATAAGCTGCATACATGGTTAAACCTCATTTCCTCTTACCAGTGTATCGCCATGTGTATTTTGTCCACAGCAGTGGTCAGTCCCAAAACATCCCAGTTAAAGAGGAAATGCTTCTTTGTAAGTCATTCCCAGAAAAAATTGAGCAGGCCTGCCTTGTTGCACTATTCAAATTTTCATTAAACTTGCCATTTACAGCGTTTAGCTTGCTAGTTCGAAGTTTGTGGTTGTTTCCTAAAAAAGAACATGGTTTGAGAATGGCAACACAAAGAATGGAAGGCGAGGAGCATCTGGCAGAACATCCTGCGTGAGGCAAATATCCTGAAAATGTATTGACGTTGATCCACACAAGGCGGATACTGACCCAAACAGCTGGATCGGGTATCAGGGGATTGTAGGGAAGCCAACCCCCCTTTACGCCCCTGTCCCAATTTGGCATCACGGCTGGTGTGACCTCTAGAATTACGATTTTTCGGCATTTACTCATGACTTGGATGTGTTGCCATTTAAACGACCACCGTACAGTGGTCTAAAACCGAATAAATAAATAAAAAGTTCTTTTATCTGCTTCCCATTGGTTTTCTGTTATCTTTTTATATTTGCATCCCTCATCTATCCTGTTTAATTTACTGCTATTTGGTTGTAACCATTCCAGCTGTGTTACCTTTATGGTTTAATAACTCTAAAATGTTGGCCTCTTCAGTCTGTTTAGTAGTCCTAATTTAGGGAGGCCACCCTTGGATAAATGCACCATGGGAAATAGAGGAGCTTGAGAGGAGGAATGTGGAACAAGACTGCACCTGAGCTAAAGGATGAGAGCCCCCTCAGCTCAGATCCCATTTAGATTTGTACTCTGAAGCCTTCTTGTAGATATTTTGATGAGCTATGAATCTGGCATTTGCTGTAGATGAGCTCTGCAACAGCCACCTGGTGCACCTGACATTGTTTTCATTCAGAGCCCCATATCCTATAGAGACGTTAAGTCCAGGCCTGGGGCGGATTGGCCATCTGGCAATTCTGGCAAATGCCAGAGGAGCATGAATATACAAATACATGAAATAAATACAAGTCTTTCCAGGCCGACAGCACATAGGATGGGCTTTTATCGCTTGCACGATTCCACTGTGGTTATAATAATAATAATAATAATAATAAATATCAAGCATTTGGCCAGTCAACAACACCTGGCCTGGTCCCGAGATGGGCCGACCGACCCAGTCAAAGGTTATTCTGGGGGACCGGCTGCACAGCGAGAAGCCACTGCTGACGAGTGCAGATCTTCGCCGGAGCTCCAACTGCTGTCTGTACGCGCGGCCATCTGACGGCATCAGTATTTAATTGAGATTAATAATAATTAGATTAGTAATTATTATTACCGGTTAAAAACGTCTCGTTATTGCGTTAAATAGTGGTCTATTTAAGTGTTTTGGTCCAGTTGGTTTTAAAGCTCGTTGCGAAGTGTAGGCCTATAGGAGTCCACACAAACCGCTGAACAAGCAACGTCATATTGAACATCACTGATCTGATATTATTAAGTTTCATGTAAACCGGATGATGTTTGTCAAATAAGGCTGATATCCTGTTGCCAGCGGGGGGCGCTATGATCAAATGTCAATTTTGGCCTAGCAACGTCCTTAGGCCTGGACCCTTGTCAATTGTCAAAGTAAAGGCTAACACTAGGTTAACAGCAGATATCTGCAATAATATCTGTATTATGCAATCGGAAGGTTACTTTGAAATTGTGGTGTGAATAGTCAGGACTTTTTATTTTATTTTTTAAGTGTAGTAAAAAGCAGAACAAAAAAAAATGTTTACAAGGCTTTGGTATTTCTTAGAGTAAGTCTCATTGCTGTTTCTCAGCAGGGACCCACAACCCAAGTGTGCGTGTGTGTGTGTTTCTGACTAATCAACCCCCCACTCACCCCACCACCACCACTTGCTGGGAATGGACAGCAGATGAGTAAAAGATATCAATATCAGTCACTAGCCATTGATTAGGTCATTGATGAGGATAGGTATTGTGTTTGGGTGGCAGATGGAAAAGAAGGGGAGGTGGAGGGCTGGAGCTTCTGTTTATTCAGGGTCACAGGGCAGGCCAGTTGTCTATAGCTGGGGCCTTTCATGGGAACAAGCATCTGATTTTGCCATTTGGTAGCTGTCAGTCAGAATTAAGCTTCCAATTTGGGCCTGGTGCCAGGAGGCTCCACTGTTAGTAGGCCAGGTCAATATTAGAGGGGGCAGTTTGTGGCATACACTGTAGGGATGTCTTTTATTGCAAAAGTGACAAAGCACAAATAATGTATTTTTCTGATACTGCATTTGGTCAGTATAATGACTCAAGTCTTGTTTTTTGTCAAAGATTAAACCTGTGTGATTGCATGGTAAGACATCTATGGTGACATTTTAAGTGATGGTAATGTCAGTCCATCCCTTTGGCCCAAAATAAAATATCTCAGCAACTATTGGATGAGTTGCGATTAAATGTGGTAGACATTTATGGTTTACAAATAATAATAATAATTTCTCAAAACTGCAAATCTAGCTCATTATATTCCCAGCAGCCTCCCCTATAGCCTATGCTGTTGACAGTGTTGTGCTTAAACACGTTCACTGAACAATAGTTCATGAACTTGTTCATATTTTGGGCGATCGTGAACTGAAGGTACTGTATTACTGCCTGATGAACTGTAAACCCTTTCATTCTGGTGTCTGTGAACGGCACACTCTCTCAGTTTATCTTTGTTCAATAGGATGCCACATTAGCCTTACAGGCGAAAACCCGGCTAAAACACACCGTAAACAGGCCTTAATATGTAACGGTAAAAACACCCAATCTGGCAACAACCGCCACCACGTCGCACCGCCGCATGAGTCCTCAAAACAAAAAGCAACATGGAGGCAACAAAGCAGCATGGAGGCATCGAATGATCATTTAAACAAGTTTTATGACAGGATGGGAAAGCTCTTGGAAAAAATTGTACATTTCTGCACAAACTTTGCCTGCTGGCTTTCAAAAAGAGAATCCGCGCTTCAGTCACATCCACAGCAAACCTGAAACGGCACATTGAACTGAAGCACCCGGTAAACCTTTTATGGTATGTGGAAGCAAATAAAAAATCAATCAAGTCAAGACAGGTGAAATCTGACGTTATATATAATAATAACAATAATAAATTGAATTTGTATAGCGCTTTTCCCAAGCTCAAAGTCGCTTAACAGAGTAGAAACAGATTATATGGGCTGTGGCAACACTTTTGAATAATAATAATAATAATAATAATAAAAACAATAATAATAACAATAATAGCTCGCAACATATGGAAAAAAGAACTATAAAGTAGTTCATTTTTGGAACTGTGAACTTATTTAAAAATGTTGAAGTTTGAACTATGAACTGAACTAGTTCAGGATGGAATCTACACACTTGTGGTGGTAACAAAGGAGCCCGAAGACCAGACCGGAGGGGGCTCTGGAATGATCAGCTGGAGCAGACGATGGTTGGAGGTGGAAGGGGAGGTGGAGGGTTTCACCCCAGGTAAAAATCTGTATTAATTTGCATAAAGAAGCCAAGAAATGTTGAAAAAATCTCCAAAAGGCATCAAATGTCACAAAAAGTTAGATTTTATTTCCATGATTTACACTTTCAAAATAACAGAAAACAAAAAAATGGCGTCTGCAAAAATTTGGGGACCCTGCAGAATTTATAGCATATAGCAGAGACCTGACAGTGTCATGGATTGTTCTCAATCATGAAAGGTGATGTTAATCTTAAGGTTTTAAATGCCCAGACTCATCTGACCTTGCCCCAACAATCAGCACCATGACTTCTTCTAAACTGAAACTGAAAATAGTTGACGCTCACAAAGCAGGAGAAGGCTATAAGAAGATAGCAAAGCGTTTTCAGATGCTAATATCCTCTGTTTGAAATGTAATTAAGAAATGGCTGTCATCAGGAGCAGTGGAAGTTAAAGCAAGATCTGAAGACTTCAAGATCTGGAAGACCAAGAAAAATATCAGACAGAACAGCTCTCAGGATTGGGAGAAAAGCAAGTCCAAACCCACGTTTGACTGCACGATCCTCCAGAAAGACCTGGAGACACTGGAGTTGTGGTACACCATTTTACTATAAAGAGATACTCGTACTAATATGGTCTTCATGGGAGATTCGTCAGAAGAAAACCTCTTCTACGTCCACCACAAAAATCAGCGTTTGAAGTTTATAAATTAAATATAGACAAGCCTGATGCATTATGGGAGCAATTTCTGTGGACCGATGAGATGAAAATAGAACTTTTTGGTTGGAATGAGCAAAGATTTGTTTGTTTTCTGTTATTTTGAAAGTGTAAATGATGGAAATAAAATCTAACTTTCTGTGACATATTATACGAATGTGTAATCTGTCATTTGATGCCTTTTGGGGATTTTTCCATCTTTTCTTTGCTTCTTATGCACATTATAATTTATAATGTGCATCATTTTAAAAAAATTTAAAAAACGTTCGAGCCCCACTGTCTGCAAAAGTTATTATACAGCATGATAAAATGTACACATTCTTTGGAGAACAGCTGATTCGATTTAGGAGAGAGCATTGATTAAAGGTTAGGTCTTCCTGAAAGTAGTTAGGCTGAGCGCCATTTCATTCCATGCATTCAAATAACATAAAATAAAAAGTATACATTTAATCAAATATGTTGCTTCTAGGCTACTGACAAGAACTACGAAAAGAGATCATAATTTTCCCGTATAAGTTCCTCTGCACTGGCTCCAGAGATTCCAGAACTGAAGTTAAAATCCATCTCCTGACCCACAAAGCTCGTTATGGTCAGCCACCATCCTATAGACATTTAAAAAACTCATAGTACCCTATTGCCCCACAAGAGCACTGCGTTTTTCAGAATGCAGAAATACTCAGTCTCCAGAAGTAGAATGGAGACCAGAGCCTTCAGTAACTAGCTCCCAGTCTGGGTTCAGGAGGCAGACACCCTCTCAACATTTAAGAGTAAGTTTAAAACTCCCCTCTTCGATTAAGCTTATAGTTAGGACTGGTGCAGTTTTGCCTTGGAAAAGCTGTTAATTATGCTGCCATAGGCCTAATCTGTTGGAAGACTTCCCATGATACTCTGACCTTCTTTGTCCTTCTCGCTCTCTCCATTTGTATGCATTCATGTCCCATTAATACATGTTACTAATTTAGGGCCTTTTTACACCTGGAAGTCTAAACCAAGGTCCAGACTTTCTCTTTCTCTGTCTCTATCTCTCCTCAGCCGGTCAAGGCCGATGGCCGCCCACCTAGTGCCAGGTTCTGTTTGACGTTTCTGCCTTTTAAATATATATTCTATACCCAGGGGCGGATTTAGTCATTTTGAGGCCTAAGGCAAACACAGGCATGGGGCCCTCCACAACCCGTGTTCTCCCCCTTTTCAGTCCTTGCTCTCTGTCTGACAGCTGTTTTGACCAGAGTGCGGGATCATCTTCAGTCATAACACTTTGAGTAGGGTGACTGCTCCTCGAGGGGTCTAGTTGCTGAGTATTACGTGTGTCACCATCTTCGTCATTGCCATGGTTATCATCATGGACAGTGAAGGCAGCAGTTCCGTAACCATCTCCATTCGAAGGCTCCTGTAAGGTATCTTGTATGTATGTCGCTAGAGCAACCTGGGCTGCCGCTGGGTAGCTCCTCAGTGTTAGCATTGCTAGCGCAAGCACCGGCTTCTTGCTGCTCTTTAGTAATGTTAATGTTAGTGTTGTCAGTAGCCGTCGTGAAAAGGGTTGTTACCTTTGGAAGTTTTGCTAAAAACGTTCTGCTTCCTTCCCACTTCGTCTTTTTTTCACGAACCACTTCAGTAGCTTACCTTCATTTTTTAACCGTCTGTAGCCTCCAGCTCAAAGTATGCTGATCCGATTGTTTACAAACACACGCAGATGCGCATTAGGATAATGGAATATTCCAATGTAGTGGGGACTGGGGGGAGTTCCTCATCATGAATTAAACAGTTGGATAGCACTTTAGCGCATCAATATTTAGAGATATAATTAATCGGTGAAAAGTATGAAAACAAATGGTAACCATAAGTTAATGAGGCGTTTTACCGGGCCCTTGGTAGCTTCGGGACTAAGGCAATTGCCTACCTTTGCCTAATGGTAAATCCGCCTCTGTTTATACCTACATTTGTTGCTATTAAACTACTTGCAATGGCTCTTAGGGGAATAGTTGAGTCTCCTTAAATTATAGTGTGGTCAAGACCTACTCTGTAAAGTGTCCTGTGCAACCCGTTCTCACTCCGAAGGCATAAAATACGGACGTTTTGGTTGGTGAGCCTGACCAAATAACCTTATTTTACGAGTAGGGGGTTGGAAAGTGTTGTTAACATCATGGTAGCATCAGAGTTTTAGGTCAATATATACCAAAAGAGAGGCTCTATATCAACAGTGCATTCATTAATAGCATAGAAGCAAAGTCTGCAAAACAAATTTCATGGCAAAACTAACACACATAAAAAGTCCACATGAAATGCATAGATATTTTGCAGAGAAAAAGAGAGACCACACTTGAAAAGGCAGTAGATGACTGCACCACTGTGGAGAAAACACAATGAGCAAAGCAAATGTGCATGCATACAGCCTCTAAGATCCACCAAAAACAACCTTAAAATGCATCCACAGCTGGTGGGATATCAACAACTCAACAGCCTAAACCTTAGATGTATGCTGCATTCTGACAAGGCTTATCATTATTTGCTCATGTTTATTGGAGATAAAATGACAGCTCAGCTTTTGGACATGCAGTATTCTCATTGATGAGATCACAACAGTGTCACACAAAACATGCTTGATCATCAGTGTTGGGAAGGATACTTTCAAAACGTATTCTGTTGTAGGAATACGGCCATCAAATACTGCTTACTAAACGATTCTGGTGTGTTCTTCTGTTCCAGGTGGCTGAATACAAAAATCTATTTGTAGTCCCGAACTGCCTTGCTTACTACAAAAATCTAACCGCAGTCTTCCTACCACAAGTTAATTTTTGCTGACGTTAGCTAGCACGTCAAAACAAGGCTGGTCAGTCTTTCAAGGGCTCTGGGGCTAGTTACTCAGCACATAGGACAATGTAAAGGCACACGTTAACAAAGCAGGTTAGCTTCCTGATACAACTATAAAATAGCAAGGTGACCAGTTAAACTACAGCAGACAACTACACTTGGCTAATTAAAAAAAACAAAAACAAAAACAGTCAAAACAGTTGGATTTCATTCTCCCTGTTCTTTCTTTAATGTGAAATGCTGTTTGAATTTCAGAGATAGAAACGGGTAATTCTATTAGTGATCACCCAAAAAGCTAATTTTTTTTGTGCTTTCATATTGGGGCTTCTGGAAAATGCATGGAAACAGAGAAGTATTGTTATGTAATTCATTGATTTAAACAATGTAACTGTATTCTAAATACCACCTATTTAAATTGTCACTGCAACGGAAAACAGTTATAATTAATATAAGTTATAATTTGTATTTTGAACACGTAACGTTGGTACATGTAGTCTGTTACTGCCCAACACTGTAGATCATCTATATTAGAATTACCTATTAAGATCTGCAACTTATTTTAACTTGTTGATCTGCAGTTGTGCGGTCCATGATGCTGTGAAACATATTACAGACGTGGGTAATTTTCCAATGTTCATTAACTCTGTGCTTATTTTAGCTCAAAGCCCAAAACATGAGAGCACTTGAGACTGGGGCTTCTGACTTGGAGATGCACGCTCGCAGCATCGGAAGAGTGTTTGAAGTTCTCTGGCTGTCCTCATCCTGCCTGTCTGTCTCCCTGGGAAAGCTATCCAGTCTTGGTCAAACTGTTTGTCAAATCAAGATCTTCCATGGAGAGGACAAGAGATATTGTGATTTAAAATGTTATATGTGCTTAAACATTGTGTGTGATTTGCATTATACATTTAAGCTAAAAGGTAAACGCATTATTTCAACATAAATGAAGACATGTTGGTCATGCATTAAGTTTGTTGTTATAAGTATATAGTTTTTTGTTTGTTGTTTGTTGCATTAAGTTGTTTTGCAATACCTCTGTTTTATAACACAAGATGTTCTGGTACATTTTGTTATGGTCCAGCTCTCCTAAATGTGTTAGAAGCAGAATTGATTGTTAGGGATGCTTCCTGAGTCGGATTTCAGTCCCTTTTACCCCCACTGATCTTTTCCTGAACTGAGGGTCATAAACCTTCAGTCACATTCCAATTGAAAGATAACAAATAGGCACACACACACGTCACTGTGGTCTAAAGACCCCACCCTTTGTGAGATAATACTGGGGGTCCGAGAGCCAAAGAGTGAGACAAAGGAAGGGGAGAGCTCTGACAGCTTAATCCAGGTAACTTTGTCTCAGGATATCCTATGTAATAAATGGATTCACATTTCAACATCTGAGATTCTGAGATCTGAGACTATATGAATGAACCCTGAGAATGGAGCAGGATTTAGCTCCAACAGATGTCAGGACATTTATGCTACAATTATACATCCTCTTTTTTTGCCCAATATGGTGTTGGTAAAAAGATGCAACGGAGAACCTGCAGGCAGTGTTCCTGTTTCTTCAGAGGAGAGATGCCACCGCTGTCAGTGCCAATACTGAAGTTGGCGTAACACTGAGAACAATGAGGTCTATAAGGCAAGCCGTGGATGTGAAAGTAAGACGGCTGAAGGTACCACACATTCAAGGTGGTGGAATTTTCAGCCATCAATATTGACCGCTGGATGACAACAGAATTATTTCTGCTACAGCTGCTCTAAATTGTTCATTTGATGAAGACGAGTGCATTCTATATGTACGTAGATGACAAACTTGTCACTAAACAACAAAGTAAATTCAATTTTGTTTTTTATTCAAGTTTAAGTTTAAGTTCCAAAATTCGTTTGTTGACCCTCTGAGGAAAGACGCATTACTCCGAGCAATGTTAAAACGCCTACTCTAAAAGGGACATTTATTTACTATTTTATTATTATATTAGGCCACTTATAAAGATAAACTTCGATCTGCATGGTGGGGGTTCACTGGGCGAATGTTTGACCTCAGGCTTTTTTAGTCCAAGCTACAGCCCTGTGAAGTGCTTTCATTTTTTGTTAACCTGCTGTCGGCACTAGATGATATTGGCCAACAAAGTGATATTTCTTTCAGCACGTCTAAAACGTCTTCATCCGTGATGTTCTAGAAAATGCAATGTACAGTGTAACCTCTGCTGCCTTTGATCTGACTCTTTACAACAAATCATCTGCAAAGGAAGACGCTGATTCGTTAGCTTTGTTGGGGTCTCATTTGTAAAGTTGAGGGCTTTTGATTTGTTGATCAAACCACAAGTTGTACTGTTAGAGCTGTAGGATCCTCGAGCTCTCTGGCATGTTTCTTAACACAAGCAAT
Source organism: Etheostoma cragini (assembly GCF_013103735.1). Taxonomy (NCBI): domain Eukaryota; kingdom Metazoa; phylum Chordata; class Actinopteri; order Perciformes; family Percidae; genus Etheostoma; species Etheostoma cragini. Next base: position 8,875,349 of record NC_048409.1, read on the forward strand.
TACACGGCACACACACACACACACGCTCACATGCCCTGTTGACCGTGGAGAATTTCTGTAGTTCTGTTCTCCACCTGTATGCTGCTCTCATGCTTTGTGTGTTAGTGACCTTGGGTCTTTGAATTCTTGAACTGTCCCATTTGAACAGGCTGAGCTACTTGTTTTTCATTTACCGAAGTTCCACTGGGACTGCAGCACCCACCGGAATGTCGGCGTATGTAGGGCATTTAAACTTGGCTCCAGCAGGCCTGTCAAAGGGTTTCTAGGTCACGTTCATAATCAATTTTTCAATAAATGTGGAGCTCCGCTGAGGTTCATGTGACATCACTGAATATAAACATATTCGTGCAGACATGACCTTATATGATATGTCGTCTTGGGGTACCACTGTCCAATTAGGCACTTTACAAAGAGTTTATGGAGTGTAACTAATAGTTGCATTAATTCATTATTTAATACAATATTCATGGATGTGTAATGGATACATTTATAGATTTTAAGCCACGGAAAAGAATCACTCAGATTTGACACAAGCAGATCAGTTTACCTATCATGGGGAGTACTACTGCCTGTGAACAATAAAGTCTTATGACGCTCTGGAGGACTTTGGTCAAGTCTGATGACATCAGTGCTATCTTAGCTTGGAATTGCAATGTTATAAATGAACAGGCAGGGAGGGTCTGCTGTTCCAACTAATGCTACTATGGTGCAAAAACAGTCCCATGAGAATTTGCAACAAATGAATGCAAAGTGATTTGTATACGCAGGGCTTAAAGTATTCCGGCACCATGCCATAAAGTCCACATGGGATTTGTTTTTGATACGCTAGGTTTAACCAATCATCAAACTTCCACCTACCAATGAAACAAGTTCTAGCCAATCAGATGCAAAGTAGGGCGGGTCCTTGCCAAAAAGTGAGCGTACGTGTGTGGTCTATTTGGCAACGTGGCAAAAAAAAAATGAAGTTACTGCTTTAGTTGAGAAAAGAGTTAAAAACAAATAGCACTGGGCATGAATAGAGGACAAGAGGAAAAGGGTGGCGACGTGGAGCCGTTTAGCACTTGCTGCCTTAAACTGAGCACCCGGCTACAGCGTATGTTCAAGAAAGATTCTCACTGTACGCAGCAGCATGAGAAAGTACTTGCTAGCCATTAGATGCTAGTCATTAGATGCTAGTCACAAAGCTTTGTTCCTGGCACTCTGAGTACGTTACCGGCGATAAAAACAATACGTGTGTGCACGTTCATAGCCGAACACGATTAGTCTTTTCTGATGGCCACTGTGTAAAATAAATCCAAAGGCCAAACCAAACTGACTAAACATAAGAGTTTAGACTTCCAGCTATATGAAAAGCTAAACAATGCTAAGTTTTTAATTAATGTACATGAAGCAATTAATGTCAACTTGGAAAAAATCCAGAATTGGTTCTAATTGGCTTTTTTGATGATGACCAGGCCAAAGTAATGACACAGCATCTAGAAAGTTTTGTTTTCACAATGATTCAATGTAGAATCATGATATTATTGCAATATGAAAATCTAAATCGACTCCTAATTAAATAAATGGCAGGAAGAAGTAAAAATGTATCCAAAACATTTTACTTAGGTATTTAACTGTTTTTCCAGTCAAATTAACTTTAATGAGTGCACTTGTGGTAAATCAGGAACACCACTCAAATGGTTTGACCACCCTAAACTAATCTGGTCCAAAATCCATGAAACGTCTTTATGACATTAACACCGGCAGTCCTGACGGATTATTATAAAAGCCATTGTTGAAGTAAATGGGTAGTGATATTCTGTTTTTATTCATATTGACAACAAATCCCGTAAAAGGCATTGTCCAGACCAAACAGACCAACATTTACTTTGGGGACGTGGTGTACAAGGCAAAAGCATGCACTTTTCACAGGTTTTTCTCCAAAAGACATGACTGGTGATTGTTAGTTACTTTTTAATCACTTGACTAGCAATGGCCTCCTTACCCAGAGGGTGATGACCTATAACAGATCTATAGAGCTTCAGTAATTCATTTATTAAGTGGTACCCATCTTAGTTTACCCTGTGCAGCCTGATGTCTGTCCTGTGTGACGTGTAAATATAAAAGACATGTATTGTTCTGGGAACACCAGAAGTGTCTGTGTTTAAGTGATGCAATGATCAAATTCTCTAAAAGACACACACAAACACACACACACATCCACTGCAGCTGTGGGAGCCGTCCTGCCTCCCTCTGCCAACAGTCACTGTCACAGAGCGATGGCAGTTATGGTGGTTTTTGAATTAAAACTATGGCCTGGGGCTCTTCGTTAACTTATTATGGAAAACAGCGGCTCTCACCAACGCCCTCTCTAACAAACACACACACACACACACACACACACACACACACACACCCTCGTGTCTTTTGATAAAACTTGTACCCTTGTCAACAAGCACACAATTTAATTAGTGTTGATTGTTGTTGGCATGTTCAATAGTTATTAATTAGAGTGGGGAGGGGCCATGGTCTAGATAGCATGCCCGAAGCTGTGACGCACCGATTTGTCTCACACTCCAGAATAACAGAGATGCTGTGAAAAATCAAAGACTGTTGGGAGGGGGGTGGTGTTTAGATAACTACCTTAGAACATATTATTAAACAGCAAAATGTGGATTGTAGCATTCAACCAGCTCTGGGACATAAAATCTGTCAAAAGAGTGTATTGTCAGAGACATTTTAACCATACATGTTAAATTTAAATGACAGTGTGCTTTAAAGCTTTTTTTTATATTTATTTTTTTACATAAAAGAGACTATATTGAGTTAATTCTTAAATTTGAGAATGTTTGTAAAAGCAATGGCAGCTGTATTCTGTAAAAAGCAACATTTGTGAATTTTCATGCCTAAACTCACTTTTCCATATCACTGCCACAACATATAAACTTCTGCACACCTGAAATGACCTGAATTTGAAATGGTCTTGCCACAGAATCAGTGCCAAGCCCTTATTATATGAAGACCTTTTATCATCCTGTCTTTAGGCTCAAGCTGTTTAATTTTATTTTCCCTAATATGTTTCATTATTGTGTAATTGAACCTACAAACTCATTGTTTATAAAAACGACAACCAAAGGATAACTAAAATTGTACTTTTCAGCTGGACTTGTGGACAGTTATGTTGGTGGTTAGTTTCAGTTTTATAATAAAACTATAGTGCTGTCACAATTAACGATTGAAAGATTTAATCGCAATTAATCGCATTAATGTCATAGTTGACTTGCAATTATTAACAATCACACATTTTTATTTATTCTAAATGTCCCTTGAGTTCTTTTGTCCCATTATTTTTTCTCATTATACTGTTTTTATCAACATGGAAAAGTGTATTGCCTTGCTTTATTTTTTTATTGAAAACAATATTTTCATATAGCTTACTGTAGTATTCAATTTCAGTCGTAATACTCTCACTTGGAGAAAATAATCTCTCATACAATGTAACACTGTCCATCAATGAAAGGGGTTAAAAAATCACAGATCATTTGGTCTTGTCAATGGAATCATTTGGCAACTTTTAATACTTTCCATTCAGAATCTTATTGGCATCCATTTCGGCGTCTTGCAGTTCTGTGGTTTTGGATTTTGGAGCTGTTCATGAGTCATTCAGTCACACACTCACCTCCTTGCTTTACAGTTGTCACTTCATCGCAAGTTGCTACTCTTTTGCCGGCTCGCAAGCCCAAACAGCGTGTTTGCTGCGTGCCTGTTGTTTTGTTTCCGGTCTAGCTAGATTTCTGTTGAGACATTCAGATGATAGATACAGAATTTGCCGTAAACAGAATGAGAACATGGATCCATCATGCCTTGTCACCACTGTGCAGGCTGGTGGGGGTGGTGAAATGGTGTGGGGGATGTTTTCTTGGCACACTTTAGGCCACTTGGTGCCAATTGGGCATCGTTTAAATGCCACGGCCTACCTGATCATTGTTTCTGACCATGTCCATCCCTTCATGGCCACCATGTACCAATCCTCTGATGGCTACTTCAGCAGGATAATGCACCATGTCACAAAGCTCAAATCATTTCAAATTGGTTTCTTGAACATGACAATGAGTTCACTGTACTAAAATGGCCCCCACAGTGACCAGATCTCAACCTAATAGAGCATCTTTGGGATGAGGTTGAACGGGAGCTTCGTGCCCTGGGCGTGCATCCCACAAATCTCCAACGGCAACATGGTATCTTAATAATATGGGCCAACATTTCTACAACATTTCAGCACCTTGTTGTTTAAATGCCATGTAGAATTAAGGCAGTTCTGAAGGCGAAGGGGGGTCAAACACAGTATTAGTATGGTGTTCCTAATAATCCTATAGGTGAGTGTACTTAGTTACATTCCACCACTTTGTTCAGCTCTGTTTTTGTCTCCACCAACTAAATAAATAGACAAATATCCATCTTTTTGGCTTCTAAATGCTCCGCTATGTCCCCACCTAGTCTCTAGCTGTGTATGTGTGCCCTTTGGAGCTGAGCTGGTAAAATACAGCGGCTTTTAGAGTTGTTTCACTGAAAACAGCTGCTGGCTGCATTTTGAAATTAGTGAGAGGTTTATGAGGGCCATAAAAATATGTGTTGAAAGATGCTAAAGCGCTACGTAGAGCTGGAGGGACTCCAGAGGTGGTGATCATTCTGCGTGGGTTTGTCACTGTAAGCGACCCCTTTCATATTAATTCAATTCAATTTTATTTGCAGTATCAATTCATAACGGGTTATCTTGAGACACTTTACAGACAGACCACATCATTTACAAGGACCCAACAGTTCTAGTTGTTCCCACCAGAGCAGGCAACAGTGCGAGAGTGGCGAGGAAAAACTCCCTTTTAGGAAGAAACCTGGGACAGACTAGTTGGGGTTGAAATGAAGAGTGGCAATAACACTCACAGTAAAAGATAATGGAACAGTGACTAAAAAATGTGTAGGTTGTAGTAGTTCATGGCATAGCAGGGCACTGTACTGCATTAAGGCACAGCAGAGTGTAGCAGGGCACCGCAGAGCACACCAGTATGTAACAGGTCTTTGCTGGACGTGTAGCGGGACAAAGGCGACAGCTGCAACCATGATCTTGGAGCCTCCCTGATCCAAGGAAACATGCTGGGGGAAAAAGAACATAAGGACTCCGGGGAATAAATCCCCAGAGCTAGGTTAGTAAAAAGCATTTCTGGGACAGGGATGCACACAAATAAAGATAAAGGAGCTCAGTGTGTCAAAGGAAGTCCCCCGTCAGTCTAAAACTATTACAGCATAACTAAGACAGACAGGGTAAAGAGAGGAGCCTGGTCGGACCAGAAATCTCCCCTGCCTGATCGGGTTGTACTGCCGTGTTACACGATAATTTGCCACAACAATATAAATCTGGATTATTGGAGAAAATCTGAAAAGGTTCCTTAAATATATACAGACTGTAATTGAAACTGAAACAAACCGAGCGAGAGAATAGTAAAAGGTTGAATATAGTCATTATATAGATATATTTATGTGTTGCACGTGACATTTTCAATTTTAATAAATAAAAGTTGGTCCATTATTCCGTTTCCGTTTTTGCGGGTGCTTCTGCTTCTTCTTCTCTACCGGGAAAACACGGCTGCACTGCATGGTAGAGGGGGGTTAAAAGTATGGTAGAGTAGCAGTGCATTGTGGGTATTTTGAAGTGGACTGTAGAGTGAATGAAATGGTAACACTACATGACTTCATGCATGAAAAAGCATGAATTAATTCATGTAGTACTCAGGATTCAGAATATCTCATTCAAGACTTGCAGTAATGCAGGAACAGTACTGACCAGTCACAGCAGTGTACACATTTTTTGAGAATTGTGTTGTTGTAATCATTGTTAACTTAACATGACTTCTTCATTACTTCATCATGTTTGTGGCCCTTAAATACAGTGCTGACCTGGTCCATTGATAGATAAGATATGATTAATGGTGGCATAAAAAATGATATGTTTTAAGAATTAAAGGAGTGGGTTGGCATAATGTTACTGAGGTCACTACATTAATATTATAATAATTATAATATTAAATGCAGATAAGTGCGTTATGTTGTGTGAATAAACAGTAGGGTGGGAGAAAAAATCGATACAGCAAAGTATTGTGATATGTTGCGTGGTAAAACTGTATCAGTACACAGATGCAAAGTATCTATTATTGATCATTGTGTCTGCTCGACAATCCAGTTTTGCAACAATACAATTGAAGTGAGATGAATTGACATAGACATTTATCTTTTTAGATAAAACGGATGTTGACAAAGTTTCCTTTTCCGCTCATAATTAATAAAATGGGAAAAACTTTGAAATTGAAAAAAAGGTAATAAATTGCAATATATTGCATAACATTGCAATGTGCTTAAAATCACAATAATATTGCATCCTGACACAAGTATTATGATGATATCGTGTCGTGAGGCCTCTGGTGATTTCCACCCTTATTAAACACTAATGCCTGAGAACAGTGATCACCCAGGTAGGATAGGTATGAAGTGTCTGAACACCATAAATGTCTGGACACTTGAGGTGTATCAAAAATGATTCATCATAAGTTATTCATCAATTCTAAAGATCGGCCAGGTCAGCATTTCATTTAAAGGGCCAAAAACATGATGAATTAATGAAGAATTTTTTCATTTTTAGTTCATCATGATTACAACACAACTTTTCAGTTTTTTTCCGCCTGTCACTTTAACTACAGATTTACAATGAAGAAGACATCATTAATAAATCAGAAATCATGATGATTGAAACACCTTTATTCATGCATTAATTCATGTATTGTTCCTGCATTACATCACGCATGACATACTGTTACTACTTGTACATTATTGATAGTTCATGAAGTACTACATAAATGCATTCATGCTTTTTCATGCATGAAGTCATGCATGAATTCATGATATTTCATGTACCATTATTGGAATGTGTTGCCAGTGAAAATAACCAGTGAATTTGAACAACACTACTAAATGGCAAACACACTAGAGTGCACTATTTCTGTAATAGGGAACAGTTTCGAACACGGCTTATATAGAAATGCTAAAACAGAAGCAAGCATGTGGACATGGCTCCAGTGTTGGAAGTGGCAGTGTGGAGCTGCACTCCTATTGACCCCCTTCCTCACGCTAGGGGGCTGACACTTCATCAGGAGGCCATGTGACGAGGACCATCCTCCACCCCCCTCCTGCCTCTTCCTCTCCGTCCTGCTCTTGATGTGCCTTTTGTTTGGTGCCTAATGACAGCTGTGATGGAACCGTCATGCTCTGTGATCACACCGGCCGCACCCGGGCCTTCTATCTGCCGCCGTCATCCTTTCCGCTCATCTATCCACACACAGCAGCAAAGACAGCTGGTCAAACACAGCCCTGCATTCTCACCTCATCACCCCTGATCTAGGGTGGCACTACATCAAATCTTACTTGGCACATCTAGTTTGGTTTGTAAAATATGCACGTCTATATATATACAGTATGTGTGTACAGCTACTGTAGATAGAAGGGTGTTGAAATGAATCATTGCATTGATGCATCGCGATGCGGACCTGGATTATTCAATGCAATGACAGACCATAATCAATTTTTGCCTGATGATGTTACTTGTTGATTTGCCTGTTGCTGCTTTTTTAGTTTTTGTTGGTTGTCTGCTGTGTCCAGACCCCGCTACATTCAGGAAGTGTCTTTTTTTAAAGCAAATACAATAAAAAAGGGTAGTTCACATATGTCTGACTGCTTGAATTTGTTGATGAAAACCATGTGTAGCAAAGTCTAATAATATTGAAGAGGTGACGCATCATGATGCTTTGTGATATCGAATCAATACAAATCGGTGAAAGGATAATCATAAACAAATTGTGAGACCAGTAAAGATTTACATCCCTTTATAAATATACATACATTATACATTTGTGCTGCCATAAGCTGCAGACAGGGAGGCCCAGTGGCTAAAAATATATAATTTTCCTGGCCCAGGAATTGTCAGGAGGGTTCATTGCAAACTTGTGCAGCTGGGTGCGTTTCCTGCTGTTCGCCTGAACACATACTCTCATTCGGAAACGGTGAGCAGCTCTGCCTATTAAAATGTAAATTCCCTCTCTGTGCAGCGGTGGCAGCAGCAGCAGCGACGGCGGCAGGCGAGCCCAGACGGGGATGCAGCGGGGAAGGAAGGGAAAGCTGGTGGGGGTGAGAGGTGTACGCGCTATAGGCAGGATGTGTCTTCCAGCATGCAGTGGCTCGCAGACAGGCAGCATGTGGCTGGGTAATATGCTCTGCTGGCCGGGCCCCTCAGCGTATTACAAAGCCCTGGCTGGAAACAAAAGGTGATTCCTCTGATGTAACAGACTTTATTTTACTAACTTTATGCTGTCACTTTACTCATATTTGTGTCTTTAAAAAATTATAAAATTGTATTTACCTATTTGCATACTTATGTGGCTTTCAAAAACGTTCAGGATGCAGTTTAGAATAATAAGTATTTCACATCTTTCCTAAAACATTTTCGTCATTTCTTTCTCCGTAGAGATACAGTCTATTATAAGTTTATAGATAGCAAAATGTATCATTCATTTATCATATTTTATCTGCATTAACAAATGTTTTTTCAGTTTTTTTTTTTAGTCCTTTGGTAAATGACCTGTCAATCAAATGTAGAGTAATAGCAGGTTCCAACGGTGTCTTTTCATTTTGCTGGTAAGGCTGCCGTTTGTTTGGATGTACTTTCAATGCAATGGCACCGATTGGCAATCAGTATCCCAGACTATGATTTTTATTCTGCATATTCAACACATTTTTATAGAAGGAGCAGGTCCTGACAAGTCATTACATCTCACTAAATATTCCGTTCTTTTGCTGGTGAAGACAAATAAAGTAAATAACAAATAACACACAGAAAAGAAGAGAAAAAAAAACAGACTAAAAATTACACAATTAAGTTGACACTGATTCAGTATAAAATTATTAAAAGGCTAGTGATGGATTATTTCTATTTAATGTAAAACGTTGTCAACATTTAGACTTTGACTTATACACTCTTGAACATATATGTCAATGCAGACACAGTCATGCACACACACACATACACACACACACACATACACACACACACACACACGCATATACACACTTACACACACACACACACGCATGCACACATGGACACTGTCTGTTTCATCTGTTCTGTTATTAATCATAATGTGTTTTATCTGTGTTAGGTTTAAATCTGAATTTAAAACCTCATCGAGGGACATTATGTTACAACGTCTATCTGTACCACCTCTGTCTAATAAACTAGGGAAAATAAGTTATGGCTATTTTGGGGATTTTGAAAAGATGTACATGAACCCAAAGAATATAAAGTATTATATTATTTTTGCAATGCTCAGAGTGTTTCTTACAAAAATGTTACTCATTGAATTGTTTGTTCATGTTTTGAAAAGTCATCTGAAGACATGTTATACTTGCTGTAGAAAACTAAAAAAATGGTTCAAATTTAGACCTTATGATATATAATGGGAATGTGTATGTTTTTGTTAGAAAGCCTGTTTATATGATACAGACTAAACCAAAGTGTGGACCTTTATTTTATCCAGGTACCCATTTATATTTTCAGCCTACATTCCGATTAGTCTCCAATGACCAAAATGATGCAAAAAAATAACAGGAACGTCTGGATGATAAGAATGTACTGTTAGGCTGACTGCAAACCAATGTGAACAGAAGGCTGAATGTGCATCTGGCGTCACGTCTAAGTTCTCACTGTGTAACACTAGATGGAGCTGTGATCATACTGCACACTCACTGGCTATCACAGCCTCCGTCTCCATGTCCCTTACATGGCCAACACAAGAAATGCAGCTGCTGTTTTTATGTACGCCTGTGCACAGTGACTCTGCTGCTTGTGTTCCACTTTCCCATGTGGCATGTCACTGAGGAAGAAACAATAGGAGAAAGTGGAGAAAAAGAAAATAACAACATAGTGAAAAAATTATTTTACTTGCACCAGTAAGAAAGTATGTTAAATTAAAATAATATAAAATGACCTTATCAGTGACAGGGGTGTTGCATGTGTATTTCCCGTGTGTGTGTCAGAGACTTTGATTCAGAGGGTGCTGAGTCCTGCATCAGAAGCTCATCGTTCCTGAAACAGAGACTGTGGTGGAATTAAGCTGATACTGTCCATTGTGACAGTAACCAGCAATGATTTAGCAGTTACAGGCTGATTTATGTGGGACCAAATGACAATGATGTCTGATGTCCGCTGCCCTGGCACAGCCTGTGTCCCTATTTTGTTGCCTTTGGAGCGGATCAAACATGACGTTTTGGTGAAAAACCCATGCATTCTTACTCAGTCACAAGCTTAAGTAGTCATGTTGGGAGTTTGAATGGTTCCCGAGGCTCACTGAGCAGATTTTGCCTCACGCCTGTCTGCTAATTTGCTGAAATGATAAGGCTTGTTCCATTTATATTGTTTCAATATAAACAAAACACATGAAAATACCAAATACCAGCAATAAATACAAAGTATTGTCTGTGGCCAAAGCCTGATATAACGTACACGTGCAACGTGTTGTTGTAAACACTCTGTATTAATCCACAGCTGAAAGTAGTACCCAACGATATTTTCCACCTATTAAGGGACATTTGTTGATGTCCAGCTGCTTTAGGAAGTTACTGAGCCTTTTAATCCAATAAAGATATACATTTCTTAGCCATATATAACAGATATGCTTCTTCAGCAGAAACCAATGGGCTTGAAGTGGTGCCTCAGAAAGTCAGAAAGTTTTGAGAGACGTATAAGAAAAATATAGACCAATTGCCAAGTGCACTTTCAGGAGTGCCGGGTACAATAACGCATTTCATCGTCTGAATGACGCTGTTCTGTAGCCTACTAATGTAAAGGAATTAAAATGTAGACAAAAATGTGATGTCCGACAAGTTTTATGAAGAAGACTTTGACAAAGCAACAAGTTCCATTTGGCAAGCACGTGCCACCCAACCCTAGAGCATGTCCCAGTGTTACAGTTGTTGCAGTGCCCTGTGGGGATAGAGATTTTTGTGGATTTATTGGCATCCGTCCCACAAGAATGATGTTATGAACATTTTTTTAAACTAAACTGAGCTTGACGTTTAAAAAAAAGGGGTGGGTAGAAAATTACTTATGACGAAATCTGATATGTACGCTTACCACCGTCCCCACCAAAATCTACACCTATGAGTAGGGCTGCACAATTAATTGAATTTTAATTGCGATCACGATTTTGACTTCCCACGATCATATTTGCGTGATCGAGCGATTATTTTTGGTAAAGCGTCATTTCATAGAACGCTCCGGGTTTTTTGCATAGCCAATCTACCGCTCCGTAACCCCTGTCAGATCATGTGCCAGTCAGAGTTGTTCATTGCACCCCGTGCAGCTAAGTTTCTAGATGTAGACAGTCACAGATGACAGAGTAACGGGAGGAAAATTCAACAGAAAGCAGTCGGTTATACGTCGGTCTCAAGGTTTACCAGTTTACCAGTAAACGCAACATTTTGTCCCGTCTGTGTTGTTTTTCAGATAACAGCAGTGACCAGTGCTAGTCGGTGCTAGTAGCATCTGTTAGCTGCTGGCTCCTCTAGGACACACCGGTGCTAATGTCCTCGCATCCGTTGCAATGGTGTTTATATGGATATGATTTGATTTTGTGTTACATGACCCATTTCTTCTGTAAAGCCGTGCCTGTGTTGGATCTCTCCTCTTACTCTCCACGCAGCCTCGCCACACAGCACCGGTCCACACTTCTGACATTTGTCTACAGTTTAATTGTTATTAACACAGCTGTATATTGTTAAGCATGAGGGGCAAACTTGTATTTGTAACTGTGTTTCCGCGGGTAACTCTGCTATTGCGCCGCAAAAAACACAGAAGAAGTTATTGAATGCAACTAACTTCAGTTGGTAGAGTAACAGCGTGTGAGACGGAGCTGCTGGACCTGGGCCAGACATGTGACCTTTGGCCAGAATATCATAGTTCATGAAAATGCAGCGCAGTGACAATACAAACATTTCATACACACAACCTGTGTATCCGCCATTAGACCCGTGCTGGACCCGTTCATAATGAGTCAGCCGTCTCGCTGTGAGTAGCGTCCATCACACTCCCTCTCACAGTTATAAATAGCCTATGTGACGATAACATTTGTTATGGTTAAAATCAACGAATAATCGTGATCAACATTTTGATCAAAATAATCGTGATTATCATTTTGGCCATAATCGTGCAGCCCCACCTATGAGGTTTACATGCTTTAACCTTCAAAAAACACTTTATTATAGTTGTACTGCACATTGCTGCAGCTACTCCTTTCACTCGGTTTTAACTACAGAGTGAGACATCTCACTTTTGTTCCATCTTTGTTGGGAGTCGCACATGCGCAGTAGCTAGGTAAGGACTACTAGGCAGTCAGAAGCAGAGTCTGAGGGCGTGCCAAGCTAGCAGCTGGCATAAGAGAGCATTATAACGTTTGTTACAAAGTGATGCGCATTCGTCACAGAAGTAAAGGCTGTTTGAGCAGTTTGTGAACAGTGTTTTCTGTTGGAGATGGTAAGTTTTTTTAACTTTGGGGTGGACTTTGGGCTTTTTAACTTTGTAAACCTATAACATGCATAAAAGAGATATTAGCTATTCCACACATCTCTGCATTGTAAATCCAGACATCTAGCTAGACTATCTGTCCAATCTGAGTTTTCTGTTGCACAACTTAAACAATTTTTGAACATACACGTTCCACCAAAACAAGTTCCTTCCCGAGGCTGTTTTGCAGAGGCGCCCTAGACGATAGTGATTGGTTTAAAGAAATGCCAGTAAACCAGAGCTCCTTTTTTTCCCGCCCAAGACGATAGTGATTGGTTTAAAGAAATGTCAGTAAACCAGAGCTCCTTTTTTCCCCGCCCAAGACGATAGTGATTGGTTTAAAGAAATGTCAGTAAACCAGAGCTCCTTTTTTTCCCGCCCAAGAATGCTGTGTGACCTAGTCAGACCTTTCTCCGCAGCACTGTGGAGGAAGGTATTTGACCAATCATTGAATCAGAAGTTTGTTTCAAGTCCCCATAAAAAAACAGGATTTATGGAGGCTATTGCTTTCTCATTACCGATTTCTTACATAATGTGTAAAAGTGATGCCTGAATCTACAGAAACCCAGCAACGCCAGTTCATCCTGCTAAAGAAGAAAGAACACCTGGTTCCTGACGGCAACTACTGAAAAAAACGACATAACATGAAAAGCTAATATTAAGGAAGACAATGAAATAAATAATAAAATCAGTGATGAACTGACATTTTTTGGTCTTTTGCCAGTTTTCATGTTGTTGGGAAGAAATTGTGGTAAATCAGCCACTAAAACGCTTAAGTACTCATCAGTGCACTGATGTGTCCTGTAGTTTTGTTTGAGCATTATGTCTGTTAGAAGGTTCAGAAAACTGTAACTAATGTAGAATACTAACGCCTGCCAAGGGTTGAAGTGAGGTACTGATCACTGGAAGTATACTTGTCGCACACTCTGAATTTTTTCTTTTATTCAGAGGATGTTTTGGCCCTCAGGCTTTCCACAATCAGTCTTGATTGTACATGATGTAGAACCAGCTTACATTAAGGCCACTGATGCCAACCTTACACCAAACAACTTTAGATGAATTTCCCAAATCTAAATGACATTGTGAGAGTCTTGCTAGAGGTGGGGCGCTCCCATCATTTCCATCGTTTGGTGTAAGGTGGTCATAAAACTAAGTCTCATTCTTTCTTTTTCCCATCTGGATGTTCAGACAACATCTAACATGTTCAATATTATCATAGAATAAAATTATCTTTTTTTTTTTTAAGATAATTTTTGTTGCGCATGTTAGGCCTTTATTTCCACAGGAGAGATGAAGACATGTAAAGGTAGAGAGAGTAGGTATGATATGCACCAATGGCTTTGCTCCCTCCAGCACCAAAACAGCAAGCAGCAAACAGCCACAGCCAGTGTTGTTTATGGTTGCTAAAGATGGAAAGGTGCTGATTGTCAATCCTTCTGAAGCGAGTCATCTAACGGGAGTTTTGGATTATCCGATGGATAAACGCAGACCTCCAGGTACTGGAGACATTCATCTGCATGTACGGCAGAACAGAAAATCAGCAGACTTTCCTTCAAGTTATTAGCTAGCACCATAGGTCACATTTTTTGCTAAATCCCCAGTCTTTACATATTATGACGTCTAGACGTTAGATGTGAGATGATTGTCTTTAGACGTGAGATGGTGTCAGACTTCAGTCTTTTCAAAGTCTGTTCAAAGTCTTCCAGCTAATGGTAGGCACACAACTGTTTGAAAGATTGTAGTCATTGTTAAAAGAAACCAATGTTGCCTGTAGTTGGGAGATGCTAACAGAGGTGTGTTATATTAATCTAGGTTAGTGGGCAGTGACATGAGATTGACATGAGGAGTGGTTCCAGCTGGAGGTGAGACACAAAGACCAGGCCTGAAGCAAATGGCGGTAAAATAGAGTCGCTGAACAAAAAACCCCATGGAAAACAATGGGCCGAAAGAATTTCTTGTTTCCCTCACTACCCATGTTTGAACACCTTACAAATATAAACTGGTTGAAAACAAAGGAGGACCGCGACTGGTGTGTACAAACTTTAAAGCATTGATTAGCTGAATGGAGCAGGCCAGAGCAGGCTCCACTGGCTTGGACTGTACTCACTGTGTTGTACTGAATATAACTCTGATGATCTTCACTACACAACTCCTCCCCTGTACTAAGGTGTTCAGTCCACTAAATGGTCCTTTTCCTTATCACAGTGAGATTTAAGAGTTGAAAATTGTCCATCTGTCTTCTTCAGTGAAAACGAGTTCCAGGTCTAACCAATTGTCAGGCCATGTGTAATTGAAGAGACTGCTCCAAATATCTTTTATGTAATGAGAAGTCATTTTCGTGGCTGTTGTTAGAGCGTATGGCACAAAGGCTTCCATTCTGTCTGAAATGGTACATTCAGCCATGATGAGGCAAAAAAGAAAAAGACAAAGTCTGAATGACTCTACGGCCTGTTGAACCCTAAGTCAAATATCATTGTGTGAGCTCCTCTCCTGAGAAGCAGTCACCAAATACTGCTGTTAGTACTGATTGAAAATCCATGAGGACCTTCGAGAAAGCGGCAAAGTGCCCTTGAAAAAATGATCCCAAAAATTACTCTGTCCTTCCTATCAAAATGTTGTGTCTGATGTCTGCAGCACCTCGACTCCTACCTCAATTATTTTACCTGAAAAAAGAAAGAGGCTGGAGAGAGTTCATAGACAATTTCACATTTATTGGAAACGACTGTGACCACAGCAGTCACAATAGACTTTTAGAGGCCATCAGAGCTGTTTTGGTGGTATCTGCTTTTCTCCACCACTTACTGATTTGTCACAATTCAGTTGTTGTTGCAGTGTTTGTTTAGAAGCATTTAGCACCGAACACTCATATTGGATTGGTTAGTCATCACCATGGTAATTAATTTCCTTTGAAATTCAAAGTTCTTTCCATGAAGTGTTTAGCTTTGAAACATTTTGAAGCATAAATTCAATCAAAGTTAGAAAAAAACCTGTCCAAAAGGCTGTGTTAGATGATCCCTGCAATACTGTGACCTACTCTCTAAAGCAACTTTTTCAACCAACACATTCCCAGGAGTTAAAATCCCAGGGACAACTTTTTAAGGAACGATCCTTTAGCACATTTGCTGCGTATCCAGCGTTTAGACAAAGACCTGTGAAGATTGGGCAAATTAGTCTGCTGATGTATGAAAAAGCAACATCGGGGGTTGCTGGGGTTCACAGTGGTAAACACTCTGCAAACTGCAGTGGGGGTCTCTATGGGTCTACCCCAACCCTAGAACCCAAGACCCCGACCCGGGACATGTATGGGCTCAGATCCAAGGTTTATATGATATACCTGGTCTAGGTTGGGTCCTGTTCTATTGACGCACGTCCTGGGTCTGTGTTTAACAGTGTTGGGACTAACATGTTACAAAGGTAACGCAATTACAGTAGTCCTTTTTGCTTTAACAAAATAATATAACGCTTTACTAATTACATTTCTTTAATACCATACAGTAACGGAGGTTACAATGCATTTAATGCAACATTTGGTGGACTTTTTAAGACTTCACCAACACAGCAAAACTAGCTGTGAATATTATTACTTGCTGCTGTATTCGATGGTTTAGGTGACTGCAGAGATACATTTGAGAGGTGGATATTATTTTTCTGGAGTTTTTACACTGCGTTGAAGCAAGCTGTCTGTCTCTGTTCCCACGGTCAGAGTTAGAACCAGAGACGGTACGGACAACATCTGTGTCCCAACGGGTGACGGTACCTCCTCGGACAGCAGTGTGTCTGAGCTGCTGAAAGATAATGTTTAGACTTGCTACACGTACTATCATTGGATTTTATCAGCCATGGAGAGTAACTATGGCTGTAGTGGAATGGCTTCAAATGACGACCAAAAACTCTTGTCTTATACTGTGACCATTTACTGTTCAATATGTTGCAGTTTCTATTATAGAGATATTAAGAGTTTGTGGTTTGACTGTGAGCATGTCATTTCCGCTATCTCTCCCCTTTCATGTGTTCTCTTTCTTGTCAAAATAAAGGGCAAAAATGCCCAAAAAATAATAAAAAAAGACAAAGTAAGCAGACATACATGTGTTTGCATCTACTAGCGCGTCATGTTTGTCTCAGTAAGTTAGCAAGAATACACAACGGACAACTTCAGTGTGAGCTACTTTAAATTAAAAGCTCTTCCTGTGACGGTTTGCAGTAAAACTAACTTACCGTTAAAAAAGTTGTGTACCTTTTCACATATCAGCTGTAAATTAAGTACTGTGCATAATGTAGATGGTGAGTTTTAATCACACTATAATTGACCATTTCCTTTAGACTGTTTTAAACTAAAGAATATGATTTTTTATTCAAGTGCTTTAAACAAACATTTTACAACAATGCCGTACTTCCATTCAACTGGTACATTTAATTGAGTATTTTCATTCTCCTACTTGCCTATTGTATGTTTTACTTACTTTTTATAGCTGGAGTTACTTTGCACATTCATATTAACTAAACACAGTATTACAGTGGATAAAGAGACTTTATAAATCATGTGTTAAAATTCACAGACTAGCTGCAGAGTCAAACTTCTGCTGTTATTTCGGTGAAAGTAACTTAAAGGTAACGCAAACGTTTGGGGCGCCGTTTGTAAAGCGGCTCACGCTGAAAATAACAGCAACATTTTGTCACATTTAGCTTTAAATAATGTCACTTTCTTCACTTTCTTGCACATTTTCAACAATATTTGTCAACTTGGAAATATTTTAAATAGTTAAATCCAAATATTAAATGTTACACCTAAATGTTAAATGTTAAATCTAAATCTAAATCTAAATGTTAAATCTAAATCTAAATGTTAAATCTAAATCTAAATCTAAATCTAAATGTTAAATATAAATATTAAACCTTAATCTGTATGTTAAATCTAAATCTAAATCTTAATGTTAAATCTAAATATTAAATCTAAATCTAAATGTTAAATCTAAATATTAAATCTAAATCTAAATCTAAATGTTAAATATAAATCTAAATGTTAAATCTAAATGTTAAATCTAAATACTAAAT
This sequence comes from Etheostoma cragini, assembly GCF_013103735.1. Taxonomy (NCBI): domain Eukaryota; kingdom Metazoa; phylum Chordata; class Actinopteri; order Perciformes; family Percidae; genus Etheostoma; species Etheostoma cragini. Next base: position 8,893,038 of record NC_048409.1, read on the forward strand.
CTAAATCTAAATCTAAATCTAAATGTTAAATCTAAATGTTAAATCTAAATTCTAAATCTAAATCTAAATCTAAATCTAAATGTTAAATCTAAATGTTTCGGGTGAAACTAAATATTTAGCTAATATGCAAATAAAATGCCGGTAACCGGAAGTACCAAAATAAAAGCTCAAGGAGGTCAGTGTATGTTTATAGTGTCAAATAACGAATAAAAATCATCTCATCCGGGGAAATAGACTCTTGAACTTGGATGAACGTAATAATAACTACCTAAAATAATAAACACAGTTGGAGAAACTATATTTTAAGAGTACTTTGACTTTTTAGTGTCACTTTTATGAATGGTGTGGGAATTATGACCTATAGCCACTATAGGCAGTCACCAGGGGGGGGGGCTCACTTTGACTGATCTGTCATGTTTGCTTGCATCAAGGCCAGCTAGAGCCTATCCCCGCCCGCCCCCGACAAGGTACGGTAAGCTACTGTCGGCCATGGTCACTCTGCGAAATGTCCAACGAATCAGCGTTAGCCGAGAACATCGGCAGAGCCGTCCTGGTGGCTCTACAAACTTATTTAACAGCAACAACCTCGGGGCCACCGCAGGCCACCTCGGTAAGCATGTTTTCTAAATCACGGAGCTAGCATTGTATAGTTGTCAAGGTAGTAGCAAATCTCTACTGGCTAGCTACCGTTAGCTAGTTTAGTTAAGTTAGCCTTGACAACAATCCAATGTTAGCTACGTGTTTTGGAAAACATGCTTACCGAGGTGTCCTGCGGTGGCCCTGAGGTTGTTGCTATCACTGTTGAACAAGTTTGTACAGCCACCGGGGCGGCTCTGCCGATGTTCTCGGCTAACGCTGATTCATTGGACATTTCGCAGTGTGACCGTGGCCAACAGTACCGTCGCTGTTGAATAATTTTGGACAGCCACCGGGACGGCTCTGCCGATGTTCTCGGTTAACGCTGATTCGTTGGACATTTTGCAGAGTGACCATGGCCAACAGTACCGTACCGTGCCTTGTCGGGGGCGGGCGGGGATAGGCTCTTGCTGACCTTAATGCAAGCAAACGTGACAGACCAGTCAAAGTGAGACCCCCGTGGCTTTAGTGGCTATAAGTCCGACACCATTCGTAAAGTGACACTAAAAACTCAAAGAACTCTTCAAATACAGTTTCCGCAACTGTGTTTATTATTTTAGGTAGTTATTATCACGTTTATCCAAGTTCAAGAGTCCATATCCCCGGATGAGATGATTTTTATTCGTTATTTGACAATATAAACATACTCTGACCTCCTCGAGCTTTTATTTTGGTACTTCCGGTTACCGGCATTTAATTTGCATATTAGCTATATATTTAGTTTCACCGAAACATTTAGATTTAGATTTAGATTTAACATTTAGATTTAACATTTAGATTAAATTTAGATTTAGATTTAATATTTGGATTTATTATTTAGATTTAGATTTAGATTTAACATTTAGATTTAGATTTAATATTTAGATTCAACATTTAGATTTAGATTTAACATTTAGATTTAACATTTAGATTTAGATTCAACATTTAACATTTAGGTGTAACATTTAATATTTGGATTTAACTATTTAAAATATTTCCAAGTTGACAAATATTGTTGTAAATGTGCAAGAAAGTGACCCTCAAAATTTCATATCAGTTTTTTAAACATTATTTAAAGCTAAATGTGACAAAATGTTGCTGTTATTTTCAGCGTGAGCCGCTTTATAAACGGCGCCCCATACAAACGTAGTGTAACACATTACAATTCAGGGACAGTACTATTTAATTTAACTAATTACTCTTACATGACAGTAACTAGTAATATATGCCATATTACATTTTGGAAGTAACTTGTCCAACACTGGTGTTTTGGTGTGTTTGTGTGTGTGTGTGTGTGTGTGTGTGTGTGTGTGTGTGTGTGTGTGTGTGTGTGTGCGTGTGTACTACTCCACCTCCTAGACTTCCAAGAGTCTTCTGGAGCACAGCAGCTAAAGGATTCTAGTAGAATACCCACATCCATTATTCTTTTACAGACATGTCTTTCAAACCAGCACATGAATGTACCACAACTGGAATTAAACACACAAAGAATGCGTTGCAAGAATACTAGGGCTAAACCTTCAGAGATTGAACAAGAACAGTATGATGTGCTGAGTTCAGCACCCATTGGACTGCTGTAGGTAAAGCGGCAGTTATTTGTGTCTCACCTGGCTACAATGGCTCAGTTGCAGCTGTAGTGTTGCTCTCTGGTGTTTGGTGCTACAGACTAATCCTGGCTCCCATTACGAAACAGAAATCTGCTCCCTTTCTTTTTCTATGTTGCTGCTGGTGCTTGCATATGAATCTGTCATTAGCCCCCCCCCACACACACAATTCCAAACTCCCTCACAATGTGACACCCCTCCATCGGCGTTCCATCTCTCTCCATCTCTTCCCCCCTTGTTTGAGACACCACATGCGTGGCGTAGTTAAACACCTTGTGATTTATGGAGCTTTAATTTGGTCGTGGCCCATCCATTGTTTTCGCGGTGCGGCGGGCTGCCCCGCTGACAGTAATTTCCCGCCAGTTGGAGAGGATTGTGTATCATGAGCTAATGACATCCTCTTTTTCCACATCCTTAGAGAAGGAAGCAAGGTATGTGTCAATGTGTGAGGGGTTGAAAAAGAGAGCTTACGTTTCAAATCAAGTAAAAAGATAATGGCGTGTAGGAAACAAACAGCAGTTCCTATGTACTCTGCCAATTGCACCTGACGGCGAAGTGTGTATTGAAATGAACCGGCTGTCTGCGGCTAGAAGAGAGCCGGGCTGTCAGTTTTGGAAAGGATGGTTGCAGGTAATGAGTAGCCCGTTCGGTGATTAAAGAGATGCTGTAGCTGAGCGCGCCCCCCTTACCCTCAGACTTTCCTCACCTCACTGTGGCCTGATTGACAGCTATCACACATATTCACTTAATACACCCATCCATCCAGCCATCTTGCTGAGGCAAAAGGCTGAAATCTGTTTGGGTTCAGCTGTCCTGAACACTGGATATTTCCTCGCCTTGATTATTCCTTCCCTTGTTTACTTCTGTGGGTCAGTCCTCTTCACCTTTTTAGCGGATTTGACATATCTCAACATTTATTGGATGGATTGCCACAAAATCTTTTACTGACATTCATGATGTCAAAATAAAAAATCCAAACTACTTTGATGATTCCCTGACTTTTTAACACCAACAGGTGGACGATGCAGAAAGTTCTCAACAACTAATTAATGGATTGTTGTTTAATTTAGTACCAAAGTAATCATTCATGTTTCCCTCAAGATAAACTGCTAAATAACTTTGGTGATTCGCTGACTTTTTATCTAGCACCATTATCAGGTTTATTTTGTCCGATACTTTGCTTCATGACCAAATAACTGCCAAACTAATGGCATCCTATCAGCCTTAGCTATACTTTGTGTTAACTGCTAATTAGAAAATGCTATAACGTAACTATGTAAACTATCTCAGCCATGGTAAACATTAGCAGGTAAAAGATCAGCCTGCAAACCAGAGTTTAGCTGGTATGCTTACATTGCTTAACATTTTTACTGACAACATGGTGATGTTAGTATTAGGGCTGCACGATATGAGTAAAATATCTAATTGCAATTACTTTGATCAAAATTGGGAATACAATGATTCATTCAATCTTGAAGTACTTGTCTTACAGAATTTCTATTTTCTGTTACTTTGTACTTCTACTCCACTAAATCTCAGAGGCAAATATTGTGCTCTTCACTCCACTTTATTAGACAGCTCTAGTTACTTTGCAGATTTACATTACAACACATAATCAACTAATAAATGATGATGATGTATTCAAATAACTATATATTATAGATAAAATATTAACCCCATATTCAAGCTACAACAATGAACACATTAATCCATCCCTAACCATAATTCAGTTATATAAAATATATTATTCTGCATAATCAGTAGTGAAAGAGATTGTTCATTTTTATTGATATTGATACAATTTAAATTTTAACAGAACTAGGGGAGCAACGGATCACAAAACTCACAGTTCAGATCACGGTTTTGAGTCACGGCATGGTTCAACGTTCGGTTCAACGGCAAAAACGGGGGGGGTTTTAATGATTTATAAAATATGTGATAACAGTAAATTTTAACAATAATTACTTCTTTCAACAGTCAATTCAACTTCAATTAGATTTTATTTGTAGGTAGGTGGTGCCTTGGTAGGTGGTGTCTGATGGTGCCGGTTGGGGGTGTGATACACAGCGCCATTAACAGTCACAATTAGATATTGATTAGATATTTCATTCTATTGACTACAAATGGTAGTTGTAGTAGTTCATGTCAGGGTGTAACGTGGCATAGCATAGGTGGACATAGTGGGACGCAGCAGGACACTGCAGGGCATTGCAGGGTGTAGCAGGGAGTGCAGCAGGACCACGGCGACAGATGCAGCCAAGATCTTGTTTCCATCCTATTCCAAGAAAATATGCTACGCAAAAAGAAAAAAATAAGTTGCTGTTAAACAACAAACAGATGAGAAAATAGTATTTTACAATAACTTTGAATGCTTCTCAAGGTTTACCAGTTTTTAGTAAATGCAACTATTAGTCCCGTCTGTGTTGTTTTTCAGACAACAGTGACCAAGTGCAAGTTTTTGTCTTTTAGCTCATAGCAGACTGTCGTACGTCCCGCTGTTGGAATCCTCTGCAGTGAACACTTTTACACCGTTTAGCAGGTTAAATCCAGACAACTAGCTAGACTATCTGTCCAATTTGAGTTTTCTGTTGCAAGACTAAAACAACTTTTGAACGGACACATGTTCCATCAAAACAAGTTACTTTCTAAGGCCATTCTGCAGAGTCACCACGGCTCCGTCTGTGGCTTGTTGCTGCCAATGACGATTGTGATTGGTTTAAAAAAATGACAATAAACCAGAGCCTGTTTTTCTCCAGTCCCAGAATGCTGTGTGGACAGCTACTATTACCTCTTATTTTTGTCTGAGCAGGCATCGGTGCAACAAATACACAGCTTATTGTAACATGACCTTTTATCAAGTGTACAAGTAACACGGTGTGGTGGAGTTGAGTGAAATTATGCTTTCCCTGATGGTTAGTGAGTCCGTCCACTTCCATATCTCTCTCTCCTCGGGGGAGCCGCTCCCTATTACATCATAAAAAGCACTCATTATTAACAGCTTTAGAATAACATTCAAGGGCAAACGACTCTGAAATGGGAAACTTGATGTTTTTCTTCTTCTCTCCTCACATCACATATTTGATTTAGCCACCTCTCAATAGTAATTCACTTTGATATGGTTTTCCACATAAACAAAGCTATGTGGCTGGAAGCAAGCCCCTGGCCGATGGAGTGTGCCGGCCGTAAGAATCCATAGCGCCACAGCTACAGACCACTGTCTGCACAGAAATGGAAACGGTGTCATCAACGTTAGGGGAAAGGGGAATGCCTGTGCTGATTGCTCTCAGTGTGTTTGTGTGTGTGTGTGTGTGTGTGTGTGTGTGTGTGTGTGTGTGTAAGAGAAAGTGATGAAAGGGGTGGGGGAGGGGGGAGGGGGATGCATGATTGTCCGTGTTTATTGAACTGTGTGTTTGTGTGAATGTGTGTGCATTCACGCTGCTAGTCTCATGATAGCTTGGCTGTGTGGTGTGGACTGGTGCTCAAAGCGCAATCCACTAGATGGGCGATAGTGTATGCTGCTAGTATCACACCTTCAGGCTGTGTGTAGAAGTGCTGTGGTGTGTGTGTGTGTATGTGTCAGGGTGTCTATGTTTCACCATGTCAAATTTAAGACTTATTAGAGCATTGTGAATGAAATTCAAACAAATAAAATCTGTTTGTGTCTGTGTACACTAACACTAATTGGCTGCAAAATAAGAGAGCATGTTGCTCTCATTTGTAGTTGTAATACAGTAAATTATATTTGGACGAGTGAAAGAAAGAACTACACCACCACAGAATAAATAAAAATGTTTTAAAGCACCGCAGGAGCATTTCAATGAGTATTAGAGGTAGTGTTACATGGATGTAGGGAAAGAACACAAAACAAACAAACAAAATGATTTAAGACCTAGAACACAATACTTTGAAGGCTTAAAACATTTATTTAGAAATGTTAGACTTTTTAAGACCCTGCGGAAAACCTTTTTATGTGTGTTGTATTGACACAGCCTGAGGGTTGTACAGAAATACATTGGTTTGTTTATATTCCCACTAATTATAGGTATCCTATGTTAAACCTTGTGTGTGTTATGTTATTTTAAAATGTATTTACTGTATGTGTAATGTATTTTATTACCTAGCCCTCCTTACCTTCACTAAGTGGCTTTGTCACTTGTCAGGCCACCATTGAAAGTAAGACCCTCTCCTTAAGGACTTGCCTGTAAAAATACTGAGGTGAATAAATAAAAAAAAATAATGCAATAAAAGTAAGTAATCCAGAGCCCCTGTAAACATTATAAGTGATTGTTGTGCTGTTGCTGGAATTGGTAGATTTCCCTTGAAGTATAAATCTGCTTCGGTAAACCAACTGCATTTGGATTAGACTCTGGCCAAAACCCTTTCTGTCATTTTAGCTATGGTATGCGACTTGTCCTGTACTGACAGACGTTGAATAGAAAAGTAATTGATATTGCAGATAAAAACATGAGGTTACTCAAGGCTATACTAGTGCTAAGACAGTCATTCTGTTCTTTCAGACCTACAGGCATACCAGTTTCTATCCAGGCCCTAATCAGTACTCAGAAGAATTCTTCTTCTGAGATGTCCTCAGACTGTGCTCATGTCCTGGGAAAGTTTGGGGCTGCAACTGCCTACCTCACTTCTGTGTCACCTGTTGTCCATGGACGCCGTGAAAGAAATACAGTAGCAAGAGAAAACCCTCCTTACAGCTGCACTCCATCCTATCTTACACTTACCCACCCAAATCCTTCCATGCACTGCATTTCGAGATGATATATACAGGCACAGCACAGTTCACAGCCAACGAGACGATAAAACTCTTTACAGTTGGGAACCTCCTGGAAACTTGGGTTTTGGGGAGTGCCGAAAAAGCCTTAATTCCCTTATCACTTTGTACATGTCTGCTATTATGTCTTCTAACGCCATTTTAAGTTGCATTAGCAAATCGGGCACCCCCTTCAGCCACACAAAATTCAAAGCTTCAATGAAAAAGGCCCGTCCCACTGTTTATAAAAGAGTGCCACCTCCGAGAAAGCTGTAAGCACTGATCCCAGCTGTGTGTATTTGCAAGGCCTCCAGAATTAATCCTGAGCAATTTTTCTGCACCACTTGTGCTTGTGATAAAGGAAGCCTGAGCATTCAAATGGGCTGGGTCCCTGGTGGCATTAAGTTCTTACCATATTGGGCGGCAGTCAGGCCTGCAGTGTGAAGAGGAGACTGGGGCAAACCACTGAGCCTTGCCCAGCTTAACACTCCCTACCTCTATACAGTATCTCCCACTCCCTCTCTTTAACAGCCAATCATCCTATCTCACAGATAAGGAAACAAGCACAGCCAGTGAGGACGTCAGTGGTGTATCCTTTCAAGTGATCAATACTAGAGTAAGATCTGCTCTGTTACTCTGGGGTCTACATGCATTTACCTTCATGCACTAAAGTAATTAAAAGCAAGTTAATTCAAGTGGTGATAATCTTATGAGGCCTTTTAAGGCTTTTTGTAACTCACTTGCACTTTTTCAATTTCACAGCTTGCCTCACCAATTTGTAGCTACGTATTGTATTTAGCATGACTGTATGTTTAACCTCTTCAACCCCACTAACCGGCATCACAGAGCCACGTTGGGCTGCCAAACATTTCTCTGTGAACACAGAGACATCGATCTAGCAACACTATCACCAGACTAGAACGCTGATATTTCAGAATTCTGCAGAACACGTTTATGGACAGTGTTTTTAAAAGTCTATTGCCCATGTCTTTCAATTTCTTGCTCACTGCAATATCTGCCTATGGCTACTGAATGTTATGGGGAGATTGTTGCTATGGCATTGATTAATGGGTAATAACAAAGTAAAGAATCTGAATAAACTATTGGCTTGTGTACAATCTCTTTAACTGTTGCTCCTGCATTTGTTTTTTTTACTTTCTGTTATTCCCAGATTTCATCTATTAACTAGGTGACAATGTTATATAACAATAATGTCAGAGCAACAAAAATAAGACCCCATAGTTTTGTGATCATTGTATTCATTAGTGACACTATATCCTAATCTATTTTTTCCCAGTTTCATACTACATATACAGTATAAATTAAGTTAAGATACAATACTTAGGATAGGACATCAAACCAACTGATTTTAAAATGCTTCTGCCAGTTACACACAACAGAGACAAAAGGTTTTCTTGGGATTGGCATAGTTTATTTCCACCTTCGGGGGCATTCCTGGTGCTGTTTCTTAACCATCATCATCATCATCATCATAGTTCAATCTTAAAACCACTTAAAACTAAGAGACAGTTAATTCCAAAATACAGTTTATTTTTATTTTTACTCTTATCTGTATGTTTGTCAATCTAGGTAGTTTCGCGGTGAGTTTCTCCGTGTTGGAGATGTCTGCCTTTTAACCAAAATAATGGAACTAGATGACACTCGCCTTTGATCCCCCAAGCTTAAAAAAAAACTACATTTAAAAATGTCAACAGTAATGTCTCCTACCAGAGAATATGACCCTCTTACTCAAGATAATCCACATTCCTGGTTGGGAGCAGTTAATGTAGAGATCATTTTCTTTCTATATTAAGTAACAGTGTCATGATTTCTGAGTCCAGTTTTGCCAGACTTTCCTCTACAGCGCTGCAGGGGGGGGGGGTCTGGCCTTCCTTGATGGGAGAAAAGCCTTCTATGGTTTAATGGCATTTCTTTTAACCAATCACAATCTTCATGGGTGGTACTAAGCACTGGACAGAGCCAATGGTGTCTCTTGTTTTTGGTGGAACGTGTGTACATTCAAAAGTTGTTTTAGTCGTGTACAGAAAACAGTAATCTGTTGATTCGTGGACAAGGACACAGTTTTTTTTCCCGTGGTGGTCAGCACGCTTTTTAAACTAATGTATCAGAATCATCTCTGGCGTGTGACGTTTCCTTTTCCCTTGTTCTCTTCCTAAACCCAAATGTCCCGTTGTTGTCCCACACCCCCTTGTTGTCCCGTGTGTGACCTTTCCTTTCTCCATCCTTCTTTTCCTAAACCCAACCTCCTTGTAAATGCCATCCCATTACGTGCTGACCACCAAAGAAAAAACAGGATGTCCATGTACACAAATCAATAGATTAAAAAGTATGTAAACATTACCACAAACTGCCATGAGACCATGATGTGGATATAGACTATGATTTCTAGAAAGCGACATTGCTGTTTCTTTTGCTGCTTTGAGCAGTACAAACTAGTGCCATCCAGTTCTATTAAATTTGAGTGAAGAGGTTTTGGGTTTTGGGGGTGAACTGTCCCTTGATGAGCAGGTAAATTAAAGGGCCATTTTTAAGGGGTTAAGGAGAAGGGTGTGGAGGTGGGATTTAGGCACTCAGGGTTGAGGTCTTTGTGTTTGTGTGTGTGTGTGTGTGTGTGTGTGTGTGTGTGTGTGTGTGTGCTGGTGTGTGTGTGCGCGCATGTGTAAGACTTTTCCTGTGGTAGATCTAAAATGTAATCGCGGGAGCCCTCGCATATGCCTCAGCTCTATAAGCCGCTGTTTTCACAGATAGTTGATCGAAGGCCGGAGTGCCGGCAAGAGATTGAGTCTTGGCCTGGCTTTGATAGATAGAGCTCTTTATACAGAAGGGGAAAAAAGGGGAGAGGGAAGGGGGGAGGGAAATCAGCAGAGGCTGGAGAAGAGAGAATAGGCTGCATCACAGCTGAGGTGAAGGGTTTTTGGAGAGTGGGCACAATAGCCTATCACAGACAACCTGCCGCTGCAACAATCACACTGGTGGAGAATGGAGAGATGCGATGGCGCTCAGCGAGACAGAAACATATAAAACTCTCCAGCCAGCCCTATTATACCCACTGTAATAAAGCCCAATAGTCTGATAGCGCCTCCCCTCTCACTTTCAAGCTATAAAAGTCACCACTGAATGCTGCAACCTCTGCAGGAAATTTATGTTACGCTGTTTATTTGTCCTTCCACTCACTTGGTAAAGAATTGGCTCCCTTTTAATGCTGTTTGAGTCCAGGGTGGTTGCAGTTAGAGGCTGGTTTTACATCTTCTTTGAAAAAGAAAACTGTATTTACTTATTAGTTGATTGTGTGTTTTTGTGTGCAGACTGCATATCCAACAATAATACATTATGTAGGAAAACGTTTTTCTGGACAGTAGCAAATACCTCAAAACACTGAACAACATAATAGAGGCTGCTTTGGCCTTGATAATGATAATGTTTCACTCACTTCCTTCATTGGACCCCAAATAACAAGTGCTGTTGCATTACCATTGCAACAAACAATAGAAGGGATAGTACCTGTTTAGTAATTAGCTTCAAACTGGATGGAGCTCTTTGTCATGCTTACTCAACGCTTACTTGCTAATTGGCTTCCAAATGCTTAAAAATTAAGAAGATGTTAAGATTCAAAGTCAGTTAACCAACTTGAATTCTTGATGCTTTATACTTGTTTTAGTTGTTCTCAAAATGGGAGGAAGAAAATGTCAGTGTTCAGAAAATGTCAGTAAGTTCCATCACCATGGCATTACATGATTTGCACTCCGGACTACAACATCATGTCTGAAAACATTCAGCTACCAATGCCAGCAGGATCCAAAACTTAATATTTTGGAGACACCCACAAATGGCTATGAGTAGAAATAAAGAAAGAATACTCCTAAAGCCTCCGAGAGCGGGGGCGGAAGAAGACTCATGGATGGAAATGAAGATAAGCAAACAGTAACCGTGCACATTAACAGCCTTTAAGAAAAGGCCTCAGGTCTCTTCCTACGGCTGGAGTAAAGTAACATCTACAAACGGCCTAAAGAAAATCAATAAAAAAAATCACTTTTAGTGGAAGGAGATGGTGTCAGGTTGAAAGTTTAAGAAACCTGAAATTAGCCTTTAAGTAACATTTTGGTAGGTTCTCAATGGATCACTAAACTTTCCTCTCTTTACTCCTTGATGCTTTGATTTCGGAAGCTGCTTCCTTCTCTTGTGAAAAAGGGTTAAACCCATTGCCAATGACCAATGATCACTTCTGTTACTGTTGTGCACTTGACAAATAAAGAACCTGGAACATTAAACTTTAAACCTTGGAGGAACATCTGGAGAGAATACATGCTGAGACATTATCAGATTGCTATTCCATACGCCAAACCAAGTGGTGTTGGTCAGAATGCTCTCGGTGGTGCAGGTGTGAAAAGGACTTTAGCAACTTGATGAGCAGCCTGAAGCCACTCAAGTGTGGGTGGAACTCATGGCTGAGTTCAGCTGACATATACAGCGTGCTACACCCAAATTGTAACCCTAAGTTCAACCAGGTTGATCTTTGAGTTTCAGAGGGCAGGGATGCTGTTGTCACATGTGATTGAAGTTGATAATGATGCCATGGTGTTGTCGTGAGATGACCACAGTAAATCCTCTGTGAAGCAGACACCTGTACCTGTACCTGTTCACCATGATCCTGTGGGCTTCTTCCCAAAGTCCACTATCAGCTACTTAGGGTACGTCTCAGGTTCTTAAATTGCATCAACGTTTTGTTCACTTCCCTTCCCTTCCTCAAATCTCTCCCATGCTTCTTTAGTGGGACCAAGCAAGTGAAGGAAATCATGTCAGGAGACGAAGAAATCGGTTTTTAGAGGGATGAGATGACCACTCCTCTTTAGAGTTACGGGAAGTTAGCAACAGCTTTTAGCTGCACGGCTTCCAGGAAAGCTGCTCATGTGTATCCTCGCTCACGGCTCCTCAGAGATCCCTCTTTGATCCTTGATTCTCGCTCCTTGGGGCAGGAACAAGAGCTTTGAGATGGCCTTCACAAATGCACACCAGAATGACGTCCGCCAATGAAAAAGAGAGAGACATCATGGTTTGCAAACGGACTGAAGCATGGCAGTCTGTCAAGGCCACACCCCCACCCTCCACCTTGCTCGCCTCTCCCCCCTAAATAGCATTTAAAGCTACAGACACTGCACATTGTATTTAGTTATCAAAGAATAGCTTTTAGTCTGTCATGGTTTGTTTAGCTGCTCTAAAGTGTGACTTACATTAGCTTCCACTATAAAGCTGACACTACACATTTTTTTCACAAGACTTGTATAGCTTGTGGATATTTAATTGTCTTCTCATTTAGCGGTGCACTGTTTCTGATAATGTTTTAACACACAAAAACGATCTCAGGCCAAGGCACGGACCTTGTGTGCCAGTGTGTTACATGGCTCACAGTTTTTATGCAAAATGCCTGTTGGGTGCGAACATAATGACGAAAGTTCCACTTCAGAAACGGCAGATGACCCCTAGGGCACTGATGGAAATTGAGTGACAAACCTTCAATTTACAACTAGCCTACGAGAAGAGGAGAAGGAGAAGCGACAAAGTTTCATTCAAGTTAACAAAGAGAAATAAATAAAATTAAAATAAAATATGAGTTTCACCAAATCCCCCATAAACTACTTCCCCCTAGGAAATCATACTTGCTTGCCAAAGTTACACCAAAGTGCGAGAAGAACAGGCGTTCTGAGGCATGCACACAGTGGGAATGGCCTAGCTGTTGTTTGATTGTTAAAAAGTTACATTAATACCACCTTAATCTATTAAAGTTTAATACAATTTGTAAACATCAAGGAAATGTTTAATTTAGTGTTTCCACCAGATCTACATGGTTTTAATTAATAGTTTGTTCTATTTTTTTCATTCAGCAATCATTGTACTCTTTTATCCATTCATTTCTTGATCATGAATTCATTTGTTTGTCTGGTTACTAAATTAGTTGTGTAGTTAGTAGACAACAATAACTTTTTCTTGAGATCTGTGTGTGGACCAAAATATTTGGTCAATGGTACATTTGGGGAACTTAGCCTTCAAATTATGATTAGATTATAATAATTAATTAATTGGCTATCAAATGTCATGTTTTGATGGGTGGTGTTCCAAGGTCTCAAATTTATGTTATTTAATAAAACTCATTGTTCAGTTCTATCACTCCTTCACCTTTTACACAAAATTATGTTTTTAATGATGCAACACTTTGAGTTATTTCCTATTGTTACATATTTTGGTATTACTTGATTATTATTTATTAAATCTACTATTGTAGACGCTACATGCCAGCATTGCCGTTACAGTCCATGGATGATTTAGATGAAAGGGGAAAGTCAAACTGGGCTCATATTTTAGTAGAAACCTTTCTTTTTTCTAATCTGCTACTTTTTGAATTTGCTATTAATACCTGCAAAATTAATGACATTCCCATCTGTACTTTGGGTTTATTGCAAAAAAAACAAATGTTAGCATCTTGACATGCTAAACTCAGATGGTGACCATGGTGACCATTGTACCTGCTGAAAATCAGCATGAGCATGTTAGCATGTCGTTGTTAGCATTTAGCTCAGAGCACTGCTGGGCTAATCAGTTGTGTTGTCATCCTGGGCTGTTGTTGTTCAGCATCTCTCTCCATGCCCTTGTTCTTTCTGTGACACTGCTCTCAAGTCATGTGTGCATTCTTGTTTTTGTATGCATGGACACACTGATTTGATTTCATTTGATCTGCTTCATGTGCAAACATAGAAATCATAGAACATTATGAGTAATTATCAATTAATGGGGACGGCTGTGGCTCAGTGGTAGAGCAGTTGTCTGCCAATCGGAACGTTGGTGGTTCAGTCCCATGCACTGAACCCCAAGTTGCCCCCGATTCTGTGAATGTGTGTGAGTGTTTATCTGATGAGCAGGTGGCACCTTGTACGGCAGCCTCGGCCACAGTGTATGAACGGGTGTGAATGGTGAATGTATCCAGTATGATGTAAAAGCGCTTTGAGTGGTCGTTAAGACTAGAAAAGCGCTATATAAATACAGCACATTTACATTTAATGCTGTGTCCCAAATTTATCCATTAGAGTTTCCTCAGGTTCACGGCTTCATGTGTTTAGCTTTTTGTTCTGGCCTCTGCAAGGAATATACCCAGCCTCACAATAAAGAAATCACCAAATCTTTTCTCTTCTATTCAAATAAAAAAGGATATCCTTGGGTTGTTTTTCCTCCACAGACATGAACCAACCTTGGTCTTGAATGTTTCAACCTGCCGGTTGCTTGTTTTAGGAGAACGGCATCTGTAATCAAATTTAAACACACTGGTTAGCGAAACACACCTTGAGTGTGGAATACCTAAAAGGGCAGATGGTATAAGCCCCAGAGCGTCCACATTGGTTTGCTGTTGAGAAGCCGATGGAGTCCTTGGCGTTTTGAGGGAAGAATGCAACCCATCTTGATAAACACACCTGTAAAACTCAATATCAATTAGTGTCACTTTGACCTGCAAAATATTCCCTTCAACACAGCTGTGGCTTTGTGGTTGGGGAATCTATTTGGAGGACAGATGCACATGAATAGCGTTCTCTTAGGCAACGCTGATTGGCCACTTAGGAAGAAAATGAGACGTCTCTTTCAAACATAATGGTAATAGTACATCAGTAGGGGCCGTGTGACTGTAATGCTCTGATGAAGTAGAACTGGGGGAAAACACTTCATGCAAACAGAATGGCTGATATCTTGGCTGGGCTATCATAGGTCCAACCATCAAGGCTCTGGCGTCTGTCTACTGATGACTCATAGAATACAGACACACATTGATGGGCGTTTCTAGGATCAGAGCATTTTTTAATGTATTTTTAATGTATTTAATGAATAAGACACCAACAAGTCCTTCCTTTAATCTGAATCCCAGGGTCATTACTACAAAAGTAAGGGTTTTTAAAAATTATATTGGATATGTATCTATGGAAAAGGAGACAATTCCAAAAATGTTTTAATTTGTTTTTGATTCATGCGATTTTGACCAATGGCCACCGTGATGGCCAAATGAAGCTTTGTGACCAGTGTCTTTATTTTCTGATCCCACTAGATGGCGCTCTTGGTTTTAATAGAAAGGCCTAAGACAGTGCATTTCAGTATATTCTCAACCCTTTGTTGAACAGAGGCCGCCATCTAGTGGGCTCAGAAAATAAAGACACGGGTTTACGGAGCTTCATTTGGCTATAGACATATTTACAAGACATATTTTCTAAAAAGTGACTCCAAATGCGTTTCTGAATGATCTAGACATTTAGAATGTGGGTTTCACAATGTGAGTTCCTGGAGAAGAACTCCTAAGCTCACAATAGAGAAAACATGAACTTACTTAAGAAGTAAAAGAGGAGCACAATTGAACCTTTGCTAAGCCCTGCCCCCTTGGCTACTGTTGCTACCGCTGTCAAGCTTTCCATTCTAGCATAGCACACCATGCAGTTCATAACATGCCATACAAGGACTGTACCTGAGTCAGGATATCGTCAATCAAGTCAGATTTGGCTGTTCGAAATGAGTTTTAAGACTGGAACCAAGCCAACCAACTACGAGATGAAAAAATTTGAATGAACACTTTTTTACTGTAAAAAGGAAAAGGTACAAGACTGTGTACAGAAACCATCGTATTGCCCGCCGACTGAGGGCGAAAAACGTTGGTCTTCAGCCGGGGGCCAGGGCCACCGAGCGCCAGCCGGGGGTCAGAGGTGCTGGACATAAGGTAGAGGTTGTGGGGGCTTGTCGGTCAGTCTGGGAGTCCTGTCGGCTGGTCTGGGTCGGGGGGTCCGGTCGGCCAGGTGGAATGAGGACCCAAACGCAGGGAAGAGGAGGCAGGAAGTAGCGGGTGCACAGGGTTTTATTGATTAATAGTCCACAGAGAACACAGGGAACAAAAACCAGGCACGGGAGGAAGACGATGGAAGGGCAGGGAAAACTTCACGGGGAAAAACTCACTGGGAACACGAGAACGGGCAGCAGGCTCATTCAGGCAGGAAAACAGACAAACAAGACGACCTACACATCACGTCAACTGGCAAAACGATCTGACACAAGACAAAAGGAACACAGGGGTTAAACACATGAGGTAATGAGGTAACGGGGAACAGGTGAGACATCAGGTGTATCACATTGCATGTTAAAAAAGGTTGTAGGGCCTTAAAGACAAATAAATAAGTAAAACAGAACATGAATCTTCCAGATATGTGTTGATATCACAGTGATAAATAGGCCTTTTTCCTTTCTAAAACACTTCTCATATGTCTTGGGATTCACACTGTGAAGAAATAATCATTATAACTTATACAGTTGACAAAATACATACATTTTTTCAAAGAAAGTCAAGACGCTTTTGCTCTCATGACATTTACTTATGCCAGTAATAACAAAATAATGTCATATTTATTGATATTACACCCACAGCAATGCTACACAAGCAAATGCGTGTCTAAATAGTGCTTCTCTCGGCCTTCCATACAGCCAATTGTCCTTTTTGTCCCCTCTGACGTTAACTCCCATATATGGGCATACTGGGGCCTTTATTTCCCAAAACAGACACAGAGGAGAGACGGAGCCGCGAGCTAGCGGCAGACATGAGCCAAAACGCAATGAATTATGGACATAAAGTGGATCAATCTTGGATGTAACAGTTTAGATTTAAGCCCATTTAAGCCCAACGACCCCGAAAGAGGCTGAAAGTTCCAGGCTCAATAGAAAATCACCTGTAGAGGCTAGAAAGACCCGGAAGAGACTTCCGCAACCGCTAACTCGTCAGGTTTTAGACGCAACTTTTGGTGAGTCGCTAGCTGTTATGGTTAAAAAATGATGAATTGAATGATGAACTATGAATCAGAGGTGCTGTTTTTACGCGTCGGCGAGTGTCTCAGTCTCAGAAAGTTAAGTTCTATAAAAATGACATTTTTGCCAAGATAGATATCAAACAAGAGATAGAGATCATATTGTGTTAGGTTGCTGTGAGGCGTAAATTGATCACTTCTAAGCAGAAGCCAGAATATAACATCATCTCAGAGCCTCTCCTACAAAGCCTCTCTTCCTCTGGGCAGCTGCCTATGTCTCAGACTTACAACGGGTGCGGTTCCACAGCTGCCTGTACCTATCTCTGACATCTTCACTGAGCAGATAGGCGTGGATTTTACCTTCAGAGAGCAGGGTGAAAGCGAGGATTGGACACTCTGCAGCTATTTCTGGGGACCAAAATGTCTCCAGAATCAGAAAAACAAGAGAGGCGCAGGGTTCAAGTCCGGCCCTGGGCCCTTCCCCTCTCTCTCCTTTTTCCTCTCTGTTTCTGTCTAAATAA
>NC_048409.1:8910475-8913559 GCF_013103735.1 Etheostoma cragini
GAGAGGCGCAGGGTTCAAGTCCGGCCCTGGGCCCTTCCCCTCTCTCTCCTTTTTCCTCTCTGTTTCTGTCTAAATAAAAGCATGAGATGCCTACAAAATATCTTTAAAAAAAACACAACAAAACGACTGCTCAACTTGAAATATCAAAGTCAACTGAGGGATCACTAATTGAAGGTTGGTATATTCTACCTACAGGGAGCAGCACTACTCCATACAGAGTATGCTAAGTTCCGTCTTGTGTCCTTGGGACTTTGAACTTGGTAATTGTTGGAAACAGTGGTCTGTGGAGAAGTATCTCAACTCAGTGGTTCACTGAAGGAGTTGTTTTATATCATTGACTGTGACATGCAGTCACTGTAATGTATATTTAAAATAAAACATACACCTTTTCATTTGTTCATAATCGGATTGTTTGATAAAAATGTGGTGAGAGCTATATATATGGACCCCAAAGTCCACAGAGGCAGCGCTGTTACTGTCCAAATGAAACATTAAACTTAAACTAATGCAGCAGCATAAAATATCAGATTTCTACTAAGACTTCTAGTACAATTTAGTGACACAATAACATGTAAGATTAACATCCTAATAGTTTTCATCCTACAAGTTACATTGTCCATGAGTTCAGTTTTAAAGTAACTTATTGTATTGGTTTTGGTACAGTAGCAGTCATCATAAAAAACAATAGTCATAAACATATCACAGTGTTTATTCAAGCAGTACACAGTCACTGAGAGGATTAGGCTGAAGCAAAAGCTTCTAAATCCCTATTAATATCGATTAAATCTACCCGCCTCAAAGGAAAATAAAATAAATACAAACAAAATACAAGATAGAAGAAAATAACCACATTTGTAACCCTCAAAAATAGCATTACAGGCCATTTTCTCAAAAACCACAGTTACACATTTTTAAATGTATATACTGGCATTGTTCAATAAATTTACCTTGGCAATAAAAGGTTTTGTTTTAATTTCTTTGTTTGCTTTTTGAAAAGTAAACTTTAAGAAATGCGTCCCAAGTCCTAATGTAATTTCATGTCTTTAAGAACACATTTGAATACACTATGGAATACACATTTTGTATTAGCCCTGAACACAAAGTTTAACATTCAGACACTTGTAAATGATACGTTTGTTGTAAATGATGTTATTAGTGAACATAAGCAATTTTTCTCACAGACCCATGGCTCGGCACTGCTGGATTCTCTCTTTATTAATTGAATCCTTACCTCCAAATTGTAGTTTTTTACTCAATGCGTGAGGGGAAGAGAGGCTGACGACTGGCAGCTATTCTTCAGAGATTGGTTTTAGTAGTTTTTCATCTTTTGAATGCCAGCTTAATATCTTGGCAAGTCAAACTTTAGTGCTGTTGATAACTATTTATCAACCACCAAATAAAACATCTATGTTCTTCCCTCAGCCTCAGTCTTTGGATTGCTGTCACACCTTTTTTTTATTTCCTTTATCTTTTTCCACTGTTTGATGTCATTGTTGTTATATGAACTGGTTACTTTTGCATTTCTCACACTTGTTTCATGGCTTTATTATTAATAGATTAAACGAATTCACGTTTATTACTAGTGTTATCCTATTTTTATTATTGTATTGTTTTCGGCTTTTGCATTTCCGTTTTTTAATATCTGTGTTCTTGATTTGTTTTATAAAGCACTTTGAGCTGCATTTCATGTGGTTCTGTATGAATCACTTTTTACTATTATTTTTATTTTAATAAACAGTCATTATTATCACCCCTTCCCCCCCAGTAGTATCTAGTCTGCAGCATGGGGCACATTCCTGTACATCTCATTGCATCACTACACCCTTAACATATGAGTCCACCATTGGGCCTAATCGCAAAATTGCTTTTGCGTTCATAATGTTGCTATGCTGCATGCTTGAGGTGACAGGTCTTAACGTTTTAGTGCTTAATGTTTTTATAATTTTATAAGCCATTTACAAATAAGTTGATGCAAAGCTAATTAAGACTAGCTCCACAGAAGTCTCTCTGTATTTCTCAGCTGTGTTTAGAAATAGGTGTCTTTCTGCGATATCGCGTTCAGAAACTCGAGTGAAGAGAATGACCTCTTCTTAAGAGTCCATCATGTTTTTTAATCTTCCGTGCACTCCTTGGCTAATAGTAACTTTGTGGAGGAGGGGTGGGGGTGGTGCACGGTTGCAGAAGGCTTGTATCACGTGGATGCCTTGACAGAATTGGTGTCCCTACTTAGAACTCCTAATTAGCACAATAAGTAATGACCGGCAACTACAGTGAATTAAGTAACTGAAAACTTGGGAGCAGCAGATTGTTCCACTCTTAAGCACACATTGTTCCACTGTATCGCCTGTCTTTCTTCGTCCTCTATCTTTCTTCTCTGTTCTTGAATGTGGAGTAGAGGGGCCTGTTTTTACAATACGCAGTTAACGGAGTTTCTGTTCTCAATTCACTGGCATAATCTCCGCCATAGAACTGGTACACCGCCCAGCACTAAATACACACATCCGCATTATATTCTGCTGAGGGACTTTTATAACTCCCCAAGTCCTATTGGGCTACTATATGACTCTTTAGGAGCCATACTGAAGTAAACAATATAAATATAGTTTAAAAAATACATGCTTAAGTAATGAAATATATTCCCATCCCCATCCTATATGTATGTAATCTATAAAGTTATGACATACGTTAATACTAATTTCAATTCATATCCTATGTTCCATATTCATTTTTAGTATTGTAGGTTACTAACTGAAATAAACGTACTGTACTTACGATCATGCAAAGGGTATGAAGAGCTGGACACAGAAGGTTTAGCATTCATTCTTGCTATTACCTTTTAAGTTAATGCATTTCATATTGTGGAGTCACTAGGTATTTGAATTTGTTTATTTCGCACAATACAGCCAACAGTAAACCAAGACAATACAATAATATTTTTAAAAGAATTGTGCAGGTGAGATTAAGGAAACCCTTATAGGAGGAAGCACACCTAAGGAAGAGAAGAAAACTGTTATGGTTTGGGGTTTTTGTTGGGGTATCTTTCCTGTTTGGCCTTCCCTGTGTTTTTGTCCCGGTTTTCCCGCT
>NC_048409.1:8913659-8926799 GCF_013103735.1 Etheostoma cragini
CTCCTGTTTACCCCCATCTGCCTGTCTGCCGTCCTCCTTTCTGCTTTTGGGTCCAATCCTCACTACCCCGTAACAAAAACAATTCCTATTGAGCAATTACTATAACAAGAGTCTTCAAATCTACAAATTGAACACAAGTAGGCACTGAATATAAAAAAACATAAAACAAAACAAGCATGCATATGTAATTTAATTGTATTGAACTGCTCTTAAATGTTTTATGTAAAGCACTTTGAATTGCCCTGTTGCTGAAATGGGCTGTACACATAAAGCTAAAGCACAACACCCCCACCCTCCTCCACATAGTTGCTGGTAGCCAAGGAGAACACGGAGGATTAAAAAAACATTATGGACTCATCAAATGAGGTCATTATCTTCAACTGAGTTTCTGTGCACGAAAGTCGCCCGATGACACCATTTTCTAAACATAGCCAAAACCCTCTCTGACAAATACAAAGAGAATTTTGAGGAGCTGTTTAATGAGCTTTGTAGCAACTCATTTGGCAATTGCTTGAATGTAACAGTCGTTCATTTATATCAAAAAGTTACGCACTAGAACTTTAAACAAATCACAATTTTCTTGGCACGAAGCACCATATTTAGCCACGGTGCCACTGTAAAACAGCCTCGAGAAGGAACTTGTTTTGGTGGAACATGTGTCCGTTTGAAAGACGTTTTCATTGTGCAACAGAAAACTCAGATTGAATAGATAGTCTAGCTAGCTGTCTGGATTTACTCTGCAGAGATCTGAGGAGCAGTCAACCATAGTCCTCAGAATTCCACCGCAGTTTAGAACACAAAAATAGAAGAAGGTGAGCAACATTCGGCCAAAAATGAGAGACATTCCATTTCCGGAAAGGAAAAATCAAGTAAACTCCAAAAAAACAAAAAAAACAAAAAAAACAACTCAGCTAGATAGTTAGACACATACTGCAATGGTAGTTGTTGTTTTAAATCCAGTAATAACAGGACTCTCACCTTACATAAATGCAACATAGAAACTGAAATAACAACATCAGGGGAAAATATTGCTCTACCTTCATTCATGTTTGGTAAAAGCCACATCACTGACCATGCAATATGTCAAACAATATGTTTCGCACACATCAGGAAATATAAAGCCATCGCAGCAGACAAAAGCAGAGAGGAGAGACTCAGCATCTGTTATGGAATAATCTACATGAGAAAAGACCGCTGCAGCCCACCATCCCCCCTGCTCTCCACCCTCCCTGTTGGCTGACAGAGGACTCCACCTGAATGACATTTACAAATTACCCGGCCCAGAGTGCTCGGTCCCCTGACCCGTGAGCCTCTGCTCAGCACCCGTAGAGAGTCGCCAGCGTTTTGTCATATAATTACTGCAAATCCCCTGAAAGTAGCCCCCGCCACAACACACACACACACACACACACATGCACACACACACACACACACACGCACACGCACACACACACACACACACACACACACACACACACACACACACATACACACACACACGCACACACACACACACTGCATGCAGATGCATAAGAACAAACTTGCAATGCTGCAACTCTACCTTTGGCACATTTACAGACAGTTTACAAGAATCACAACAACTGGTATTTTAACACATAAAACAAGACAATTATAGGAATGTGGTCTTGCATTGATCAGCGTTTTGGCAGAAGAAAATGGAATCAGCTGTAAAAGGTGATGAGTGAGAAATAATTGCAGTGTTGGAGAATGGGGGATGCACCGCAGGACAACAAAAAAGAAAAAAGATTATAAAACAACAAGCCAAAAGAGCATAATGCACACAGGAACAAGTTGCAAAACATTTGATTTGATTCCCTGGACACTGTTTTGGGCCACTGACATTTGCAACGTCCAACAGATTCTTACTCCCATCTCATAAAATACGGACGCTTGGTCAGGTGCTTTTGTCGTTTTAATTGTATAACTTATTAACAAATGTTATTGTAACATGTGCTTGGACGTGACTATTGGCGTCCCTTTCGACGCTGTTAGGTTAAGGAAAAGGTTGTGGGGGGCTCATGGTTCTTTGACACGTGGGAATAACGGGCTGGTTGAAAAATAAAGCGGCTTCCCTGACACGCGGCAATAACAGGACGGTTAAGGACACACGCGGGACACAAACCCCGCTCTCCTGGGTGAAATTTCTGTGTTTGAGGTCCTAACATGTTTGTGCTGCAAATCGTATGTTTTGTGTGTTGTGTATTTTAAGAATAAAAAAAAAAAAAAGAATCACAAAAAAGGAATATAAAACAAAAAGGCTCTCAGGCATTCTGTATCACTTTCAAACATTTTTTCTCCTGTAGATCAATTTCTTTCATGTAATGCTATCTCTGCTGAGTCAACACACACGTATGCATCAATACTCTTTCCTCCTCTTTTGTCTGTTCATCCAGTCATCAGGCATAAATGTCACCATTGTGTGTATTAGTGTTTACACAAATGTTTTAATTCTTCTTTACCTGGCATAAAGCGCAGCTCGGAGCATCCTGGAGTCTGGAGGCATTCCCAAATAGAGATGTCTAAGGGGGGGGGGGGGACAGCACATGACATGAGCCTTTTAGCCAATCAAATGCTAGCGTGGTCTGTCGTCTTGGAGAAGAAGCCTCAAATAGGAAATATATTAATTATCTCATATGACTTTAGTCCAAAGATAATGCAAAATATTAGTTCACTTAAATAATGGTAGGGACATGTCCCACTGTTGTTATTCTCCAGGGCTTGCATGGTGTTCATGTACACATGAAAAGTGACGGAGGTAAAAAAAAAAAGGAAAACTGGTGATATTAATTCAAAACCTGCCAACAATACATTCTCAGATCCACACACCTGACAAACCACTGCTTAAAATAGGTGTGTATAGAGTTAAAAATATGATCTCCCCCATCTCCTTCATCAGAATGGTGTGCTGGGGAAGAGTTAAGAGTTAAGCACTTGGGTTGAAGGATGCTGATGCCATATATTTCCCCTCCTGAAAATGTTTTTGTTTTTACCTGTGGGCTTGTTTTCTCCTGTTTTCTCTGTTCAAATGCCTCCATAACCAAAAGGAATAATGGCCAAAACATAGAAAATTACAATAGATCCCCCCAAAAAACATTATAATAAACCAGAATGATCCTGCAATGGTTCTGTGTAACGACGATGGGAGCCTACCCAGCAGATAGAACCAGGAAAAAGTGTGTGTGTGTGTGTGTGTTTGTGTGTGTGTGTGTGTGTGTGTGTGTGTGTGTGTGTGTGCGTACGTGCGTGTGTGTGTACCTACTAAACACAGTGAAGACTATAATTTAGGATTAAGATTTATGTTGGTATGAAAAGGAAAGGTATATCTATTCCATGTGCACAACATGGGAATGCCTCTGCTTGAATGGTAAATGGCTGCATTATACAGCAAAGAGGGGCCTCACACACATCTGTTACATATATGCCAATGATGGTTGTAACTGAATGAATATAATTGTAGTCTTCTCCAAACATGAAATCATCTTTACATCAAAAATTATGTATCTGTGACCAGTCAAGTTTTTTATTTGGAATCCAGCTATGAGAGAATCCGCCCCCCCTTCCCTTTGCTGCGTGTGGAACATATGTGTCTGTGATGTTAGCTTGTTCCAGGCTCTTTCCATTCGTCCCTTGATTGCACAAAAGTAAGAAAATGGAAATGATGATCTAATTGAACAACTTTAAAGCGTGCGGCCCATTTCATGTAGTCCTTTGGAACGGCCCCTCATTTGGCTGTTGTTACCCAGCCGAGCGTGTCTGTGCTGAAGGTCAGCTGTCTGCCTCCGACAACATGCACAAAATGTAAAATCAGGCACTCCCTCCCTTGCTCTCCCTCCCTCTACTCCCTTTTACTTCCATTGGCGGCGTCTCAGCCATCTTTCTTCTCTTCTCGAGCACTGATCCCAGGCCTAATCTGAGCACAAACACATCCACAGACAGCTGGCTTTAAGTGTGTGTACGTGTGTGTGTGTGTGTTCTTGTCAAGGTTGGATCATTTGTATTTTTGGAGGCAACTATGGGCATTTTTGGTTAAGCAAATATGTTGTGCTTGTGTTTTCTGTCACTGTCTTTTACTGATGCACATTTTATATTTTGGAAAGTCTGGATCAAAGAAATAACATTATCAGTATAAAGCCTCTAAGTCTCTAACTGGGACGTTTTGGAACAGATTGGTGGGAGTGCTGTGGACAAAGTACACACAGAGATACACTGGTGAGAGCCAATGAGGTTTAACCATGCATCCAGCTAATTGAAATAGCTCATGTTACTGTATTGTGTCACATCAGATCATTACATTTAATATTGCATAATGCATTTTTCTTGCGGGGTGTAAATGTTCCACCAAAACAAGTTCCTTTCCAAGACTGTTTAGCAGAGCCACCATCGTGGCGTCCGGAGCATAGCACAGCCCAAGACTATTGTGATTTGTTTAAAGAAATGCATACTGCTATGGAAAAGGTACAAAGGTACTGAACTTAACTGCTTGTGGCTTACAAGTTACAAGTGAGTTGATTAATTGTTCTACGATCCACGTTTTCTTCAAAACGACAACACACAGAAAGAGGAAGGTGAGGGACCTTTGGTTCTTCTGTTTATCCAGAGTACAGGAAATACCTAGTATTTGGGAGATGAGCAGGGGCGTAGCACATTTTCGGGCCCTGTTGTAGTTTTAGACTGCCGGGGGACTTCCTTTGACACACGGAGCCCCTCCCTCCTCTCTCTTTCCTCATGTCCCAGAAATGCTTGTTACTAACCTAGCTCTGGGGATCTTATTCCCCATAGTCCTTATGTTTTAACACCCACTGTATTTCCCTGGATTCGGGTGGCACCTAAATCATAATTGCAGCTATCACTGTGGTCAAGCTCCGCGCACTGCTATGCTCTGCTACATCCTGCTACACCCTGCCATGCTCTACAGTGCCCTGCTAAGCTGTTAAGTACTACAAATACTATTTCTAGTCATAATTCAAATATCTTCATTGTGAATATTATTGCCACTGTTGATCACACCCCCAACCGGCACCACCAGACACCGCCTACCAACAGGCTGGGTCTGTCCGAGGTTTCTTCCTAAAAAGGGAGTTTTTCCTAGTCACTAAATGCTTGCTCTAGGGGGAATTACTTGAATTGTTGGGTCTTTGTAAATTACAGTGTTGGTTTTGACTTACTCTATCTGTAAAATGTCTTGATTTGATACAACAAATAACATTTAATTGAATCAAGTTGTAGAAAGGCATTCTCTATGGGCCCCTCCCCACATCCACATCTGTTAATTGTAGCATCCTTTTAGGCCCTCCTCACATGAGCGCCCTGGGTAGTCCTGTTTCCACTCCCAATCCAACACCCTTGGAGGAGAGTCTGGTGCATCTGTTACAGCTCTGCGTCTCCATCCAATTCTCTCTCCCACTCTATTTCCCCCTCCACTCTCCCTGTCTGTCCCAGTCTGTGTCTCTCTGCCACACCCCCCCTCTGCCTAGTATTTAAGTCTATTCACCATCCCTGTGAATGAGATCTCCTGCCAGAGAGAGTAAACAATATCTGGCAGAGAGGCCTACAGAAGAGAGGATTCACCCGCCTCTATTAGCATCTTGTCTGTCTACGAGGGAAAGAGAGAGTGCCAGAGTGGAGGATGCTGGGATAGACTGCCCCAGCTGACAGCCTCTCCTCCGCTTGGAGCCACGGGGGCCAAGGGCCCGGAGACCTTCGTTTTTTCTACTATTTTCATTTGAACTTATTATCACCCACAACGGGAACAAGCCTCTCCTACTAGAGTGTCAATAGTTGTCAGCTTTTAAACCCTCTTCAGCTTGCATGCCTTTTAAATTTCTTTCCATTCCCCTTAAGTGCAAAAAACTTCAGATCAGGAGTTTACAACGGCCCAGGCTCGTTTCTCAATTTACAGAGACGACTGTCTGGCTTTCATGAGCATGTGTGAACTCTCCGTTATCTGGGGCTTGTTTCATTTCGCCATACTTTTCAAATGTGTTTTCTTTTCTTAATTTTTTGAAGTCTTTCATCTATTTATGTTCTCACTCCACTCCTCGCTCCTAAAGATGAAATACTTGAAAGCAGCACAGCTAACTAACTCCATTATTTGTTTAACATCAAATGTTTCATTAATTATTCCATGAGCTGAAAGGCAGGGGCTGCTGGTAGGAATCAAACAGAAACTCTGAAACTGAAGCACAATATGAGCTGACTGCTAGTGTGGGGGAGGCGAAGGTGAGCTGCATGGGAGACACTGCACCCATATGTTTTTCAAGGCTAGTATGATATCAGAATTTAGAAAAGTATCCTCTGCACAGTGTCAGTTGGGTGCAGGAGACATGACAGCACTATGTTTCTCTACAAACTAAAACTCACTATACCCACTTGTTAAATGAAATGTATTAAAATGTATTTAAGCGTTTTCACATCAGCTTGAAGACATACAATAAATCATATTTATGGGGATATCTACATGAAATATAATGTTTGGTATGGACATTTTGGATCATCTTCATACCAAAGGTATTTTTTTTTAATTTTTTTAAATGAAACATTTTTGTCAGAGGAAACAGTTCACTGATTAAGCATTGCTCTGCTGCTGTAACATTGACTTATAGCAGATGAATAAAACAAAAGTATAAAAAAAAAGTCAGCTAAAAAGTTGTTTATCATCCTAAAATATAAACCCAAAGATTGAACCTATAGGAGACCTAATCTCCAAATTATTAATTCTATCAGAAATGTTTAAAAAAAATAAAGTTGTGGTTGTGGATTTACAGAGATACACTTAGATCTGTACTCCTTGTGCATTGCTGCTGGCATGGCTTCAACCAAGACAACACCTCCCTGAAGATGTTCAGATGACTTTTAACTGACTGCTGAAATTTTACAAATTGACCATGTTAACCTTAAAATATGTTACTGAATGGTGCCCAAATTGAAGTTTAGATTGACTAATATTAAATTATGCTCATCAAAAGTGTGTAAGTTGTGGGTTCCCAACGCTTAGGAACAGTTTGTTGACGTGTAAATTGGAGGAGTTCCCCTTTACTGATAACATTTTGTAATCTGCTGCAACAGGGAGGTTAAGACAGAAATTAGATAGCTTCCTTACATCGCCAACAGTAACAACATAGTTCAGTTCAGGTAAAGTTTTCAACCAACAACAGCACTTATAAATGTTAGGCTCATACAACATCGGATGTGATTTATAATGTTTTATTGACTTCAGAATCTAACGTTCTACTGGTATATTTGGGTGTGTGTTTTTTTCTAATATTGCTGTATAATCCTATTTTTAAAGTCAAAGTGCAGTGCTCCCTACTTAAAACATGTTCCAAGGCAAAGCTATTGTTGCTCAAATTTGAAACAAAATGATCCTTGGTTGTGGGAGCCATTGCACCAAACAGGTGTCCACCAAATCTAAAGTGTAATAACCATATTCTCTCATCCACAATTCTGAAGTGGAAAATATTGGTGCAAGGCAGGCACACAAAGTGCAATTTTAAATCACAAAAACTGCTGCACACACACACCTACAAGAACAACATGGTACAATGTGTTGAATTTCCCTTGCTGGATTAATAAAGTATACATTATAACTTATATGTGAGCAATTCATTGGGGTGGTGCGCATAAGGCTTTTATCATGTGGCCACGCCAACAGTTTTGTTATCATTACTTAAACTTACTAGGCACTATAGCTTTAAGAAAAAAACTAAACTAACAAAATTTACTTAATTTTAATAGCAGTGAATACTGTAATTGTCAGCCTAAGATGTGTGCTTTACTGACAAGAATATGTAATCCTCCACACTTTTGTGGATTTAGATCAGAAGGTGCTGTTAGAATTAGTTCAGGTTCAGGTTAAGGGCACCCAGTGCAGTATTGATACATCCTATTAAAACCCACTGAGGTGCGTCATATCCATCTCTCAGCTGCATTTAGTTTAATACAAAAACCATCAGCTGTAAATAAGGTGTGGGTAAACTGGGATAATGGTTTGGCTCTGAGAGAGGAGAGAGTTGTAATCCAGGCAAGGGGATCACAAATAGAAACAGGGTGGTGTCAGGCGAGGTCGAGCAGAGCAGGAAAATCTTATATGAAAATGTAAATGTGTGGGGGGGGGGGGGGGGGGGGGGGGGGGGGGGGGGGGGGGGGGGGGGGGGGGGGGGGGCTGTTGTGACCTCAGGTTAGCATTCTTTTTTCCAAGCTGGCCCTAATCTCCCTTTGGCGGGGCCCAGATAGCAATCGCTAACAGGAGGCCTGTGCCGCGGCTCCTTTGAAATGCAGAGCGGCTCGGCGTGTAAATTGGAGGCGCCCCAGGAGTGGCGGCAGATGACACGTGGCACTTGTGACCCCACAGCGCCCGTCCAGGGACCACAACGCCACAAAGGTAAATCTTCCACATCAGATGATTTCATTCTCAGCACAGAGGGGACGGATCACACAATACCTGAATCCTTTTAGGTGATAATGCCTCCTCCCCCCCCCAACCCCCAACCCCCAAGAGGCGTATCCCCATTTAGATCTCCCTACTCTGTCTCTCAGGGCTGACATGTAAACTCAGGCCTGATGAACAGCAGCAGATGTCCCTGTTTCTTTTGGAACTTGTGTTTAAGGTGTATTGCAGGTTTGAGCCCATTAGAGCCATAGAAAAACTTAAATGTGTAGAAGAAAATGAATTACCAGTTTTTAGTCTCATCTTCTGCTTAAGCAAATCTATTCAGACAGACTTGTGAATTGAAGATGTTCTCTGCTCCAGCTCTACAGCTTCTTGTGAATTCCTGTTTTTACTGCACTTTGAATAAAACTCATCCAAACCAGCCACAGAACTGAACCTGAAGGACCCTTTTCTTTCACACTTTCGCAGCATAGTAGTAGATCGTATGCAGATCCGTTAACTGGGGAACATTGCAGTTTAGATCAGTATCTTAACCCCTCAGGCCATGGGGTACCCTGCTATGATGTCAAACACAAACAAAATAAATAAGATACTGTAGCGACCCTGCAGGACTAATATGGGAGAGACTCTTGGGGTGTTCATTGGGGGAAGATGTTTCCCTAGTTCGGCTGATTGGTCAGGTTTAGGAAGGGGAGGGATTTTTTACGGGAGGAAACAAAGCTAACTAGCTGATCACGGCCAGCTGCCTTTTTGTTGTCTTGGTCACTCTCACAACACTTTTATTAGCCTGTGTTGTAGGCTATTAAAGCCCGGTCCATCCGGTTACACTTCAGCCACCCTCTCCTTGTGATACAGCTAGCTGGGCAGCTGTGCGGTGGAGCCATGAGCGCCATAATACCAATACTGTATGGTATTGTTACAACCTCGTCTTTTGAGTAACATTTTGTTGAGATGAGATCAACTTATTGTCTTTTGAGTAGTGAGTTAATAGGGAAATACTGACATGTGACGTGTGTGTGAGGCTTTTTAAGCCAGATGTGCATGTGGGTCAAAGATTTTTTGTGAGGTGATGATGAAGATTCATGTGAGAAGTTTGAGGAAGCAGAGGCGGAGGGCCTAGCACTAGAAAAGCCAACATTTCATTTACTCCTAAAACTGCCAAGCGCCGAACAGCGTCATCACTCGCAAATTTGGCATTTCTTGCAGCAGTTAAGTTATTCATTCAACTTGTTTATTCAAGTACAACTTGACTAAGTAACTATTTATTAGTCAGTTTATGGCCTTTAGGTTTTTTTATTGGACATAAAAAAACACACACACACCCCCCCACACACCCCCCAACACACACACACACACACACACACACACACACACACACACACACACACACACACACACACACACACACACACACACACACACACACACAGGCTGTGACTGGACGGCAGTGAATGGCGGTTTTAGGTATAAATTATCATATTTTCTTTTTCTTTTACACCACACCCCCCATAAATCACTAGATAAGTAATGAAAAATGCTAGTTGGGTACATTTTACCCATTGGCCCCTATAGTGTTAACAATAGGCCTTGGAAACTATAAATGCTGTGATGATGTACATGGTTGACTATGTCAGAGCATATGTCCCTAGTCAAATGTACTGTACATGAAATGAAATAAACAGAAACCAACACTTCACCAGACACGCTAAAGATACACACTCGGACAAAGAATGTTCTGATGGAAAAGACTTGAGTGTGGTCACATTCTTTTGTGAATACATCTTTATTAAAACAACTTGAACGAACGTAACAAGGAAACGCTGGGGCTGGCCAGGCCCAGAAAGAGAGAGAGAAAGAGAGACGATGCTGGAGCAGCCAACCAGGAAACTGTTGGCTGTCCACCGCCAGGGATACCGGGGCCTGCAGCCGTTTTCTGAGTGGATTTTATTTTTCACAGTTTTCCGTCAGATCGTTTATAGATAAGGACATTTCCAACCGCACTTGCATGCAGCTTCATTTCTAAGGAGAGAGAGAAAGAGAGGAGTGAGACATAGCGAGTGCTTTGTTGTTGCAGGAAACATTCAGCTGTGACACAAACTCCCAGGTAGTGTGTCATTATTTACCTCCGTAGTGTTTTAAAACTTTCTTGTGGCAGAGATAAAGGCAGTGATGTTTCCTGTTGCCTGCTCCGGGACTCAACACCGCCTCAAAACACTCTGACTAGTCTGATCGCCGGTGACACGATTGGCCACCACATGGTGACGTCTGTGTTGTGTTTTTTCAAAAGTTGAGTCAGTCTCAAGTTTTCGCCGCGGTGGTTTATTGAGTGTGCCGCTTTGCAGCAATCTGGCCACAGCCTAAACGCACTACCCCCATACATAATGAATGGAAAGACCTGCGTTTTTCCCGTTTACGGGTGGTTCCATAAAACGCTCTTCACAAGCGAAATTAAGGATAAGATCTCTACTGTTATTGAATTTTGGGTGTTGTATGCAATTTTATAGCATTATCTTGACTAAACTTAGACATATCTGTGACAAAGAAAAAAGTTCACCAAAAAACGAAAAGTAAAACCCAACAAAAATCTAAAACACTGTGTCTAAAACCTTTACATTTTAAAGTACATAATCCCCACCTGAACATTCAGAAGAAGATCAGGTCGTACATGAAGTATGGTCGTTTCCTTTTACATTCTTCTAAAATTATTGAGGCTGTTTTCCCCTCATTTTATTTCCCCCCGGCTAATGCTCTCCAACAAATCACCCTCAAAAGAGTAAGTGGAAAACCAATAGCTCTTCTCTCACACATTTCCATGCTATCAACAAACTATAATCCACAGCCGTCTCCCACTTTGTCTCCAGCCCTCGATCCTTTGTTCCATCAGGCTGCTGGCCCTGCCGTGGCTCTGCAGACGGGGATACGGCATGGCTGTTTTGCTAAGTTACCAAACCAAGCCACTCTTCCCATGTTCCTCTACTCTCAACCTCCTTTTTAGTCCATTACATGGCAACTCATGTTCCAACACATGTTCCTCTGCTTTCTGCGTTTCATTGTATTTCAC
This sequence comes from Etheostoma cragini, assembly GCF_013103735.1. Classification (NCBI taxonomy): domain Eukaryota; kingdom Metazoa; phylum Chordata; class Actinopteri; order Perciformes; family Percidae; genus Etheostoma; species Etheostoma cragini. Next base: position 8,925,131 of record NC_048409.1, read on the forward strand.
ACTGGCTTACACTGGCTATAATCGCTTGACGCTAACAGTCATGAAGCTGCCTCATGTTGAGTAGGTCCGTGAAAATAACATCTTGTGCATTTCCCTCTCTTGGCTTATGTGATTGGTTCACCCACCATGTGAAAATATAGGAATGGATGCTCGTATCTAATGCTGGAGAGTGAAGGGAAGGGATCCTCTTCTGGTTGAGATGGAAGAGAAGCTAAAGCCCCATGTAGCAAGAGAGCTAACAGCATCACAACTCTGCAAATCTGCCTTTAAATACAACCAATACACTGCTAGGGCGTCACTTTTACTGACAATTTCCCCACCTTCACAATCATTTGATATTATTTCATAGTATAGGTCTTTATTATTATGTAATTATTCTAAAGAATAAATAATCTTTTTCAGAGTGGTATATGCAGACAATAACCCTAATAAAGACATGAGGCTAATCACATTGGTAACTGTAAATACATTGCCACTTAAAGTAAAGGCATTTGGATTCTTTTTGAAGGAGACATATACAGTTTGGAATTGAGATCCGTTTCCACACCTTCACATTAGAGATGAGACATTTTTTTCTTAAACATAGTTTAGAACTATTCTTTTTGGCAGAAGTTATCAATAGGGTCAGCCTAATTATTTCCCTATAAATGTGTGTGGGAATGCAGGAAATAGGATTCAAATCGCAAACATTTGTTACGCAGAGGACGCCCCCCCCCCTACACACACAAACACACAAACACACACACACATTTTTCAAAAGTTACACCCTTGAACGTACATTTGACTGAGAAAAGAAGAAGTTCAACTTGTGACGTTGTGATAAAAAAGAAACATGCTGCATGACTCGCAGCATCGCAAAGCCAAGTACGCTAACAGGGACCTAGCTTGGACCCGCACCCCCTCCTCCCTCACGTCCACGGCCCCATATTCCAGCGCTACCACTTGCCTGCGGCCCCCGCATATAGATGGAAAGTGACACCGTGATTGTGTGTGGGGCTCCAGCCACGCTCAGATGAGGGTGTCACTTCTGCCTAGCCTGATTGCCACATTCGGCGGGCACGGCAGCAAGGAGTTAAATTGAGGGAGAAAAGGTCAGGAGCCACTGGTCATCTGCTCTCCCTCTCTCTCCCCCAAATTACTTGTCCTCCAGGAAGGGAATGAAAACAGACAGGGCCCGGCCCGGGCACCTGGAGCCGGGGAGATGATCCACGGAGCAGGCCAGCCACCAGGGGAGAGGAATGTGAACAAGGGATGGGGTTGGAAAATAAAAGAGGGGGAGGAGGAGTGGGGGTAGGGGATGGGCTGGTAAATGTGTCACACTTGGGCGAGTGCACAAAGCAGGCGATACTGCTGTAGAAAAAAGACAGAAGGTCAAGGCAAGAGTGAAGTCCCAAAGATAGCGGTGGAACGTCTGTATGCAACGTGGAGGTTTCATTTCAGCTGTGTGTGTGCAGAAAATCAAAATATATGGCAAGTATTCATCTCTGCGTTTCTATGGATGAACCAAACATACACATGTTTATGGGAAAAGCACACAGGTATGACACTCTGAATCGGTCTCAGTTAAAGGATAAGGAAAAAAAATACACACATGGTATATATATACAGTGGGTACGGAAAGTATTCAGACCCCTTTAAATTTTTCACTCTTTGTTTCATTGCAGCCATT
>NC_048409.1:8926899-8946958 GCF_013103735.1 Etheostoma cragini
TGGAAAAAGGCTGCAATGAAACAAAGAGTGAAAAATTTAAAGGGGTCTGAATACTTTCCGTACCCACTGTATGTATTTTTAAATGTGTCTTAATATTAGACTCCCATGCTGTATGTGTGTTTGTTGAAAGACTCCATTGTTCTGGCAACAAACTGACTTTTATGATCCCTCAGCATTGCCTTCCTCCACAGCGCTGCTAGTCCACACAGTATTCTGGGACTGGAGAAAAATGTGCTCGGGTTTATTGGCATTTCTGTAAACCAATCAGAATTGTCATGGGCTGCACCAAGAACGGGACAGAGCCCTGGTGTCTCTATGAAACAGCCTCGGAAGGAAGTTGTTTTGGTGGAAGGTGTACATTCAAAAGTTTTTTAGTCATATTGGACAGATAGTCTAGCTAGCTGCCTGGATTTACCCTGCAGAGATCTGAGGAGAAGTTAACCAAAGTCCTCAGAAATCCGCTGGAGTTTAGAACACCAACACAAAGAAAACTGGTGACGGACATCCGGCCAAAATGAGTGACATCCGGCAGAATTTCTGGCGGCACCGGAGCAATCCCGGAAGTGGAACATCATGGATATAGACTAGTCTGTATGTGAATCCACAGAAACAGCAGACCGTAAGGATAGAGGCAGAACATTCCGTAGTGCAAGAATTAAAAGCTAGATCAACGTGGGTCCTAAGCAGTATGGGAGGGACAGACAGCAAAATCACCACAGACTTAATAGAGCGAGCTGATGAGTATGGGTTAAAGTACCTCGGCTACATATGCAGGAGCCTACCTGTGCAATGCGCTGTACGTAAGTGTCAGAATCTTTAACATAAATCTAAATATAACAGGGAGACTGTAAAGATACCAATCAAATATTACACATTAATACCACAGGTTAGAGCAGACAGCAGAGACAAGATAGCACTTTTAAGACTGACTTGAAACAAATCAAACCTATATCCCTTGATGTTCCAAGACATTTCTGAAGGCTTTTTGACATCCTACTGAAATTGACTGTCAAAGCATCATTTTTTTTCTAAGTGACTTTTTCCATTTTAGGATGCATTTCTCAGTAGGGTAGAGTTTTGAATCCTTAATGTGTTTAGGGGGCCCCTACACACTACAAGACATGTTGAGAATTAAAATTCAACATGCTGAGTGTGTCATTTAACCTATTTTATGCAGGCAGGAGATTTTCTGTGATCCAGAAAAAGAACTGTTCATGGAGTTATGATCGGCCTTTATATCATATAGTGTAGATACACACCACATGCATGTGCTAAACTGAACCACGTGGTTTTTGTTATAACAAAGGCGAGGTTAATGGTTTGGTAATACAGGGCTGGTGTCCAGAATGAATCAGGGCTCCAGATGTATTTATATATATATATATATATATATATACATATAAAAACACATATATATATATATATATATATATATATATATATATATATATATATATATATATATATATATATATATATATATATATATATATATATATATATATATATCATTATGATTTCAACTTGTTTTCAATCATGCACTTCAAAATGGAATTGATTTTTTAGTGATGCCTTTTTATCTTCAATGCTATATTCAATTTGTTAATTAAAAACTGTTGTGAATGTTTTTTCTTCAATTGTTTTAAATTGGACAAGCAGCAGAACTGAGAACACTTTAATATCTGTTTATGTATCGCAAACAGGATCGAAAATTAGCACCATTTACCAGCCAAATGCTGGTAAAATATGCAAGTGGTGAGTGAAGATAGATTTGCTTCAGTCAACAGCCCAAAAATGCTAGTTACAGTACGATAGAGTGGTTGGTAACATTTGAACATTCACTAGCTCGTACACGTACCTGCAGCTACTCCGTGTTGCCTGCACAGATTCAGGTCGGGGGGGGGTTCAATCAAAAGTACACGCAAATTTATAGCAATCAACATTAATTTAAAAATTGGCCATAATTCTTCTTTAAATTTTCTTATATTGTAATACTGTAATGTTTCTAATACTGTAAAAAAAGAGCACAAATTTGCACAAGTTTACTTTTTAATATTGTACTTTTTTAAACATAACCGACATTTGGAACTGATATGCATTTACAGTGAAAATGGAAATTGTTAAGTAAAAAATAAGATTTTGCAGTGTTACATACTCCAGCACAAAACTTTGATTAAATGCTTTGAGCAATTGCTAAATAAATGAGAAACTTTCAACACAATACATGTTAAAAGAGAGTCAGATATGTGGCTGAGTTAGATCAAGTAAGGTGCACCTATGAAGAGGTTTACTTGTTGAGGCAGTGGCTGCGAGTTTGACTCCAACATGTGGCCTTTTGCTGCATGTCATTCCCCCCTCTCTCTCTCTTTTCCCTTTCACGTCTTCCTCTGTCTTATGCAAATAAAAGCTTAAAGGGGGGGGGGCACACAGAATATGTTGAGCAACAAACACTTTATCTCCTGCATACTGCTGATTTTTAATGCAAAGGTTTATGGTGCAAAAGTTTTCATTTATGTAACGGAAACTATTGATCTCCTCTTTTTGGGGTGTTTTTTTTAGGAATCATGCATTTCTCAACATGAAATCTGTTAGAGAATTAGACCTTGTTAGAGCCAGAAGCTCCGAAGCTTAAATCTAAATAAAAGGCATCCCAGATCATTATAAATCACATATTCGTTTTTCACGCTGTTGTGTTCCGGAACCCCCTAGCAAAGTAGACACAAGTCATTTTTTCCGTACATGTTTTATACGTCTTTTGGGAAGTGGGCTGTCTGTCATGTTTTTGTAAGGGGAAAAAAAAACTATCTCTTATAAATACTTGGGGGGGTGCATGTCCCCTGCATTCCCCCTGAAATCTATGCCTTTGAATGACAACAATGAATAATGAATGAAAGGGTAGGTGTAATAGGCTCAGGTTTCTTACACCTTTTCATTCCTGTTTTATTTCTTGAATATCTTTTTGATGCCCTTTTTTTTGCAAGAAAAAGCATGAATGTCATGAATGTATTAGTTATTTAGTAGTTAGCTTATTTCTTTATTACAAGTGTGTCGAATGGTGTAAGCTACAAGTGACGGAAATAATAAACTAAAGGAGTTATTCTGTACACAATCTGTCCATCTCCCCATGCTGCGGCGGACCTGCTGTCCTCTTGAGCCCCCATTAGGTGGCGCTGTGTGCCAGCAGCTCTCTCTGACACATCCCATAATCATGTGCCCTGCATTACATACAGTATGACACAGCTGCCAGCTTCAGATGCACAACTCAGGGCTTACAGTACTTGACTGGTAACAATTAAACTAAAATGGCATCTTATTGCCTCTTTTCTTGGCACTGGAGCAATTAACCTGCTGATAACACACACACATACACACACACACCACACACACACACACACACACACACACACACACACACACACACACACACACAGACAGACAGACAGACAGAAAGACACACACACACACACACACACACGCACAGACAGACAGGCAGACTGACAGAAAGACAGACACACACACACACACACACACACAGTCTGTCCAACTGTCATCCAGCTTTCCAGTCTGGGCACACATAACATGTAGCCTACAAACACTCATTACTAGCTTGTGGCCGCACGCACGCACGCACGCACGCACACACGCACGCACGCACGCACACCTCCCTCCTAGCCCCTCAGGCCGTTGGAGAGCCATTGGATTAGAGGATGCTAGCAGAGATAGTTTAACGTAATGAACCATCAAGATGACGACTATTAAAGATGATTTGCAGTGTTCTGGTGCACAGAGGAGATAGCGAGAGCGACCTGAGTTTGGCTGACGGTGTGGTGTTAACTCTTTTTTTTCTGTCATTGTTGGGCAGATAAAGATTAGAGGGCCCATTTTCTCCTCTGACAGGAAGGACATGATAAATGGAGCAAGTGGATGTACACAGTTTTGAACGATGGGACTAGGTTTTTAGAGACATGGCACATTAGGCCACTAACCAGTATGTTCCCAGCATGCATCTGAGGGATGCTGATGCACTAAAGAGAGTCGGGTTCAGCAATAGAAGAGTAAATTGAGGATGTGGATTGTTGCACAGTAAAAACTTGTCTGGAGGACTACAAACATCAAGTCCACCATTACATTTACAAAGACTAAACATAAATTAAAAAATGTATCTGTAAACAGTATGTCAGAAAGGTCCTATTTATTAGGATTTGAGCATATTCATTTTACAGATACAGAATATACAGTATACACATACTGCATGTGCATTTGTAAATCCCTCGCTCTAACTATGTGTGTAGACAGTATCCAGTATATGTGTATGTGCTTTTCTCATAGTCTAAATGATTATGACTGCTGTGTAAATAGGGAATCATTAGGAAATAAATCCCACCAAGTTGCAAATTCCCAGCAAACATTCTTTGTCATGTTTTAATGTGGACTGCTGAAATAACTGCAACCATGCATGTGGATTTTGAATAGGTGCCAAGTCAGATGGTAGGTTAGCAGAAATAAAGTTCAGTTAAACTTCCTTTCTCTGTTTGAATAATTTTGAGATCTGGACAGTTGCTGGGGGACAACGGGCGGATTGAACGTTACTTTTGGTTCTTGATATGCGATGGTATTATTTCACTATTCTTTTTCCATTTTATAGATTTATGGTTACTCAAATCAGGTAAAGAAGATATTCATTCTTGACAATGAAAATAGTTTGACAAAATAACCTTGTTCACAAAGTAGTGTATGCACGTCCCAAAATCATATAAGGTGCTTTGGTAAGAAGGCAAAACCAATCTTGAAAGTCAGACATCTGGGAGTGTCATGTGGTAAACACAGTGAATAACTTGATGTGTACACGTTGATTGGAGTGATTGACAGGCATCGGTCACATGCAGAGTGACGTGATGAAGACATCCTTTCCAAACATTGTAGCTGTACTCAATACATCTATTTTGGAAGTGTTTTGTATTTGGCCCGCTTTTCTTTAACCCTCTGAGGATGAAAGATGCTTGCTAAAACTCCTACTCAAAAAGCAATATAACAAAATTTCATGTCAGACATGTGTTTACTATGTTAATCATAACTATCCGTAATACTTTCGTAAATTCATTTCAAGCACCGAAACAATTTGTAAAACACATCATATGTCAAGGTGAGTTTTCAAAAGCGATTTGAAGACTTTCAAAAAGAGAACATCGACGTTTAAGCTTTAGCGCCAATTTTTTTGGGCAGTATAACAATTTAATACGAAACCTTTGGGGATCAGTTACATAGAAATACCTTAAAAAGGTAAATTTAAGAAATATATGTGTAAATGCCCATGGGCCTCACGTTTTTTTTTCTCAAGGTTTACTTACTCCCTAACTCCTTTACAGCGACAGTAAGATGAGGGTGAAAGTAAAAAAAAAAAAAAAAGAAGCTAGTTAGCAGACGTGGAGTCAAGATTATTTTGGGAGTTATTAAAAAAAATTCTTAGGATGCAGGGCCTAAGTTTATGGTATTTTTATTTTTATGTCAGATATTATCTTCATGTATCTACTAAAGATAGGAATGTGTGCTGGCTTATGATTTCTGTTTATTCTGACATGCAGACATTTAGCGGTGTGTACTGTACTGAAGCTGCTGCGTCTCCTGTTGTGATGCAGGCCTCGTCTCCCAGCCTTTATTTACCATCGAGGAAGACAGGCATGAATGTAAAGAGCGAGCAGAGCCCCTCACCGCCGTCTGCAGACCACACTCAATCTCCCAATATCTCTGCAAGCACAAGACCAGATTGAATTTTCCCCTGGAGTCTCCCAGGATGGGAGCGGACGTCACTGGAGGATGCTTCCCTCTCCCCGCCTCCTGCCGCGGCACTATAGATGCACGCCTTAGATATCTCTCCCCAGACGGGGGCCAAGGCGGCAGTGCGGCCGCCTTACTGCGGAAAATGCTCTGGATTTGCTTTTAGATTTTACATCTAGTCAACAGTGGGAATTCACTGATAAACAAAAGAAAGTCCATCTGGCATGGAACGCAGCGTCCTCAGAGAGCAGGAGCGTGTTTTCTAGATTGGAGTTCTTAGAGCTGATCCCCAGTATATAGATAGTCATACAAAAGGAACAAAGCTCTCTGTGTTTGCCTCTACATTCTTTGATAATTTCAGAGCTAATTTCCCCCATTGTCATTTCAGCAAGTACTGTGGTCCATCTATTTGTTTATGTGTGTGTGTGTGTGTGTGTGTGTGTGTTCTGTTAGTGTAGTAAATGAAAAATATTTACCATCTGTGATGTTTTTTTCCTCCCCTCTCTCTCTCTCTCTCTCTCTCTCTCTCTCTCTCTCTCTCTCTCTCTCTCCTACGCGAAAAATTCTGGCACTTTTTTATTTTTTATCAGTGCTGGAGTTCAGCCATGGGCCTTTTTAATTTTCTGCTTTTGTGTTTTTAGCTGAGATTGACAGGCTGCTCTCTCCCTGGAGCATTGTTCTATTAATCTGTTTAATATGCTACAGAAACATTGGAGTGCCGGAACAGGCAGCCGGGGTAATGGAAATCGCAGCAGGTAAAAGGCGGGCTCGCATATCTGACAACCAGAGAGGGGGCAAGAGAGGCGCAACAGTCGGCTCGGCGTGGCGCAGTAACAGAGTTGGAACCCCCCCACCTCCCCACCTTGATGACCTTGTATGGACAGACAGGCAGATGGACAGACTGCGTCCCTTCACATATTATTGCTGGAAAGCAAATGGCTCTTCCCCGTCGTCCCTCACCACTCTGCCATCAGAGCCATCACCCCCCCCCCCCCCCCCCCCCCCCCCCCCCCCCCCCCCCCCCCCACACACACACACACACACACACACATACATCCCGCCCTTGTGCAGATTCTTCATAAGATGCACAGTTAAAAGCAAGGCTCGCTGACCTCCAGGGTGCCATCTATGAGCGCCAAACTGGAGCGGCATGGGGGTAAGAGTGAGGCATGTGCATGTGTGAAGTGACTGCCAGCTGAGCTACATACATTGAAATAGTAAGTAAATGCCAATGTACCCCCTCCCATCCTTCCTTCTTCCCCTCTCGCCCCCTCCTGCTGAGGCAATGAGTTGTGGTTTAATTAACTCTGCCTTAATGGGTGCACAGCAAGACAGAGTGGGGTGGGGGGGGGGGCTGGAGGTTGCAGGTTTGCGTCACGCGGCGCTCTGTAACGACACTGTCCCCGAGAGATAAGCTGGAAAAGTGTTCACTTCCCTCCAACAGAAAGCTGTGGCCCTGACATCCTGCCTGCGCGGGAGACAGTGGACACGATGCGCAGACAATGCCGGTCCGGCTTGTGGGCTGGAGAGTGAATAGGCCAAGTCGAGCGCTAATGACACTAGAGCAAGATAAGTATTCACAGGAATCCATCCTCAAAGCCTTTACAGTCTCACAGACAAGGTCTAACCTTGCTTTATCCGTGGTGTAACGCAGAGAGCGTAATGTGCTGATACTCTAACTTAGGTTAAGCTTTTGATCAGCTTGCTATCACGGACCAGCCTGGGGCATAGAAAAAAACAAAAGGAGTCCCAACTGGATTTTCGGAGTGCGAATGACACTACGAGCAAAGATATTCTGGAGAGAAGGATTTGTCACCTTTTGCTTCTCCATGAACTGACAAAGAGGACCTCGAAAGAACAAAACTACGGCGGTTGGAAGAATAATGTAGCTGCAACTCATTCCCAAACAAAATAATGCTCAAGTCATATGATTGATTTCCAAGGCAGATGGAAATTACACATGCGCTTAATTTCACCAGAAGCTTTTAGTTCCAACTTTTAATGAGGTGAAACTCTAATCCAGACTCCTCACCTCTCGCTCCGTCCCAGACGCTGTTGAAATAACACCGTGCTCAACTCTGGGATGCTTGGAAAATTCCGCCGTCTGATATCTCCCCTGCCACTGTTTGGTTCTATTAACACCACCCCCTCTGCCTTTATCTCAGCCATGTAACTGAACCTGTATATCCACCATTACGAAAAGAAAAGCGAGTGTGCCAAAAGGAAATGAGGAGGTATGATGAAAAGCGATTGGACAGGGAAGTTGCAAAGCTGCAAAGAGGCCCTCAGATCAAAGCAAGCCACGGTAATTAGAATACATGCTGAAGAGAAGCAGACGTCTGCGCAAATCAGGATTTTTAGCTGGAAAATTACTTGTTGAGCTGCTGAAATAATAAATGAGAGCCGTGTCTCGGTGAAGTGGGAGACTGAGACACCGAGCTCTGCAAAGTCAGGCTCACCGGTCGCCTCGCTTTCCCAAGGTGGCGTGACAGACATCGGAGGGAAGAAATAATCTCACCTATTTTCAGTTCCTTCTCTTTATTTTTCAGCCTGCATTTGTGAATCTCCTTTTTTCACCCCGGCCCTTTTCCCCAAGGACAATTTTCTTCTATGGCTTTACTTGCTTTTTGAGCGTCTTTTGTTCCTATCTGCTTTTCTGGTCTGGGCCGCCTCACACATTAGATTAACAGCTCCTTTTTTGATATTATCTGCCATGAATGACTTTTGGTAATCAGTTTAAAATCGCAAAGGAGCAACGCAGGTCACTTATATCCACCATGAATGCATAATTTTTAAATGAATTGTGAGCTCTTGGTAAACTTACAAAAGTGAACCACATGGGAGACACTTGATGGTTGATGGTGATTGAAGGTTTATAACATGCTTGCAGAAACTTGTGGATGCCAAGAAATGTCTGTCTAAGCCTTTCACTATTTCTATAATCTTCCATCGCCATAAACATCACACCTTTAGCTCTGTTTTGCTTGTAAAACAGTGCCCTCAAACCTTTCATTTTTTTAATGTTTTAGGGTGAAATGAGCAGATCGATATTGAGCTGGAACGGAGATGGATATTATAGCTTTGCATGAAGCTTAAAAATATAAGTCCAACGACACCTCTCATTCACTAGTTAACGCACATCTTGTTCACTTAATCTGTACACAAACACATTTTTTTTAACAACTTCACCGCCATCTTGGCAGTTTCAGGCACAGCGGTGCTTTAGGATAACTGCTTAAGTCAACATGCTTTTCCCAGTGACAATGCTACCATGTTAATGTAAAAATTTTACAAAGCTCACTATGTTAGTGTGGTGTGTCAGCATCCTTTTAGTCTTGCATTTCCAGACCTTCCTACACAGCGCTGCAGAGGAGGGTCTGGCTAGTGCACACAGCATTCTGGGATGGGAGGAAAAACATGCTCTGGTTTATTAGCATTTCTTTAAACCAATCACAATCGTCTTGGGCTGCTCTAAGCACCGGACAGAGCAATGTCGCCTCTGCAAAACAGCATCTGGAAGGAACGTGTTTAGGTGGAACATGTGTACGTTCAAAAGTAGTTTATGTCGTGCAACAGAAAACTCAGATTGGACAGATAGTCTATTTAGCTGTCCGGATTAACCCTGCTGAGTTCCTGCATGGTCACTTCTGTTGATGTAAAATTCAAACAAAACAGACTAAGCTTGCCCCTCCCCCCATGTATCCGTAACTGTCATAAGTAACTGACTAACTGTCACTAACCCTTACCCCCTCCCCCAACCATCTTATCGGTGATTGGCTACAATGATTTGTTGTATTTTGGTGCCCATATTGGGCCTTTTGTGTTTGTTTGACGCTTACAACCCTTGTGTTGTCTCCTGTGACCGGGCTTTATCACAGTGTATTTAGGGTGCCTACGATTTGAGACTAAAATCAAATATTGTAGAACTGATAGTTCAAAAATGAACTATCCACCGCATAAATCCACCGCAGTTTAAAATTCCAACACAAAGAAAGCGGAAGGTGACAGATATCAGGTCTAAAAGGAAGGACATCTGGTGAAATCAATCCAATCAATGGTTAGCATCAATCCAAAAAATTAATAAATCCTACTGACTAAACTCATCGACTCAATCAGGAGATAGCAATCACATACACCAGCGCAACCGCTGTTCATTACCCTTCTAAGTTTTAAATTAACTTAGAAGGCTACACTCATACTCATAAAACTGGAGTTATGTCCCATAACTATTATTTCTGCTTAGTACGTGCTATTCCCAAATTTAAAAACAATGATTTTCTTTACAGTTTCCCTCGTTCTTTCTGTATCTCATTCACTTTAGATTTTTTAAGAACTCGATAGTTTACAGTAATCCCCACCAATTAGCTGATGACAAAGGGACTGATAAGTGGCTAACCAGTTTAAAACAGACAGGAAGACAGACAGATTCCTGGACTGCTCTATACATATGATATTTTAATTTCTTCACAAACACAAGATTACTTTTTAAGCACAGGACAATATTGTGGCTATATTCGGGGAATTACATTTGTAACTAAAATGCATGTCATATTAAGCAATAATACTACAGTATGTTTACAATTTTGTATTTCTTGCACGTTAATCAAACTTCCTCTGCAAACCTTGTGCTTGCACTGAAATTGAACAACTAATCCAAAAAGGACATCAGCTGACAGGTTTCTGTAGCTGTCTGAATGTCTTTGCAGCCCCATGCTCATGCTGTATGCTTACACTCAGAGACTCTCAGAGAGTAGACACAACATTATGTGAAGTCAATGTTGAGGTAGAACTGAACAACGGGGCTGCTATTTCTGAATGACTTGGCTTTGCCTCCCATGTGATGTTGCAGATACCTGTGTGTGTGTGGTTGTGTGTGTGTTTGTGTGTTGTTTGTGTGCGCACAGTGTTTGCAGTGGTAGTCCGAGCCTTGGCGCGCTGTAAATGTCACCCGTCATCAGGCGTTTGTGCAGCGTGTGCCCTTGCAGGAAGGGGAAAGTGCCGATGTTGCAGATCCCAGCCTTTGATTTAGACACGAAAGGCAGACCGGCAGCAAACGCACTGAGGCGTGAAGGTAAATTCCCATAATTCACAGCTGAAAGGTTAGCCAGTGGCGCGCTTTGCTCCTCCCTCATGTTAGTTGCTAACAAATGTCACCTGATTGAAATAAGCACAGTTGTACATTTTGTGTGCATGGGAGTGAGTGTGTGTTTGCTGGTACAGCTCCTCTAAAACTGATATACTGTGTTTTGTCAGAAGCTCTCATATGGAGTAAATCTGCAGTGTTGGTCTGCATCAGCACAGACGTCGTCCTGTGGCAGCTTCAGTCAGCCGGTTCATGAACACTACAAGGGCAACAGCCCCAGTGATACACAAACACACACACACAGACACACACATAAACACACACACACACACACACACACACACACACACACCTACACACACACCCCACCAAAGACCATTACGGCCACTACAATCACCTTCACAGTAGTTTATTACACCAGTTGGTACTGTCCCTTTTTAACATGGACAATCTCTACTGGGGCCGCAAAACATATCATTTCTTTATCATCCTTGTGATATCAACTGGCATAATAAACACATCGTGAAAGACACTTGTCTAAGTTGAAAAAAAAAATATACCAGCAGAAAAATACACTTCAAAATGTAACTCTCACTTTTTTTTTAAAGGTGCCTTTTATATTTGATTCAACGTTTTAGTTCAATAAAAGAATGTTCAAAATAATTTTCTTTAGTTTCTTTTAAATAATAATAGGCAATTTGTTAAATTCGATCACAGGTCATTATCTTATCACATATTTTCCTCATATCCTAGCAGCCCTAATATCTCCGTAGGTGTCCACAGTTTACTGGGAAAACATAAGCAAAGTGAATGAGTTACAACAGCAGCTCTTATCATAAGGAAAAGCATCAGAGGAAAAACCTGAATACATTTTTTCCATAACATATGATCCCTTTCACCAAAATTAGATACATAGTTGGTGGTGTATGATTTCTAGTGCTTTCTATTTGTACATTTGATTTTCCGTGGTCAAAATCGGAAACACACCCCCTGACCAAAATCCAACATGGCTGCTCCGTGCATCAACAGCAGTGAAAGCTGTAGGAACTTACAGTTTATTAGCACTTCTTTGTTATTTGTGTCTCACTAAATCAGTCTTGCACACAGTCCTTTCCAACATCTATCTGTCCACATGTTGGTATGCTATTTGTATGCACAAAAACAGCGTAATGCATTGATAGCAAATGGTATTGCTAACCATGGCTAACCTCGCTGAACAATCTCGGAAATGAAAAAGACAACTGCATTGCTAACAGTATTCATGTTTGTTTTAAACAATCAGTATGTACATGCTGTTTGCTTACCAGTGAATGAGACAGGAAGTAAAACTGCAGTCCTTTCTCTCTCTCTGCTCTAAAACAGTGAGGTAGTGCTTCACGTCTGTGTGTGGCTCTACAAACCCCTGTAGCTTTTCAACATTACCAACCCTGCATTCAACTTTTTCACATTTTTAGAAATATCCAGATTTATACGAGCTGTTATTTCTGTACGTCGACTAAGAACAAACTGCGCAGCTGTGTTGATCTTATCCAGATGTTTTGCCATTTATCTGTTGCTGTAGTATGCTGCCAGTTGTGGATGGCAAGCAGGAGACATGACAACTTTAATAGATGTACAGTAAATATTACAGGAAGCATCAGAAGATATGACCGTCTCAGGTGATGCATCTTACAGTAAGACCAGAGTCAACAATAAATCAGGTTTCAAAGCATCACATGCATTGAAACTGTACAATAGTGATATGTTACTGTTGTGGTTTTGCACTTCACTTCAGGCATAACTCAGTGACCCAAGAAGTCACATTGTCATCCTGTCCTGGTAGCTAACACGGCTAACAATAATTTTCGGAAAAAACAGAAGTGCCTTTATCTGCCGAACTGCTGTTTGGGTTAGGGGTAGGTTTGGGTTTACAAGGGGTACGGGCACAAGGGGACCAGTGATGTGGAAACACATTTAAAACACTCCTTAACATAAAGTAGTTTTCTAAGAAGCAAATTTAAAAAGGATATAGGTAGTTAAAAACGGATGAAAGACAATTCCAAAGGCCAGAAAATACATTGAAAAGGACGTTGTTAAGGGTTAATTAAATTGCTTGACCTTATGGTTAAAAAATCCACATCCCGTTTAGGTTAGTAAAATAAGCGCTCAAGACAAGTACTTAAAACATTTAATAACAATATATAAAGTCAAGCAAATAAAACTATTTAAAATAATACATAGAGGGTAAAAAGGTTTAGGGTCAGCTGGTGTCTACAGTGTAATATTTGCCCAATGTTCTGGCCTCAGTTATGACGACTGACCAATTTAAAGATTCAAAACGTTCAAAATTCCAAATTTGCCTGTGACACCACCAAACTATATGTCTTATAACGTACAATACGTTTGGGTCAGTAATGGGTTGTGCACTAGGAGAGAAGAGCCTTTATTTTTTAAAAAATGTCACTGATTATGGGTTGAATTTGCACAGAGGAATGTGAACACAGACAAGAGCTTCCAGTTTTACAATTCTGCTCCTTTTATTTCTCCTGCTCAGCCCCTCCTTTCTCTATTGAAGCTAAATGAACATCTCCCCCCCCCCCCACACACACACACACAATTGAAAATACAGCATAAATTTTACATGACAGCCCCCTGGTTCATTACGGCCCATGAGTTATTAGCTAATTTGCGGCCATGAAATTTCCAACCACTATGAGTGAACTGAGGTGTCAGGAGTTCGCTAAATGTGGTGCGTGGAATTTGATGTTTGATGGGCACCTTCTGGATAAGAGTGCAACGTGTGGGTATGAGTATGGCTGAAGATATGCAGGGATGTAGTAGAAGCGTACAGTGTATTGCATTTCTAAAGTGATATAAATCTCAGAAACCACATCCATGCCTCAATGTACTTCAAACGGATTGAAATTATTGGAAAAGAAACAACATTTTGAGAATAAATCATGGTAAATCATGGTCTTTGCTTGAATTAAAGGGAATCTTAAGCAGTAAAACTACATAAAATGGTTTAAAAAAAAAAACGACTCACCTTTATGGCCATAAAGACTCTTTGCATCTGCAACCTAAACACAGCCTAAACACATCATTTAGGCTTGTGGGTGTATCGATAAACGATAAAGAAATTAATACAGAGATGAATCTCAAAAACAAAAGAAATGAACACAGAGATGAATCTCAAAAACAAAAGGAACGAACACAGAGATGAATCTCAAAAACAAAAGAAATGAAAACAGAGATGAATCTCATAAAGAAAAGAAATGAAAACAGAGATGATTCTCTACAACAGCTTTTTGCCAGCTGCTATCAGACTACAAAACTCAACTAAACACCACTAAACTGTGCTTTACCATGCACATGTGCAATAGTATTTAAGTGAAATACATCAGAAAGTATTGATGAATAATCTGCCGGATATTATTTCTTTAAATTATTTATTTTTAATATATACTCATACCTTGTTTTATGACAATAACATAGGACAATAAAGGAATCTTCAATCTCTATTTTAACGCCACCATCCGGACAATTTTATTATTATTTGTATACACGAAATATCACAATGGGCAGATTGTCATCTTACCTCGGTGTTTTCATTATTTAGCTGTTGAGTTCCTTAGCAGAAGAACGATTCCTCTATTAAAAGGAACTCTGTTCTTCATATATCTGGAAGGCCAGTCAGAATGTGTGCCTGTTCCGCTGACCTGTCCCACCCGCTCTTTGGGTTACTAAGTCGTTGCTTTGCTCTGATTTTTTCTGTGTGCCAAAGCCTTGATTTAAAGAGCTACAGTCTTACATTTAAACACACAATGCTGTCAACAAAATGTAAAACTCTGGCTTTAGAATACAGACACCTCATATTAGGAGGCTTCTTTGCTCATTTCTTTCATTTTTATTTGATTATTGCGAAAATCCTGCAAAATATTGGGTGTCTGTTACAGTAGGGTACATTGTGTTTAAATGTATCATTACAATATTTCTGTATATGACAGTATTTGAGATGTATTGTTCACAGCAATACAGTATAGCAAATAAATCCAGCCACAAATAAGTAAGAATTTTACATTGTGGACATAGACCTCTGTCAGGAACCAGATGTAGAACAACCCCCCAAGGTCTGGGGTGTCATTCAAAATATGACGATTCAGGGTACCCTGGTAGCTCACCTGGTAGCTCACCTGGTAGCTCACCTGGTAGCTCACTTGGTAGCTCACCTGGTAGCTCACCTGGTAGCTCACCTGGTAGCTCACCTGGTAGCTCACCTGGTTGCTCACCTGGTAGCTCACCTGGTAGCGTGCGTCCCACATGCTAAGGTTCGATTCTGACATGCGGCCCCTTGCTGGATACGACTCCCTCCTTCTCTCTTCACTTTCCCGTCTTCAGCGCACCTGTCAAATAATGGCCTAAAATGCACAAAAATATATTTACCAGCTTCTTCCTCTGGTAACCATGTGACCCTTGAAAATATCAGGAATATCTAACCAACAGCATACTAATGGTTCTTGTCATGGACAAAAGATTTGCTCTGAGCCAAAGTGTTGGATGGGCAGGCCTTTCAACAGCATCCTCCTTTGGCCCCGCTGCAGATTTGTAACTTTTTCTGGAAAAATAAAACTCTATTAGAGGAACATAAGTTAGTGCACTACTGTATGTTAAGAACTGTTTTACAGAGTGCAATAAACAAAGACAACATTGGTTATCATTATCACCATCTCATCTCATAACCCAAGAACCAGCCATCCACATCCAGAGGATAGAGCATTGGTGTTTTGTACCTAAAGAAAAATGACTGAACGCAGACTGTGTGTGTGCATGAGGGTCTGTGGGTGAGGTAAGAAACAAAAGAAACAGTGCTCCATGCAGACGCTGTGGGACCAGCTTAGCAGCCGCTCAGGTCAGCGAGGGGAGGGCTGTGTGGCTTGGCGGCCCGCCGGCACCCTCACTGCTACTGGCCGCCGGCGTTTTCTTCACTGCACACACACACACACACACACACACCCACACACACACACACACACACACACACACACACACACACACACACTTGACCGTGGCACTGTAAGATGACGTAGTATGAAGAGAAACAACGGTAGAGAGTAAAGCACAGATTATATAATAAGGATGCAGCTTAGGGTGGGGGGCGGGTCAAACAACACAGGGCTTTCACCCTGGAGACAAGGGTTCAAGTCCCGTTTTTGTCCTACTTGTCAGTGAAACATACGTATTTTCATAACCCCACCCACCAATTTTCCCTAAGCCTAACTGTCCCGTTCTTGTGCCCCATGTCAGATAAACGTCCGACCCAGAGCGCCAAAAAGTGATGCCAAGAGTCCCGACCAAGTGTGTCAAAGGGCTAGACGCTAAAGGAGAAAAGTAACAGTACCAAACGATTAAGACACCTGACCAAGCGCGCTGGGATTGAGAACGTCTTGGGTGTATACTGCCATCCCTGTCACGGTTAGTAAGACCCAGAACCAAAGAGACTACAAAAGGTAACGCGGACAGGATAAAGTTCAGGTAGTTTATTGAGTGCAGAGGGATTCAAACACTGGTGTAGACAGGTGGCTGGTCGGCGTGAGGGTGGAAGGCAGCTTGGAGGGAATACGGATGGATCACAATAGTGTATGTAACGATCTGGCGCTGAAGAGATGGTCAGCCCGGGTTTAAGTATTGCAGTGGGTGATGAGTGATGAGGAACAGCTGAGTGGATGACGGAACGGAGATGGAAAGCCACGCCTCTAGATCCCCTGGACAGCAAGACAGACAACACAAACAAGACACACAGAAGAAAGGGAAGACTCAACACAGGTTGGGGGAATGCAGCAGACCACAACAATCCCTCCTTTAGGGACGCTGATTCTCATATCTCACACCTCAACAGGTCTCGCTCTACGCTGGTGACATTTAACCTGCAACAGTCTTAGGGCTCGTTGGAAATAGTATTGGTTAAAGTCCAGTGAAAAACGAAAATATTAACCCATTAATGCTCTCATCCTCATCCAATCATCCAAAATGATTGCAATTTTAAAATTATAAAAGAACTTCATTTGTGGTCAGGCACATTCAGACACAACATACTACAGTACATTGTCTATAATAGTCATACCTGAGAATAAATAAATCTTTAAAAATACTAATAACTAAAAACCAGAGGGGTAGGAGTAGAGTAGGCCGGGTAACCTGGTTCCATTATGGAACCGGTTCATTAAGCAACCAGTAGGAGTCAGACAAAATTAGAATGCATATTTCGGTTCTTCATGTGTTGACTAAAATAATTTACATCTGTCGCTCAGAAACTGACGTAAATATATCACACTTTCTCTGTAGTCTACGGTGAGATAGCTGTAGGCTACTTTTAAAATGCTGTATTTTCCCTCCTGGCTCTGGTTACCATACCAACTCAACATTTATTGTGTGCTTACTTGTTAATAGTGTAACTATTATTTATTGAAATTCTATTCTGGTTGTGTGATAGGTGACTTAGGTTTACTTATTATATATTTAATTACTTTAAAACGTTAATATGTTGTTAAATTTAAATAATTTTCAACTTTAAATAAAATATATAAAATAGCCTTTCTTTGATGTAATTATTTAGTTTTTCAAGAATCAGTTTAGGAATCAGAATCATTTAAAAAAGTACCGGTTTGACATCGGAACCGCAAAAATCCAAACGACACCCAACCCTAAGTAGGAGTAGAGGGGTGTGTTTAGAGAATAGGTCCAAGCCTGGATCGATGGGGGGGGGGTTATTGTATGTTCAACAGTCTGGTGATGCTGGCACGAAGGATCATCGAAATATCTGAAGCTCCTCCCTGAAGGTAACAGATGGTACTGGTTGTTGAGGTAATGGGTGGGGTCTGATATGATGAGCCTACTTTTCCTGATGGTCTGTTGGTCAAATATGGTCATGAGAGTGTTCTGGGGTTGTCCAATGATTTTCTTGCTCATCTTTATTGATTTTTTTAAAGGGGGACATTTGTTCACCTCACGCTCCCTTTGTCAAGTTTATGATTTCAGTGTTCAAATGCAGCCTGGTTCCTGTTACGTCTAACCCACATAATCTTTGCCTGCTGAGAAATGTGCCATTTTACTTTCCTTCTAATGCATAGGGCTCATGTAATATTATCGTGTGAGACAAGGCTCTAAATATGTGGTTTTCCAATGTAGACTATTAGAAATAAATCTTTAATATAACAGAAAAGGTTCTGGCAGCTCATTAGCAATTTTGTGTGTGCCTACAGTCAAAATACAGAAGATTTTCTGTTAGGCCTGCATATAATTGTCACGTACAAAGCTGCTCAACTACTAAAAAGTGCCAAATTATCCAATCGAAATGTTAAAAACAAAAATACAACTGTGAACCACATTCTAAGGACAATTGCTGTTCAAATATACATTCATCCAACTTTACCTCTTTATTGATGGGCGGTGTTACATTATGTGAGAGATTATTTGCTCCAAGTGTGAATGACGACTCCAAGTGAGAATCTTACGTGTGAAATTGTGGAATTGAAAAAAACATTTGCACAAAGCGAGCAAATCCACCCTTCCATGTTGATAAGAGCATTAAAATGAGAAAAAATAATGGGACAAAAGACAATAAGGGACATTTAGAATAGAAAAAAATGTGTGATTAGTTGTGATAATTGTGAGTTAATAGCAATTAAATATTTAATCGTTTGATTTTGTTAAAGGGGGACATTTGTTCACCTCACTGAGGGAACCAAACCATGCCAGTATGCTTAAGATGAGGTTGGATTGAATGACAAAGTTGTAAAATTACTTGTATATAAGTATTGACTTGCAGTTGTCAGTGTTGGCTTGTTGTCAATGATTGATATCGCTACACTTGAAATGATAGTTATACTATCTAGTCTCTCTATTGTCTGACCTTCTCTCTGAAGTGCAGGTGGCTGTGGTTCATCACCATCTCCTTGGTTTTACAGATGTTCAGGGTTATCCCTGATCCAGAGAAAGTTGTCCACCAAAGAACTACCCTGAGCTGGTGGTGTCCACCTGAGTACTCCAGGTACACCATGTCTGGATTCTCACTTCTGCAGTCATTGGTATATGGGGTGAACAAGACCGAGAGTCAGAGTCTTGAGGACAACCTATGGAGATGGTTCTGACTGAGCTGCAGTGGCTGTTCAATCTCACTAGCTGCCGTCTGTCTGTGAGGAATAAGAGGACCTTCAGAATCAGGTGTGGGCAGACACCTGATTCTGGAGCTTTTGACCCAAGAGTTGAGGCTGTACAGTATCAAACGCACTTGATAAGTCAATAAACATGCTGTGCAGCAGCGTAATCAACACCTCTGTCCTTCCTGCGTGATACATGTGATTGTTTGTATACAAACATGGCAAAGTCATTTCTTTCTCTGCAGCTTCCTGGAACGAAACAAACTAAAAAAAGATCTTGTTTAGCACCTTGTGGATGTTTTTCAGAGAACATATTTCAAAGTGCTGGAGATTACTCGAATGGATTAGACTAATGGACTGTTTGCTTTTTATTTAAGGGGCTACCGGGGGAGTTCTGGGATCTTTACTCAAAACAGACTTGACCCTCCCTTAACCAGCAATACATTTTTCCATGACCCTCCTAAATGATTGGGGAAAAAATGCATGATTGATGCTTTCTGTTCAGGTTTGGCAAAGATGTACAGATAACCATTGTTTTTTTTTACAACCATGACGTATGTGACTTAATTTCTGCTTTCTCATCTTACACATCATACTCTACTGTTATGGCGGCCATTTCAGTAGATTTACCACTAACGTTGTGAAAACACAATAAGCGTGGAAGCTAAATGCACCGACACAAAGTTTGTCTTGCCTCTGCATGTACCGTAGATGGCATAGTGACTTTTTTTTTGTTTTAAGTTCTGGACCAGCATCTTGTCACACCACTGCCACCCCTTTGTTTCTATGTCTGAAACTCTTTCCCCTGGCAAAGTCACACTCTTGCTGACTCTCTTTGCTCGGCTCCACAATCCCATTTCTTATCTGTGTCTCCCATGTTCAAGAGGACCCTGGCAGCTTAGCTCAATCCTTTGAAAACACTGATATTAAAAGAGAGAGATGCTGAGAAGAAAGACGGTGACACTGCCCACCTCACCCCCTCCATTTACCCTGTCTGAACCCTCTGTCCTGTTAGCAGGTGTGTGTGTGTGTGTGTGTGTGTGTGTTTGGTTTTGAGTGTGTGAGT
>NC_048409.1:8947058-8956206 GCF_013103735.1 Etheostoma cragini
GGAATTTCATTTTGCCGTTGCACGATGCAGACACGAGGGAGGGGAAAAGGTAAAGGACAGAAGGACAGGAGAGGGAAAGATATAGGGGAGAGAGAGGTGAGGAGGTAAGGAAAAAGAAGGGGAGAAGGAAGGCAGGAGGGGTAGGAGTACACAGTAGGAAAAAGGAGCAGAGGGAAGGCTATCGTAAGCAAAATCAATGAAAAGTAGGAAAGGGGGTGATAGAAGGAGTGGAAGAAGGGAGGAGTGGAGATAAGGAAAATAAAGATATAATATCTGGGGAGATTCAGGAAAGAAGAAGTAAGAATGTAGGGAAGAAAAGAAAGGAAGTGAATATCAGGGGAGGATGGAGGGAAAACAGAGCAAAGGAAGAAGGCTTGGGAGCAAAAGAGAGAAAAATGGAGAAATAACGTAATGGGAAAAGAAAAGGGGGGGACGTACAAAGAGAAAGGTACAACATAAATTTGAAGGATGTAGAGTTGGAGGAAAGAAAGCAAAGGAGGAACAACAGAGGTGAGGGATGGGGCAAAGAAGAGCATAAAGGAAGCAGGGAAGAAGGGGTGGAACAAGGTGAAGGAAAAAGGTAAGAGAGGGTAAGCAAGATATCACTTTCTACTGTACCTCATGCCTGAACCTACCTATCCTTCCCCTGTATTTCTCCTCTTTTCAACACTTTCTTCCTAGTATCTGCCTCTTCCTTTCTTTTCCTCTCTTTTTTGCTCCTTAAAGTCCTTCCTACCTCGTAAATTTTTCCTTGCTCCTCGACCTCTTTCGGGTCTGCCTTCCCCAAGCGTCTCCTTCTTATCCCCACTCCCTTCACCTCTTTCCTGAATATCCCTAATCTTCCCCTCCTTATTTTCTCCTTCCCTTTTCACTCACACTGACTTACCTTTCCTTCTTATTTCACATTCATCCTTTGTTTGCACTTTTCCTCCATTCCCTCGTCCTTTTTCTTAATTTTCCTCCATCCCTTACCATTCCCCCCTCTGCCTCCCCTGACATATCCTTCCTTTCTGTCCTTCATTCCAACCTTTTTCCTGAATCTCCGTAATCTTCCCCTCCTTACAGGTATTTCCCCCTTTCCCTTTTCCCCACACTTAATTCCCTTCCTTCTTATTTCCCCGCTGTCTCCCCTGACATCTCTTTCCTTTCTGGCCTTTCTTTTAACCGCTTTCCTGAACCTGCTTGCATCCAAAAGTAGGATGTAATGGAATGGAGGGATGGCATCCTTCAGTTGGCCACCATGCTGTCATGCCTCATCTCAGGACCATCACTGTGGAATGATGGGTACGCAGTGTTGCTGATCCACATGGAAGCAAATGTTATGCTAAAGTGATTGGCTCCCATCAGGCTCTAAAGCTGCAATGATGCTAGGAAACAAAAAAGAGGAAGAACAAGCCCATCTCCGTCCTCCCCTCCCCTAATTTGCATTGCATGCTGAAATGCATGAACCAGGCCCATTAACCGAGGGGCCGTGCTGTGTTTTGGTTGTAAGCGAGGGGAGGGGGGCTGTCATATCTTTTGATTTGCTTGATATGAAAACAGTGGTGGTTTGCAATCAATGGAACCTGTGGTTTATTTGGGGTGAAATGAGATTTTTTATTGGGATGTTTGCATCTCGATGCAATTTGCCAGCTTTATTGTGGCCGACCCCGGGAGCATCATCGCTTGATTTTACAGTAAATTTGTCATGGGGGCAAGTACAAGAGCTGAAAGTGAATATGGTTATTTATTTACATGCACACAAACAGGCACACTTTGTTAGACGCCTCTGATGATTGTTGGAATGCAGATCCCAGCTGGCTATATGTGCTGGAGCCTGGTGTGAAGGCAGCCTATCAGAATGATTAGGCAGAGGGAGGGAAGGCCTAGCAGCTGCTCTGCATGTCACTGCAATGGGAAATATCATT
This sequence comes from Etheostoma cragini, assembly GCF_013103735.1. Classification (NCBI taxonomy): domain Eukaryota; kingdom Metazoa; phylum Chordata; class Actinopteri; order Perciformes; family Percidae; genus Etheostoma; species Etheostoma cragini. Next base: position 8,948,966 of record NC_048409.1, read on the forward strand.
TGGGATCCTGAAGACACCCCAAAGGTTTTTCCCAGTTTAGGTTCGTGAGTCAACTTAAATGTGTTTTGGAAAAGCAATGCTAAGCAGTTATGTCTTAACAATTTTGATTTGGCTTTGGAACAAAATACTTTTTGGAGTATATTCCTCTTTCTACACCTTAGAGTTTATTAAAAAGACTTAAGCCTATACCGATCAAAGTATTTTATTCTAACTAGCCATTGCTTTACAAAATGAATTCACATGTTGTGATAGAATGTGCAGTGGATGCAGTTGTTGGTTTTGGCTCGTCTCACTCATGTCAACATCATGAAAGCAGACAGACAGAGGGCAAAGTGAATTTCCGTTTTTCTTGTGCAGACGTTAGCTGTAGCTAGCTAGCAGTATACTGTATGCACTGTGTATTTATTGAGAGTGTGTGTGTGAGTGTGTGTGTGTTAGGGCTGCACAATACATAGTTTGTTTGTACACTTTAATATCTGTTTGTTCATTGCTAATCATGTGTAAAAAGTGAACCACACAACATGGCTCACAGGTATTTTCTGTCATGGCTGGACAGATACAGCGCTCTGAGATTTGTACCCATCCATTAGTGATCTGCATTCAATTAGCACGTGGATACATATTACACCACCAACCAGGCTTGTACCGGACCACTCATCCTCCAGCATTGATTAATGAATCCACAACATAGCACAGCCGCTGTATTGTATGCATGTTTGCGTTTATTATAACCGTTTCTGTGTAAAAACTCTTTACACTCTCATCCACATTTACACACCCCACATGTCCAATCCATTTTTTGGCTAATCGCTATCTATTCCTGTTACCAATGCCAATGCCTGGACTTGTTTCCAATTATATTAGGTATATATCACACATCCAATCTTCACTGGTTACCTGCAGAGAGAAGAAAGGAGCACATAGGAGGAGGAGGAGGAGGAGGAGGGTGAAGGTACAGCAGGGAGCGGTATATAGAGGGAGGGAGGTGAAGAGGCTGGCTATTTTTCACCAGGGTCCATGGTGAAGTTGTCAGGCGGGAGTGTATGTGAGGCCGCCAGATGATAATGTGGCATGACACTTCTGAAATGAGAGCCGGGTTGCCATGGCAAAAAGCGGGGAGGGACAGTCTCTCCAGGGGCCCAAATAAAACAAGCTGTAAATGATGTTTGATTAGGATTTAGATCATGGACATGTTCAGGATGGCCTTTTTGCTCTGTTTGTCTCTAAACACCACCGTGTGTGTGTGTGTTTATGTGTGTGTTTTTGTGTGTGTGCATGCATGTGTGCTGCTTGGGGTTATACCCACATATCTGGTGAAATAGAAGGTTTGTGCTGTCTTTTTGTCAAATCAGCTTCGGACCAATTGCCTTCATTCACTTTTGAAATGATGACATGCATGTAGTTTGATTAGACAGGCACACGTTTATGATGTTTACCTAGTTTACCGATCCCAGTTTTTTTCAACTGCTTGCCAACATTTTCCAAACTATGTATCCCTTTTTAAAAACTACAAACAATTCCCAAAATTGCACACACAAAATGCTAAAAAATGCCTTCAAAATGAAACACTCAAAATGCCATAAACAAAAATCCTTTTTTCTAGTATCACATTTTTGGATAAACCATTTACTGATCATAAGCTCTTTCATTTTTGAATAAACCATTTGCAGATCATAAGCTCTTTCTTTCATAGGCTTATATCTACATTTGTAGAGAGGGGTTGAAAAGTACAGTGTAAACACCAATGCAACATTAAAACATTAAATATGTATTTAGCATAACATTACCGTTGTAACAGTAGCCTAAAGTCAGTCTGGTACACAATATTTAAAAGATTAAGTTTACGGTATTGTGTGCCTGTGTATGTGTAGGTGTGTGTGTTTCTGTGTGTGTGTGTGTGTGTTTGTATAGGGTGTGGGTGGGGATGTGATCAGTCCCCCTGATCTCATCAGAGATAGCACTCCTTCCTTCTCCTCTTCTTCCTTGTTCTTTTACCCCTCCACTCGTCCTTGTTGTCGTCCCCTTCCTCTCCCTCCACCTCACCTTGCTCTCTGTTAAAAGTTTTCATCTGTTGTTCAAAAGAGGTAATCTGACCTTTGACCTATGTGCAAGCTTATACTAAAGCAGTGATTGGTTAATGATCAGTTAAGCATTAAGTATTTGCACATGTAAGGAGAGGGTGTGTGACCTTGTGAAAAAGTGTAGCATTTTGATTGGTTGTGTTTGGAAAAGGAAAGCAAGTCACCACCTGATGGTTTTTTTAGAGGGAGAACTATGTGTACTGTTTGGAAAAAAGTGTTTCATGCGATTGAAAACTGAGTGAAATAGCTCATGGTTTTGGAGATGTTGTGTGTAGTTTGGCTCTTTGAGTGAGAGGTTTCAAAAATTGTGTGACATAAAAATACTTTGTGCGTAAGCAGTTGTAAACACATGTAATAGATTTCAGTGTCCTGATATCGTAGAGTTTCAGTTTGGACAGAAATAGAATTTGTCAGACAATAGTAAAAACAAACTGCATCCGTGTCAGCAATGACCGTCAACACCCTGTCAGAGAAATTGCGAGGCTGGACCCAAATGCAGAGTTGAGAATTCATTTAACAAAACAACAACAGAAAGTGTCCAGAGGTTGGCAGGCAAAACTTACAACAAAAGCAATCCAAAAGGCAAGGTGGCCAGGAAGCAAGACCACAAGAACAGGACACGGAACACAAGACGAATACATCCACCAACAAGACAAGCTCAACTATTGATATTGTTTAGTGAACTCATTAAAGCTATAGTGCGTAACCTTTTGATATTAATGAATGTAATATCATACATTCAAGGTGTGGCCAAATAAGTTGATTCAAAGATAATTAAGACTAGCTCCACATAACTCTCTCAGTATATCTCAGTATGGCTATGTTCAGAAGATGTTGTCATCCGGCCACTTTCCCACGCAAAAACTTGAGTGACGATAACGACCTCTACTGAAGAGTCCATCGTGTTTTTTTTGGCTAGCAACTAGCAACTGTGTGGAGGAGGGGTGGGGCTTAGTGTGCAATCACGGAAGGCTTGTATCATGTGGACGTGCCGACAGTGTTGTTGTCATTAATTAGAATTCCTTATGGGGGAGACAAAAACTATGCACTATAGCTTTACCTCTCCATGCCTTAATGTAGGCCCAGCTAGGCTATCATATAGGCTAGATTCTGGATTTCCTGCATTTCATTTTCATTCTTATGGACCTATTGACCTATTGTCTGTTCGGTTCATGGACAGTATACTACAGTACATACTGTATGCAAACTGGAAATACATGACCACTTCAAATGATACCTTTGAACCTTTAGTGCCTTTTGGTTCTCTTTTAATTTGCTGTCACACAAAATTAGATTATGTTAAACACTGAACATGAAGGCATAAGTGTATAAGTGTTGTTATGGTTTTTACATTTCATTTTTGTAAGGTAACAAAGTGCATATACTGCTTAACTGCATATGTTGGATAAATTAAATACACAGTGACATTAAGTTTATCAGAATCAAAAATGCAAGAAATGTCATCAACGTGAATAGTAAAATCCCCAACCACTTTATCCAACCTAATAATACATGATAAAAAAATCTCTGAATTCAGACAAAAAATAACTCCTGGCTTGAACCAGGAGGCCGGTAAAATAAGATACAATAAAAGGTCTAAATAAAAAGTCTGTTTGGGAGAGAACTGAGAATGTGTACTTGCCAAAGCTGGGCTATAGGGGGAGTTAACCCCGTTAACATAGTCCTGAGAGAAAGAGGTGGTAGTGAAAGAAGAAGACTCTGCTGGGGGTGTGTGCATATGTTACCTGATAGCATTAAGCTCCCCAGCTTGTTTAGTTGGACACCCTCGTTCCTGTAAAAGGAGGAGAAGTCCAAAACAGGTTAAAATTGTCAATGAGTTATGGGCACAGCAGGTGGACTGGAGCCAGGTGTTCAGGCTGAGCAGTCAGCTGAAGGGTTCTGCGTCACGGGACACCACAGGGGACCCCAGATAAACACAGATAAACACAGATAAACACAGATGTTACACAGCTTTAACACAACAAACGTCTAGTAACCATGCTTGCAACGTAGATCACAGACAATGTATATGCAGTGGTGGATTATAACAAAGTACAAATACTTAGTTACTGTACTTAAGCAAATTTTTCACGTATCTGTACTTTACTTAAGTACAATGAATAGTGTTTATAACCCTTTTGATTTTTATTTAGTTGCATTTTGAAGCAATTATCTATAGTTTGTTATACTCTACATTTCTACAACCTTCCGTTACATTTCCGGATGAGTTTTTGCCCCTGCCAAAACATCTTCCTGACCGTCACACTTTTGTCTCACCAGTTAAGTTTGGTTGCGCTGCTACCAAAGATTCTAGAAAGCTAATCCTTGACCCAATCGGAGCCCTACTCTGGACCCTTCATCAATTCTAGATTCTTGATCTGAAAGAAGCAGAGGGAACTGGAAACAATGGGACATAATATCAAATGAGTAAAATGTTATCTACACAAATGTTTTGTTTGTGTAGATAACAAATGTTTTGTCGGCAACTTTAGCTGACAGTTGTTTTGCTTGGGATTTTTGTTTGATACTTGAGAAGTTTTGTTTGGAATTAAAGAAACAAAAATAATCCCACATGGAAACCCTGAATATTATGCTAAACTATAAGGACCCTACAATATAGTTTAGAATCATGGTTTTTCTTTACTTTTACTTTAACTTCTAAAAATTAAGTATATTTAATATCAGAAAATTACTTTTAATACTTAAGTACAGTAAACAACATTTTCTAGCAACATACTTGTAGTTTTACTCAAGAATTGCTTCCAAGTACTTTACACAAGACTAGACATTTCATTGCAGGAAAAGCACAGGTGTATCTAACAACATGAGTGGTAGCCGGTTACTTTGGTTGCAAGTCTTTGTTGTGTCACAGTTTTGGTTTTCAGTTGTAAATCTTCCTGTTTTATTTTGTCAATTTGTTCCCACTGTGTAAAGGTTTTCTCTGTTTTTTATGGTTGTGTTTCACTCATGTTCATTCCGTGTTCTCTGTTTTCTTTTCCGAGTTCCATTCTCACGCTTTAGTTTCCAGTTTTTTTTTGTAGTCTCTGTTTCTCCTTTGTCTTGTCTTGTTGTCGTGTATTTTTCCCGCTTCTGTGACTGTCTGCCCCTGTTCTGATGTGTTCCACCTGTTCATCGTCCCTCATGTCACCTGTCCCTTGTTACCATGGTGTCCATTCGTTGTGATTCCGTGTCTTGCCGTCCTTGTGGTTTTGCTTTTCAGAGTCTTCAGTTTTCTAAGTGTTTTGGGGATTTTGCGATGGGTATTTCTTTTGCCTGCCTGCTCAGGACAGCTTTTGTTGTGCACCTTTTATTTTAAGTAAACCTTCATTATTTTCATCCTTGTCTCTCCAATCTGTATTTTGGGTTCAAGCCTTCTATTTCCCAAGTTACGACTTTCAGGTTATACCAATGAAAAAGCAAGCTTGGTGTCACGGCCCTGGAACTAGACAGAGTCCAAGTATTATTAATGCTTCTCCTGCGATCATGTGTCAAAATGTCTACAGTGAAAAAGTCCCATTACAGTTCTTGTCAGACCGTTTTCACCCAGAAAACGGCCATATAGTTCAATATTGCCATTAACTTATAACGATCCATACTGGCCTGTTTACCTTTTTAGGTGGGGACCCCTAGTGGCTACGGGAGTCATTGCGGGGAAAAACAAGCAAATAAGGAAGGGGTGTCAAACTCACTTTCATAAAGGGCCACACTGGAAAATAAGAAAAACACCAAGGGCCAGAAATGTATAATTTGACATTCGGAAAAAGTCTAACATCTTTGACTGTATTGTTGCATGTTTCATATAGGGCTTTCACATACAACTTGGTCCTCATAAAGCTCTAAAAATGACAGCAAAAAAAGTTTCTTAGTCACACAATTAAGCAAAACAATGCATTTTGATAACATTTTCAATAGGCTCCCACACAGCCAACTCCCAGGAACCTGTTCCACAGCTTGAATATGAAAACTCACCAGTTGTGGGGGAATTTCTGATTCTCAAAGTTGCCAAATCTGACAAATGTGGCTTTAACTAACGCATAATTGCAGTTTGCAACATTTCACCGAATTTTTGGTGTGCGTATTGTAAAACTAAATTGATTTGCTGGTTGGTCAAAAGGGACGGATTTGGCCCGTTGGCCTTGAGTTTGACACCTGTGAGCAGGGATGTCAAACTCAACTTGACTAAGTGCCAAATTAAATAATAAGAATCACATAAAGGGCCACACATGTATAGTTTATTGACAAGCTTTTCTTTAAGTAAAAAAGTTTTTGACCGTATTGCATGTCTCATATGGTCTTTCACATACAATTTGGTCTGCATTAAGCCCTAAAAAAGTCAGCAAAGAAGTGCCTTAACCATCCCCGGATTTAGCGAATCAAGGTATCTTTGCAAAGTCAGAGGCTGTGTCTCAAATCGCTTCGTGCACTACGTACTGTCTTGCATAGTGCGTAAATTTTGACAGAGGAGTGTTGTCTCAAATCGCGCACTGCCATGTGCACTTACCGGAAATGACGATCACATTTCATCCCTTCTTCTGTATAATTGGGAATTTCGCCAAGGGGGTGGGGGGAGCATTCTAGTCTGCTATTGTTTTTCGTGATAAATAATTCCTGCTTTGTTTTTTGATACTTTAACAAAAATAAATGTGGTTTTTATTTGCTCCGTGTCACGCCAGGATGACGACAGCGACGCCGCCGTCATGCCGCCCACCCCCCCCATTAGCTGAAAACTGTACAAACTGTATTGTAATATTCCTTCTTGATACTGCACTATTTTAAACTAATTAATTATACCTATTCTTTGCAGTCCACTCTTTTATGTATATGCTTATGTTTATTCTCTAAAGATAAGTAACGTTAATATTCATTCATTCATAACGGTCATAACTGTTCATTTTAATGCTCAGCGGTTTCATGAGGACATCCGTGTGGCCCAGAGATAAGACTGTTGTTGTGAAGCATTTCCCTTACAACTTACTTAATAGACAAACACCATTACATATTTTATATAAGTTGTATTTTTGTTCTAAATTGTCTTCATACATGACTATACAATAGTGAAAGCAGAAGGAACAGAATTAGAACAAATAGACCCATTCCTTTATATTAATTATATTAATGTAATAATAATATAACATTATATTAATATAATAATAATATAAC
>NC_048409.1:8956306-9002801 GCF_013103735.1 Etheostoma cragini
TAACGTTAGCTTAGAACTTATTTGCCAATATGGTTAAACTGCCGCTGTTAACTAGCTAAGGTTGGTTTGCTAGCACGTCAAATTACGGTACTACTAAAGGTTATAATTCGTGGTACGGAAATCCGTACCGACTGTAAAATTAACCAAATATACAAATACAGGTAGATGATATGTTATACAGTATAGCAAAAAGACTCACGTTCAACTTTGTATTGCTCCATTGGTCTCGCTATCGCGTCTTCGGCAGCCATTATCAAAAGTTTTTCAACTCTTGTTAGCTCCGCCCCTTCCGCTACGTAGCCAAGAGGGCGACCGTTGAGTGTGGAAAGTGTTCATCGATCTACACTCATTTTTTTGTTAGTTTTGAGTGCATCATCCGGGTATTTAAGTATACTTAATTTGACGGCACTTCGACAATGTGAACGCACTATGTACTCAAAAAGTTAGTATTTAGTACAGAAGTGCGCGATTTGAGACACAGCAAGAGTCTCAAAGTAGGTAAATCTGCCAAATTCTGCTTTGACTTTCCTGTAATTGCAGTTAAAATGTTCTTGCTTTGGCGCACAATTAGGTCGGGCCAACAATCATTGTGAACCTACAGTTACACAAACCTAATACCCTTGTGGCACAAAATATTCTCCTTTTTCATGTTTTTCTTGCATCTTATCTTCTCTGCTTGCTCACACTCTGCCTTCCCTGTTGTTTGTGTCCACTTCACTGTATCTTTCTTTGTTTTAATGACACTTTTTCTTACACACACACACACACACACACACACACACACACACACACACACACACACAGAAACTGATATGGTAGTGTGCATCTTATCGTCCCCTCTCTCCTCTCCAGCCTCATCCTGTTCAATAGACCATGATAGGATAAAGGTGTTGACGTCAGCCACCATTGAGAGAACATTATGATGTGTTTCTCCTTTTGTACAATCTTTCCAGTGTCTCGTCTCCTCTGAACAGACTGGGGTGAAATTTATTCTCTCCTCTATTGTCTTTTAGCGTCTTCTATTCACAGCAGGGAGAGCCCTCCAGTTTTTTTTCTCCATTTTATTTCCCTCCTTTAGTTATTTGGGAAGAGAAAAGGTAATGAATCCATACTCCAAATGAAACCATGATGATCATCATCAGCAGCATCGTTCTTCATTTCTTCTTCTTCCACTGACTTGAGAAAAAAGAACTAAAGACAGCATCATGGTTGGCTGAGAGTGGCTCCTCGGAGATAAAACTCATATGAGAGGACACGGAGTCACCTGGTCCTGAGTCTAAGAACACATGCATACATGGCTGAATGAGATTAAGCGGGAGATAGGAACAGTGCATGGGTGAATATGGGACCGGGTTTAAAAAATAGATTTTCCAATTTTGAATGATCCAATATGGATTTATAAAATCCTGAATTGATCTTTGTCCGTACCTCGGTATTGGCCAGGTTTGCCTGGGCAGATAAGAAGCTGTTCACCGATAATTTTAATGTGTTGTTTTTTGGCCGTCGGATTTAGACAACTAGCACATCCAGATTGTTTGTATGATTGAATTTGTAGATATAGTAGAAAATTTGCAATGTTTCATGATTTTTTTGCGATGATCTTCAAAATCGATTCTTGTACTATTCAACTTTTGTTTGTGGTTAACGCTATAGTGTAGTTTCTGCCGCCCCCATGAGGAATTCTAAGTAATGACAACAAAACTGTTACAACTGATACAAACTTCAGTGATTGCGCACTTCACCCTCCTCCACACAGTTGCTAGAAGCCAAAGAGGACACAGAGGATTAAACAATGATGGACACACAACTTTTTAGTGTGGTATTAGTACTTTCACTTAAGTAAAGGATCTAATTACTTTTTTCACCCCTGTTCAATTTTAATGATCACTTTCCAACCACCTGACGGCGCCAAGGTGCAAAGTTGCCGTCATGCAGCTTTAATGATCAGTTGCTCACATTTACTAGTGTCTTCCACAAACGCCTCTACACATCTTGTACTTTCTTCCTGGTCTTTTCTTCTCTTCCACCATTCTTCAAGCCAGGCTGCTAATGAACTGCTTACCAAGGCTGAACTAATCAAGGCTGACTGCTCTCTGTCATTGTCAATTATACAGCCCACCCTCCCATCCCATCTTCCTCTCACTCCTGCTCTTCATCTCCCTTACAAAGGCTTGGCAGGGACCAGACTCTTGCTTCTCAGCCATAAATTGAAAAGTAACACAAGAATGATGGGATAGTGACACTGCGACTCGGGTGGAGATGGGGAGGCAGGTGTGTGTGTGTGTGTGAGTGTGTGTGTTCCATGTACCCGCTGGTTTCACTAGCTCAATAGCCCCCCCAATTGGATTGATTCAGCGGCCGCCCACCAAAGAGCCAGGTTCAGTCTGTGGGTTCTGCCTCACTTTTGGTGGGGGATTGTTGGGTTTCTGTAGATTATAGATGGTGCTGTAGACTAAATGTAAATGGTCTGTTCTTATATATGGCCTTTATAGTCTCAACAACTACTCTATAGTACAGGAACCATTCACACACATTCATACACTGTGGTCGAGGCTGCCATACAAGGTGCCACCTGCTCATCAGATAAACACTCACACACATTTACACTCTGATGGCGCAGCATCATGTTGAATGTCGTGTCCTACCCAAAAACACTTGGACACGGGACTGCAGGGCCAGGGATAGAACCCCCAACCTTCCGATTGGCAGGCTCTGCCACTGAGCCACAGCCACCCATGGACCTACTCGATCTGATAACGTTTTTTATGATTTGTCACTATAAATAAATTAAATTGAAAAAAAATGCAGTTGGTGGGAAATGTATAAAACAGACCATGTAAAAAAATTAAATGAAAAACATAGCTTTAAATAAAGCTAAAAAAACACAATATTAAATGAACACGTGCAAAATGAAATAAGGAGAAGCAAAAGCTTATTTAATCCCCTAATAATAATCATTATGAATGGCTTTATATTTTTATCATATCTTTAACACATTCTGTACAATTTGCTACATACAGTGTGGACCCACACAACAACAAAAAAAGAAAACACAAATATTTTTACATATATAGTCACTTTAAGATAATTAATGTAACAAAATTAATAATCTGTGAGAAAACCCTGCTTCATCCTACCTGTAGCCTACCTTGTGGAAACCCTGTTTGTTCTGCTTTTTAATCTTGGTCATGTAGCATGATTATGCAACTGGTAACACATTTCTAACTCACTCACACTATGAAATGATGATAAGGTGGTGCGCAATCACGGAAGGCTTTTATCATGTGGACGTGCCAACAGTGTTGTTGCATTACTAAGAATCCCTCCTGGGGGAGACAGAAATTACACCCTATTTCTTTAAATCCTACGGCTTCTATACTCCAAATCAACAAACTCTCTCTCTCTCCAACTCTCTCCCTCCATTATGTTGCACACTGCTGTCTTCCAGCAACAAGTTACGTGGCGAGATTTCAGAACAAGACTTTCCCATTCCTCGTCCAACGTACCATTCATACACAGCAAAAGGTTAGCCCATTTAACCATCACCATCATTATACCAACAACACGTCCAAAAACATTACCAGTACAAGAACAGAGGGAAATATGACTGTACTGAAATGTAAAAAGAAATCAAAATAAAGACACTGAAAAATCAGTAAACCATAATTCAATGTGTTGCTAAAAAAAAAGATATTCCCTGTTATAATGTATTCAGACGTTTATAATAACAATCTGCAAAAACAAGCAAATAGGGTCCATGGTCTGAGGGCTTTTTGACATTTCTTTTTAATTACACCTTTAAAGGTTATTTGAATATAACTTTATTCCCGTCTGTTTCACATCAAAATGAAATGTTGTAATGTCGCTTTTTGATTAGGAGTGTCAAACATTGCTTCTTATTCCTCAAGAGGGTAAAAAAGACAGAAATTCCCTTGAAATTACTGTTCACTGCTGAGAATAGTTTGATGTTTTTCTTGATGAAAAAGTGTGATCAGTTAAAAACAAGGTTAATACTGTAATCTGAGAGTAAAACATAGTGAAAGAGTGAAATTGTATTTTGTCATTTGTAAATATAGGATACATTTTTTCTCCTTTTGGTCAGCAACAAAACAGAAAATATCTTGCACTGCCAGAATATGGCGTAAACAACCACTGATGTCAGAAACAAAGATCTTCAGAAAAGAAAGTTCAACAGCAAAAGCTTGTAATGCGGAGCTTGCTTTGTTGATTCTGTGTAGGCAACGATGTGCTTCAGACGGTGATTACCAGCACCAACAGCCTTGGAGTCTCCTGAACAAAGAGTGCAACCAGGGGGACACGTAAACAGACAACTATTCACAACACAGGGCCGCAGTGTAATTACAGCCAGAGGGAGGTTAAAGAGCAACTGATAAAAGTATGTTTGTGATTGATTCATGTCTGCGTTTGTGTAATAACCTTCTTTCCTTTACATCAACAGATATTTGTCCGTAGAACCTTGAGTACTGAGACAAGCTCCTCATTGGAACCAAAGAAGTTAAGACATTGGCTCCAAGTAAGGCTGCCATCCTTCCGTCCAAAGAGGCAGATAGTAAATTTCACAAATAGAAATATAAAAGTGTAAATATACAAATATGAGGGTTGTCAGGTAAAGTCAAGTAAACTGTATTATCCCCAATGGGCAATTCTCTCTACAGCCAGCAGCATTCCATACTCAACATAAAATACATTCATATTCCATACTCCAACTGGACTATTTACATCAAGGTATTGATATGACCAATGCCAACAGGTACACATGAGCTCTTCCATCTCTTGGTGTTACACCTGGGTACCAGGTATCTGCAACCCAATGGCAGCAGCCTGAATTCACAGGACAAGGGGTGACTCGGGTCCCAAGCATGGTTTTGGCCTTCCTTGGGACTCTGACCCTGTATAAAAGGGATTACTCCAAAATCATTAACTGTAATTTTGCCACCCCTCTTACCAATGCTGTTTAGTCTAAGGTTATATTTCAAAGAAGGGCCCGAACCAGCAGATTAAAGTGAAAGTTAAAAGGTCATATTTTTTATATATTTTATAATCAATAAAAAAAGAATTAAACATTTTCATAAAAGATGACTCAATATTAAATCTCAGTTTCGGGAAATGAAATAAATTTGATGTTGAGCACACACTGCTTCTGTGTTGGCCACAAATGTCAAGTTATTGATTCAAATATTTAGTGGCGATAAATCGCTAAATAATCATTTTTTTAATCTGTTCTCAATGTACTTTAAAATGGATATTTTTCAATTTTTTAATGATCAAGTGGTATGAGTCTTGTGGAGAGAACCATCTGGAATGGCTTTGATACTCAACTTGCCATTCAACAGAGCCTTTTCTTTATCCATTTCTGCTCAAGGCGGTTTGTTTCTGATAGCCAAGGATTCCTGCCCACCACCTCTCTGCCTCTGCAGTGCTGCAGCACAAGAGGACAGAAGGGGCGAGAGCAGTGCTTTTGGCCGAGGATCTGCAAACTGCATGAATGGGAATGAACAGAAATATCTTTGAATCCACTTAGCCTTTTCACTGATGGTCTGATTGACTCTAAAATAAATTTGTCGCTAGTCTCGTTTTGTAAATAAAGTTGCTAAGAGGGTCTGAAAAGTCGCAGAATCTAGTGACAAAGTCGCCAAGCTGGCAAAACTGTCGACAACATTACTGCTGTAGCTTCCTGATCTCTCAAACTATGGATCGGCCCGTGGCCCAAATCCCAAAACACACGTGTATTACTCAGGGTTCAAAAAATTTGTAGCGTTAAAAGTAATTTGCCTACATTGTTATTATCATTTACAATTTTACACACCTTTTATTGATTTATATATATACAGTATATAGTGAGAAAAAAAACACTGTCCCCTTTCTTCTACTCAACTTTCAGAACAGTAAAGAATACATACATCAACTCTGTCCATTACCAGTTGCAATCACTACCTTTGTGGACATTTTCAGGATGTTCAGGACAGAAAGAACTGATATAAAACACTTGAAATAAATGTCAGTATCAATGACAAACTGTAAAAAGATTGTTTAAGTTGGACAAAAGCACAAAAAACAATGGAACACTCACTCTAAAAGTATCTTGTGGAGAAACTGGACCTTTGCTGACATTTTAAGCTCAAGAAACAGCTTCTGAAATACTTCAAACGTATATTTCAATTTCAGTGGGTATTTTAAGTTGACAGCATAGATGACACCTACGAGCAGGAGGCAAGCATTTTTCACACTTCTGCAGTCCTCCAGAACTTCTGTCTCCTCGATGATGACTGACACGTACATGGGATCTGGGTTTTCCTGTGCCACATTGGGATGGATGGTAATCTCCAGCATGTGATCACAAGAGTCCTTTTTCAGTGCTAATTGGCTGATGTCCTGTGAAAACAAATAAGCCACAATTAGAAATAACTAAGAATAGCTTCCAAGTGAAGGAAAAGGTTAAGAGAAAAAATGTGAAAACGAAAACAAAGAGGTATACTCAATTTAGTTTACTCAGATCAAACAATATTCATATGGCACTTTTCAGATGTAAAGTTAAAAACATGTTTCAAAGAGGCTGACCCAGAGACGAAGAGTCAAGTTTGGGGGCCATCCAGACTGAGAGGGATCAATGCCACTCACAGTGCTGTCCATGGTGCCGCACACTGGAGCTGAAAACTGAGGGATTACATTTCTAAAATGGGTTGTAAAGTTAAAAATAAAATTAAATACTCTTTTGCTTATAAAATAAAGTTAATGATTAGTCGTTAAATAGTCAGACAATAAAGCAGCAAAATACACACCGCACCCATGACGCTGCAACAGTAAGGAGATTCCTTTTTCAGACTCCTTGTTCATATTACACTACTGGAAGAATCGTCTTTAAGACTATTCCACTAATATATTATCACATCTGGTCCTTTGTTGTTGGTTTTTTCGAGCAGTTACTTGTTTATTGAAGAATATATAAATATTAATCTGTACAGACAATGCACTGTAATATATTAGGTGTGTGTGTATACAGTATGAACCAGCATCCATTAACCTGACTACTGCAACTTTGGCTTGTGTTGGTGTGTCTCGCCCTCTGCTGTGTTTGACCAATCAATGACAGACATCATCAGTTATGACGCCGCTGGGAGATGGAACAGGAAGAGGTGAAAAACAAACAAGACACTCAATTCCTTTCTGACAGCGTTAGTGTTTGTTTAATCTACTGTATGCATAGTGACTTGTACAGGATGTGGTGGCTCTTAAGAGCTATTCACATCCCGTACAGTCAGTGGTATTTAGAGGACAATGGTTGAATCTTTTTGGGAAAGCCCAAGTATCTGAGGGTCCTTTTGATGGTTGTCTGGTCCTTCATCCATTCCAGAGATCTTGAACAGGACCCCTAGGGGGTTCTCAGAATTACTCCATGGGGGGTCACCAAATTAATGTTAAGGTCTGAAAGTTTTTTTTCAAAACTGAAAATGTCTTAATCTTAATCCAACATTTTAGCAAATCTAAATCATCTTATATTCTATGTATAGCTTCTCTTTTAGCTGTTGCACAAAACCAGAGTAAGGGATTACGCTGGGATATTCAAGTTATCCTGGATACATTTAGCTTAGATTTGGTTGCAAAAAAGCAGGGTGAATTAAGCCCAACCAAGTAACCATGGAGATTTATTCTTTGCAGTTTGCAGGCTAACAGCCCGGCTAAGATTAATGCTGGAGTATTATGTGTTAAATCAGTTGTCGCTCTGATACGAAATAAACGTGTTTAACAGTTAGTCCGTTGTCTTCTGAACGTGTTCTACTTTACTTTTATGAACATTAAATACTCGTCACTATTGCTGTCAGGAGTTTGATTTAAATCCTACTATTGCTGTTGTTTAGATGGTTTGAAATGGTTGATGAAGTTGTAACAGTGATTTAATGAAGTCAGTGATGTATAAAGTCCCATTCACCAGTTTTTCTTCCTGTACCCTGGCACGCCTGTTTCTGAAGGACATTTTGGATGAAGAATCACTGATATTGAGACGTGTTTTCAGACGTGAGAGTGTGTTTCGGGACAGATTAGACCCTTTAGCTTTTCCTGACGAGTACCTGCATGAGAGGTATAGATTTTCTGGAGACAGAATCCGTTATTTGTGCAGACTGCTGGGTCCCAAAATTCAGCACCGCACAGCGGAAAGACATGCTCTCAACGTCCCTCAGATGGTCTGTGTGACACTGCGCTTTTTTGCAAGCGGCATGTTTTTATATGCTGTGGAAGACGCTGAAATTCTTAAGAAAGGCACTATTTGCCGTACTGTCAGAAGTGTGTGTTTAGCACTGAAGTCCTTTGCACACATCTTTATCACCTTCCTTGGCCATAGAGGAACGTGTTACATCAAAGAGGATTTCTACAAGATTGCAGGTTACCTGAATTACAGATTACAAAAACGGATAGGATACTCTGACTATTTCGAGGTACAGCTTTCCCTAATGTCAATGGTGCGCTGGATTGAACACTGATCCACATTCAATCCTCAGAGGATTCAACAGAAAATCTTCCACAGTATCAATGTCCAGGTCAAATTTATTTAGTTACTGTCAACTAGCCCAAATGTATTCTGTGCATTATATGTATACTGAATAGGCAACATCGATCTGTAATGCTGAATGCATCATTACTAATGTCGAGGCAAAGTGGCCTGGGTCTGTCCATGACTCCCGGGTTTTTAGGTCCGGACTATTTCCCAGCGACTATCACAAGGTAGGCCACACACATTTCACTGATAAACCCAATTGCAGTTTTCTGGTGTTCTGCTGGGAGACAAGGGTTATGCTTGTGAGACGTACCTTCTCACTCCCCTCGCAGACTCTCAGACAGCAGCCCAGCAAGGGATACAATTCTGCCCATGCAAGAACAAAGGCCCAAATTGAGATGGCATTTGACCTTCTCTAGTCACGTGTCTCCACCACCTGCGGACCGCCCCAGACAGGGCCTGTGACATCACTGTGGCCTGCACTGTCCTACATAATTTTGCCTGTCTGAGGAAAGAAAGAGGTCCTGCACTTGAGATTGAGTGGGACAATGCAGCCATATTCCCGGATGACATTAATGACAGGCTAGTCACAGACCAAAAAATGACTGCTTTCATTGTCTTGTCCTTCTCTAATAAATTATAGTTTATGTTACTCCTTAATTAGGCCTAATATTTTTTTTTTATTAAATATTTTAGCAGCTTACTTTGGTTTCATAACTTTCTAAATTTTTATCTCACATCACTAAAGCAATAACTTTGCCTACATAGTGTAGTGTACATTCATCACACAGGGACGGCCACAATGCTGCTTAAGCTTTTTATTTTAGTGCTGTCACTTTTCAGCTTGGAGCTGGGGAGAGAGAAAGAAAACTTCTTCTTTTTCTAGTTTCTGTATTTTCAGATCCAGTTTCCTCAGTGTTTTCTTTTTGATGTCTATACCAGGGTCCAGATCCTGGAGATTCCTTTTGCTCATAACAATCTGTACATCTGCCAGCTCTGTTTTCAGACATACAGTTTGCGAATTCTGTAAACCACCGATTAGCACAGCAGGGATTGTAATATTTAGAGTTTGTCAAAGTTCCTGGGAATATGAGGACCCAAGAGCAAAGATATACAGGCAGGTAGGAGAATGCCAAATACAAGTCTTTATTAGGAAAAGAGTCCAAACCAATAAAGGGATCCAAAATGCAAAAACAATAAGGAAAAACATCCAAAAGAGAAAGAAGAAAAATGCTGATAACAGGAACCAAAGACAAACAAAACTCCCACAAAAAACACTTCAATGATCTGACAATGGACAAGAGGAAGACAAAGACTAAATACATAGAGTAACAAGGTAACATGAGGCAGGTGACACAATGATGGGAAACAGGTGAAAACAGACAATAACAAGGGCGGGAAAGCTTGAGCAGAACTAAGGCAAGTAAAATTCAACAGGACGGCACAGAAACAAGACTATCACAATAAAACAGGAAACAGAACATCTACAAGACAAGACCAAAAATAACACAATCACAAGACATGACAGAACAACAGGCTAAGAAAGTAAGACAGGAAAAAAGACTACAACAATATGTAAAGACCAAACACCCAAACCATAACAGATTTATTTCAGCCAATACTCACTATGTTGCTTTGTCTGGATCCTGTTACAAAAATATTTTCTATGAGTACTCTATGACTGACTTCTCATCCATTATGGGCTGAAATGTATTTTAATAAGATTGGCACGATACCTCAGGCCTTCTGGAGTCCAGTGACCCCATCTCCACATCATTGGCTGCAGAAGACCCTTCCCCCTGCCAAACTGAATATAATTTGTATTGACAGGATGTGCCGAGACTAATGCTTTTAATAATTAACACTTGTCACTGCCCAATGTGAAGCGAGTGAAGATTTGAGTCATGCGTCACTTTGCGACGAGTGAAGCTGAGAGTTGACCCTTGAGTCACTTTGCGAAAAGTAGCTTATAAGATGCTAACGAGAGACTTCTGTAATGTCAATACAGAAAAAATGGACCTACTTAACCAAGTTCATTCACTGCTGGCTACAAGTTAGCATCAAACACAACAAAGGTTGTCAGTTGAATGGTGTTTTAAACTAATGTTAGCAATCAAACAACCACAGATAGCTAAAACGTTTTTGAAATGACAGCTAGCTTAGCTACAAGCTAGCAATCAAACACAACAAAGGCTGCCACTGGAATGGCGTTTTGAGCTAACATCACAGGACTTCCTTGATTTAACAGAAGGGCCATTTCCTTAGCTGGGTGAAGTCTGGAACTAATAGAGGTTGTGCATATGGTTGTAAAAAATGTCAAAGTAAGCTTATTAATAATACATGCTATTTATATAGTTTACAGTACAACCCCTACATTTAGCACATAACGAGATAGAGCAATAAAACTAACACATAAAACAAGCATCTTTAAAGCATTTAAAACGGAGTGTACAACTTTGCTGGTAAGTGGATATTTTTAAATCCTCACATTTAGTTGGTCAGCTATCTGCCAGGCGTTTTCTCTTTGTTTAATAACAGCAGCCCTATTTCCTTTTTTGCATATTATATGCTTCCCCTCCTCATAACTTTCCATTATAAGTTGCTGCTCAGCAGGTGAAAAATTTGCCACACCCGTCTTCTCCATCTCAATCCAATTCAATTTTATTTTATTTATAGTATCAGTTCATAAGAGTTATCTTGAGACACTTTACAGATAGAGTCTGCATCAGTAAATCTTTGATGGATACCATGGTCTATTTAAGAAAGCCGTGAACGTGCACTTATCCCAGCTATCAACACCTGGCTGGATATAGCTCAAACATCTCATCCTGGCTCGGCAAACGTGCAACCGATTAGGCCACGATGAGCGGATCACACTAAGTCAAGCTGCACTTTTTACGTTATCCTGGATTTCTTCATTCTAGCCCCTAAAACACAGCAAAGCCAAATAAAAAGAAAATATTGTATCAGAGTATGCAAATATTACAAATAATTGCATCCCCATGAAACAAGACTTATGTGACCACAGACCACCCACACACCTCCTTCACGCAGTAGCCAAGGAGGACACACAGGATTAAAAAAATTGATGGACTCTTAAGAAGAGGTCATTATCTTCACCTGACGACACAATCTACTGAACATAGTCATACTGAGAAATACAGAGAGAGTTGTGTGGAGCTGATAGTCTTAATTAGCTTGGTAGCAACACATTTGACAGCAGATTGAACGTAACGTTCATCAATATCAAAAAGTTATTCACTAAAGCTTTAAGACTGATAATAAAATTTAAAAAGTATGTAATTTATACCTGGGGAGTTGGCTGAATTAGGCAGATGAATATGCATGTGCTATAAACATGCGGTCCCCTACTATTGGGTGCTAAATGTAAAAATTACAATTTTAAAGCTAAAATATTTCAATTATTTAGCTTACCCTCACATTTGAGGCATAAATTAGTGTAAAACATGTTATATACAATTGTTATATATAACATGTTATATCTAATGTTATATCTAAATGTTAGTAAAATACTTCTTGTCTCCTCAGGATATTTTTTTACTTTTCTTCAAGTCGTTTTATTGTTATATATACATACGTAAATATTAAAGGTTTCTACAACTACTGACAGTTACTTTGTGAGCATATAAACACTGCTATATGTAGTATAATAATCTTCTGTTATTTTGAAATATTAATTGAAAGTTTCTCCTCACATTTAAATCTCTTTATGTTGCAGGCCTTGAGCCACTTGATAACAAATGGGGGTCCCAGTTTCAAAACCCCCACTGGTGGGATGTGCATCCTCTGTCTTCCAGCAGGCGCGTCTGTGCTGCGTTTTGGATGTGCCCCTGCAAGCGATTGCGGCCATTCATGTCAATGCTTGATATTCCACCACACTGGGACACGGCGTGTCCTAGAAGCGTGCGTGGAGCGGCTCTCCGCTCTGCTAAAGATACGCGCCAGGTCAATTTTCACACGGTATTTGGACAGCTGGGCAGGAGGTGAAACAGACAGAGCATCCAGTCGATTTACCAAGACACCCACCCAATGTCATACTTGTCTTGTCTACTACACCCATGGAAAATTGAGAGATTTATTTGGGAGATGGATAAAACATAATAGACACCACATATCCTTTTTATAAGGACAATGCCAGAAAAGAGAAGCCATGATGGTAATTACAGGTAATTGAAGGAGTGAATGAATGAAGTTACTTTGTTTTTACCTTAAACTCCATCATTGTACCATTGAAACACTTAAACATTGCAGACAATTTATTGCCATATCAATGTATAACAATACATTATTAGTTATTAAACCTCCCATTATTTATCGTAATTACATCACCAATAATCATTAGGGCTGTAACGATACACCCAACCAAGGGATCGGTTCGTATCGATACAAACCTCAATTTGTTTTGTACAGTTATACAACAGAGACCTCATTTATTGATATCGATTGATTTCAATATCAATAAATCCAACACCAAAGATTTTTTTGTACCTTAAAGTAATGTTTCCAAAATCATTTCAGGGGTTTATTAACTCATTGGAATGACACTTATGAATAATGGTACTGGAAACAGTAATGGACAGTTCTGCTTCCAACCTGTAGGGGGACTGAAGAAGAAAATACTTTGGTGCCTACTGTAAAGGTGCTGTTTGACAAGTAGCTAGCTAACACTAATGTAATTCTTGGTATGTAACATAAGATTACGACACCGTTCAACACGCTCAGTTATTTTTAGTTTAATTGTTATTGTAAAACAACTCTGAGCTAACCCACAAAATCATCAGTAACGTTAACTGTATAGAGTTGAAAATTCAAAACAGAAACTGTTTTAGACACGTATTTTGCACTGTGCAAAAATATCCACGAAAAGTCAAAGCACAATGTACCTCTAACTTTGTGGACTAGGAAACTGTTTGAATCCAGCGCTGTGTGTTCTTAAAAGTAGAAACTTTAAAGACAGAACATGTAACATTTCTGCAATAAAATGTCTAAAATGCCAATAGACCTATGTTGTATGTCTTATTGAGTTGTGCACTCACATAAGTTTCCAACAATGTTCAAACCCAGAGTAATTCATGTCATATCAAAGTGATATTATTCAAGGTAACGGTCTGCTGCATGTGGTTGCTTGTCGATGGTGGCATGTCCCCTATGTGAATGCATTGGTGTTGTCTGCCAGAAGCTGTCATACAGTGCCTGTTTATCTAGTTCAACGTTTTAGGATACACATTATAGAAGCAGGGCTGCCAACTTTTCCCAAAACCTTGGAGTGAGATTTGGTGGGGCTAACCCAATTTTTGCCGCGTACAAAGCAATTTCTTTGGCCCTTTCAGCATCATTATCCTTCAGGGTTTAAACTGGGACTTGCTATGTGTGGGAGTGATGGGGGCTCTCCCTAGGGGGGTCTGGGGGTGCACCCCCAGGACAAAATTTTGAAAAATAAACCATTAAATGGCACTTTCTGGAGAATTTGGTGCCAAAAAAAAATGGAGAAATCAAGTCTTACATGACATGTGCCAAACTGTAGGGTTAATAGCATTTGCATTGTCGTAGTATTAACAGGTTTTAGGGCATTTAGCATTTACATTATTTACATTATTAACTTCTTATGATGACCCAGACAATGTGCCAAACATAATGAGCCACTTTACAGAGACAGTAGCATATGTCAGCAACAGCTGAGAAGATTTTGGTCTGTGTTGAACAGGTCCAGGGGTCCCTGGAGTAGGGACCAGGGACCCAAAGTTAAATTCATGTTAAGGGATCAACTAAGACCACTGAAATTCTAAAGAATGAGAACCACTGATTTACATAAATTCTAATCCTTTAACCTTTGTGCCAATGTTCAGTAATGTTTGGCCCTCATCCTCTGTGCCCCACTTACTCTATTTACTTTTATGGGAAATGAAGACTATTTGTTCATTTTATGAAACATTGAATGAATTATTTACAGTTACATTTAGAGATGCACTGAGGTATGAGAAGCACAATAGTGGCCCAACGTTGCAGTATCGTAGGCCTATATATAGTGTGGTGTCTGGGCCATAGCTCAGACGTGTTTCATCAGATTTCTGCTCCTGTTTACAACTTTGTGCACATTCAAAATATAACTCCATCTCTGTTGTCCGAGATTTAGAGAGTATTAAACTCTGCTGTGCATGTCATTGCTTCGCTGAAATATGGTGGATCTCATTCAGACCGTTGCACAGACACAGAGGCCCATTTGGGTCTGGTCTCTGACAAAGTTTAGAGATGACTGTACGCTGCTCTTCATCGGAGGACTACACACGGATGCAATGCGTCACTGTCCCCAGCAGAGCGGGTCCACTAAAATGAACTGAAGTTGCTACACTACCAGCAGCGCTGCTCACCTCTATCTTTACAGAAAGAGGACACGAAGCGGCGGACGGGTCTGTAATACTCAGAGCTCATACCTGGAGCCGGGGAAATGCACCTGGGATGGCTCTTCCACATACAGGGAGCGCTCTTGAACCCCTCACAGTCTCTGTAAGCACAACTAGTCGATCATAAGTGGCTCAACAGGTAGATCTATAGATAAACTCATCTTTCAGATGGATGGAAATCGGGGGTGTGGCGTGTGCGCGTGTGAAACCAGTCAAATGCGTGTGTCTCACGGCCAATGCGTGAGAGTTAGCAGCCCTGTAGAAGTCAGTGGTTGGTGGTTTTTAACTCAATATTTTAAACGGATGTACCAACTTCCAAGCTGTTTTAAATGAGATACAGGTTTCTGAATGTCTTCTGCTTTCAGTCTCCGGCTGAGCTGTTCAAAATCTGCATGGCTTTCTACGTCACTAGGGGAGACAACGTGGCTAACTTTAGCACATGCTAGCGCTAGCATGCTGGCTTGTTCTAAATGGCAAAACACTGCTACAACACACACTAGTTCACCATAATCTACAAAAATACTACTCATATGTCCCTGTTCTGCTGGTTTTCCACAAGTGCCCATCGTTTAGTAGACGTCTCCCAGCTTATCCTGCCTTGTACCGACCAAAGTTGGAGAAAGAGTTTTCTAGCTGATGTGATCTTACCTGGCAACTGAGCATGTTCTACTGCCAACAAAGATGGTACAGAAGTGAGTTGTCTCACTCTCTTGCTAAACAGAGACCTAAACACACAGGGTGAAAACAGGATCTTAAGAAATGTGCGGTTCAACAAACATATGGTGTTTTTAGAAAACTAAACCATGTAAACCTGTTCTCGTACAACCTCTAAATACAATTATAAACCTGAAAATGACCATAATATGGGCTTTTGGAACACAGTCAAAGTAAGTCCTTGTAAGTATAGTAAAACAAAAAGTGTGTGTGTGTGTGTGTGTGTGTGTGTGTGTGCATTCACCCTTGCCTGACAATATCCTCCAGCAGAAAAGAAGGTCCACCTTCTCCACCTGCCCCTCAACTGTCCAGAGAATTAAAACATATCTCTTCCTCAATTCACTCCCAGCCATGTTATTTAAAGTAATTAACCTTAATTTGCCCAAAAAAGACAAATCTGTATTAGACCACTGCCTCTTAACCAGAGGCCCAGTCGCCAACCGCCGTCCATCTCCCCGTGCTCCTAATGGGGTCTCTGCTTAATCAAAATTCAGCCATCAGATCTTGATATTGAATCATCTTTTAATTGGGAGCTACATTGTGGTTAATAGTTTTATAATTCGCAGGCTCTAATAGTCTCACCCCTGGGATCCGCTCCAGTTTTTCTCGCTCGTTGAAGCTGCCACAGCGGTGAGGACTTTTACACTCACACGTTTTGCACACACACACACAAAAAAAAATACAAAGGTATATATGTGTGTGTATGTGTATACTCTTTTCAACCCCCCCACAAACACACACACACACACACACACAGTACTCACCAGGTGTCTCTGCTTGTAATTCCACTACGTTTATATAGGATCACAAAAAAAATGAGGTCAAATTATCAAATAAGACTCATCCAGAGCCCCTGAGACTCTATGTCCAGCTCTATATTTAGCTGCTGAATAGTTAATTTTTATGATGTGTGAAGAAAAGAGGGACCTGTACCAGAGCTGTACTGACGGTAAAGCTCTCCAGTCGGGATATATCTGGTCCTCAGGGATGGCCTTTTGTTGTGTTCTCACGTGTCCCCTGTGTGTGCTGGTCGTAGTGTGGAGTTCTACGTATTAGTCCAGTTTTTCCAAACCTTCCTCCACAGAGTTGCAGAGGAGGGTCTGGCCAGTCCACATAGCATTCCGGAATAAGGGGGAAAACGTGCTCTGGCTTATTGGCATTTCTTTTTATATCTACAGTATATATATATATATATATATATATATATATATATATATATATATATATATATATATATATATATATATATATTTTTTTTTTTTATTGAAGGAATTGCACAATACAGGTTATGTCAAACAATACTTTTTCCTTCAGTTTTTTTTCAAATTTTTTTTTGACTTTTTCTAGTTTAAGAAAAAATAAAACATCATTTAACCATGCGGCCATCGCTGGTGGCATAGCGGATGTCCAAACCAATAAGATCCTACAGCGGGCAAGAAGTGTTGTAAAAGCCGATTGGACCCGAGTTAAATTTAAACTCTCATTTGCAATGAGAGCTTAAATTTGCAATCAATGGGCAGGGCTTAATTTGAATTCTGATAAAGTTTGGAAAACAGATGACCAAAATTGATTTAGACAGGGGCACAACCAAAAGGTGTGTGTTAAATCAGCTGGAGAGAGGGAACATCTATTACAACTCCCGTCTGTTCCCGGATATATATCTGCTAACCTAGCCCTACTGAAATGAGCTCTATGCACTACTTTAAACTGAATGAGCCCCGAGCGTGCACAGGATGAAGATGAGTAAATCCTTTACAGTGCATCCTCCCAAAATCTATCAGACAACTCAGCCAACAACTCCCCTTCCCACCGGATCTCGGCATTTCATTTAACCAATCACAATTGTCATGGGCGGCACTAAGCTTTTGCACAGTGTACTGAATATTATTGTACGTAGATTTATTGAAAATCTAGTTTCTACATCATTCACCTACTTGTATATTCACCGGGGTCTCTAACCTGCAAGTTGCTCTTCAAGAACTGAGCAGCCCATGTTCTGCGAAGGCAGCACAGAAGCATTCAGTGTAAGTAGGAATTACAGTAACAGTTAAGCTTTCAAGTAGAATGAAAATGTCGAAGGGGCCAAAATCCTCAGATAAATCCCTGCAGTGTGATTAGCTTTATATACTGCTTCCTGACTGCTGAGAGCAAAAAGGAGAGAGGTCTACGCTCTTTAAATTAAGTTTTACGGTACAGGACATTGTTTTCATAGTTTATTATGTTGTGTGTAGCCACTTAGATCTTTTAAGAGACGTTGTGTTTGATATTAATGGTGAAATACGTAAATATGCCTATGAATGTTTTCCATTGTAGGGGATTGCCATCTTGGGGACATAATGCTCAAACTTTTTTGAATGTATTTGAACCTATGTGGGAAGACTGATTATTTTACTTTTTGCTTTGGAGTTGCTGCATCAATAAAGAATTTTTAACTTTTATGTCAACAAGAGACCTTTGGTTTTCATGCTGTTCTGTTTTTTTTTCAGAAGGAATATCCAAATTGGCCAGTTTTGAAAGCCCTACAGGCCTGGTTGATAATAAATGGTTGGCGGCACAGTCAAGAGACAGAGAATAGCAAGTAGCTTTGTGTTTACATGGGGACATTCAGAGAGTTTGTTTAGTGTGCACGGGGCGAGGGATCGATGGAGCAAGGTGAGGAAAGAAAGATGCAGCTGGATGAAGAGAGAGAGCAGGGCATGCCTTTGTTGTCCTTTCTCTATTCTGCCTCTATCCTCTCCCCAGTGGGCTGATTTGCTATCGATTAGCAGGCTGGACTCCAGCTTCACACCTCCATCTAGCAAGGCTAAGGCTCAAGGTTGGGCCTCAACAAATGAGCAAAAGTATGTATGCTGTAAAATGTATTTTTCTTTCTTTCTTTCTTTCTTTCTTTCTTTCTTTCTTTCTTTCTTTCTTCTGGCAAATTAATTCCCTTTTTTAGGGGGTTAACATACTCAACAACTCACTAAAATTGGCGGTTGCATCAATTTTTCATCAAGTATTTTAAGGGTTTTGTGAGTAAGCGCACAAAAATGGCTCGCTAGAGCCTCCTACAATGTTGAATAAATTTAGCCCCTGCATTAACGTAGACAAACAAAACTTGGTACACATCTGGATCATGTCAAGACGTACAGAAAAGCTCAATGAAGCCATACCCTAAACCAAACAAGAAGTCTGCCATTTTGAATTGAAAGTTTGAAATTTGTGCAGTTTTTGGCCATTTGCACATGTCGTACTTTAACAACTCCTTCTAGAGATTTTATCCGATTAAAGCCCATGTTGCAGGTTTAATTTTGCATAAAATGCGTGCAATTTGCTTGTTGGTACTAAACATTTGAACTGTTATCCATTGTATTTGATGCTGTTGGATATCGCAAAACTGAATATAATACAAAAAGTTGGCACAATTTTACAGTGTTTCATTTTTTCCCCCACAATGCATTGCATGACATCACGTTGGGGAGCAAACAGAGCAGCCTGCGTCGTATTTGGCACTGGTCTGGCCTAACGTGGCTTTTGGTCTTTTAATACTAACAGTCTATGGTCTTGACCAAGTCCATGTGACTTTATTATATTTATAATAATATTGGAGGGAAAGTGAAACACAGCTTAGACGGGGATGTTGTTCGGCTTTTCACAAGATTAGACCGCTAGCTAACGCTACGCCGCCGGACGTTACCACAATAGCGTTAGCCTAGCCTGCTAGGTAAATATTACGACTGTCTTTGGTGTTGCCCATATATGCATCCATGTTGTCAATATCATACATACAGAAATAGAAAGCTTCGCTCCTACGAGATGGGTGGGTTTTTGTACACACAAAGCTAACTGTTTATAGTTAGCTTGTACGGATGCTAGCGGATATAGCTAGCGTCGCGTGGCCAGCCAGAAACTTTGGCAGTACAGTTTCGGTAAGCTAACCACGACAGCGTTGTCGTCCACAATCAACCTGCAGTGATGTTTGAAATGGAGACACGTATATCGTTTCTTTTACCGGAGATTCTGGACATTATTTTCATTGATGACCTTACGTTAAATAAAGAGTAGCCCGAGTGTGCGCGGCCTGGAGGGACGCGTTTTACCACGAGTCGGTGTGGAAGCCAAGCTACATCTGCGGTGAGCAGTCTGCAGACCAGTGGAATGAAGTTCAGATTCTCAGTTTAAGACCAAGTCTGAGCTCCATGATTCATCCAAAGCCTGGACTGGTGAGGATGTTTCCACCTCACAGAAAACAGACTCGGACAAGCTTAAAAAAAACTTTTGATGGATACAACAGTGTACAAATACGTGTACTGTTGAGTATACTGTGAAAATGTTTTATGGAGTTCTCAGCTAATCGTAATCCGTAAAATATTGATTTTGCTCCGATTTAAAAAATTCTATATGGATTTATTTAAAAGTGATTTAATTTAAGTGATGCGCTTTTTTCTCAAATAAAAAGAACATGTGTTAAATTACACTCTGTTCATTGATGTTTAAGCTAACTTTAATGTTTTCTGAAAATACATGTCTTTCCTATTAACCCACGTCCTGATAACAATATAATTCAATATGGTTTAGGGAAGGCATAAACCAACCGTAGGGGTACACTGTTAAAGTAATAATAATAGTAAAAACATAAAGTAACAATTCAACTGGTCACTTCTCACTTCTTTCCTACACTACATCTGGAGTAAAGCTATAATGTCATTGAGTTGTTCAGATGCGCAGTACTAGTACCCTCTGTAGGAGTGGTACCAGTAGTGGATTGGTGTTTGTATCGTTTCTGACACTGCTATTATGAGGTATCACCCTATCTTATTCTGTGTTCCATAGATTATATGACATCAAGGGGAATGGCTGTAATGGCCCAAAATGAATGTCTTGATACTGTCATTAGACGTTTTTACAGACTGTCTGTATGCAGTGAACTTCTTGTTTAGGGATAAGGAGCCTTTCATATGACTCAGTGTAAAGGAATGGTAAAGTATAATATAAAAAATTATAATACTGGTGCGTGCTGGTTGAGGAGGACCATGATCCTGTCTGAAACGTCAAACGGATTTAGGCATCGTCAGATCAGCTGATTGCGGGGCGAGCTTCCCAACCGGCGGCTCACTCGCCTACAGCACCCGCTCTCCACCGCAGCTTTGACACCACACACACAAGCACCGGCCAAACAGCGACACGTGTTCACCGGAGGTTAGGGGTAAACACTTACAAATAACACTCGGGGATGCGTGTACCAGTTAGTTCAGTACTACTGATCCCTGCCACTAGATTGAAAGAAAGCGTTGACGTTCACTTGGTGCTATTCACTGACAGTAAAAAGTAAAGTCATTGTATGCACTGCTGCGTTGCTAAATAAAGGAGATAAATGAAGGAGACTTCCCCACAATCTTGACAATTCCTCATTTGCCTTCTCACGTCTGGCAGGTTTGTAATGATTCGGCTGCTCGCCTTTACTCCTCTTCCACATCCCAGTCAGTCACCGTAGTTCTAGTGCCAGGCTGAGACTTCTCTCCCCATTGTGACGTCATCGCCAAATTGACTTCATAAACCCGCGAATACCAAAAATGACCAAAAACTAACTTTTAAAACTATTTGGAGACATTTTTAAAAATGATATACATATCTTGAGTGCTTTTTGTACGCAATAATCAACAGTGATGGTTAACTTGCAACATGGGTTTTACCTTCAAATTTGGTCTATACCATCTTATGAGGTTAGGGACGAAAAGTTACTAAAAGACAAAGCATTTCAAAGGACATGGTCCCGCCACGGCCATGCGTTTGGCCATCAAAACAGGAAGTGGGTGTAACTCAAGTGTACATTGTCTAATTGGCTCGACACTTTTCAGTATTTATAGATGTCCAACCCTGTGGAGATATAAAGGTTGATATTTACTTAAAGTCACAGCGCCCCCTAATGGCAACAGGAAGTAGGCCTAAAAGTCAATGTGCTATACTTTAACGTACTCCTCCTAAAGATTTTCACAGATCAACTTCTAATTCGGTCTGTGTCATCTAAGGACGTAAGGTCTTTAGATGACACAGATGAAAAGTTATTAAAAGCAAAACTTCGTCCAACGGTGTGGGTGTGGTGTAGCGGCCATTTTGAGCATTTATCGATGAACAAAGAAGTTGTTGTAGCTTGAGTGTACATTGTCATACCTGCCCAAAATTTCTCACGGTTGACAAGGGTCAGAAAAAGTTATGTATGGTCTACATGTGATTCTGAGCAGCTCCCTAAACTTTAACGACGCCCATGTACTTAGGCTACATAACATTACATTTGAACCATTTAAGGTAGAGTCTTGTGTGAGGTGTCATTACACTCAGCAAAGAGTTCCTTCTTCATTGGTAATGTTCCCCCCCCCCTGTGTTTAAACCACGGCCATTTTATAACTGGTGACCCGTTTGAGGAAGAGTCTTATGTGAGGTATCAATGAACTCAGCAGAGATTTTTTATTGGCAAAGGTTTGCCCAGACCCCCATGCTTTGGCCATACCCCCTTTCACAGCTAATGAACTGTATTTCCAAAGTCTTGTGTGAGATATCATTAAACTCAGCAGGGATTTCCCGTTTCATTGCTGATGATTGCCGCGCAAATGCATGGTTGCAAGGGGCGAGCCCGATGCGCACAGAGGCACGAGGGCTCCAACTCTGTTTGCAGCTAAAGGCCCCTATCTTGCACACGCCATAGAGGAGTTTTCAATTTCCATCCAGCATCCACATCGTTTAAATAGCAATTGCAGGTGCATTCAGGGTGCATTCTTAGTGAACTGCTATCTTGAGGCAGCAGGAAGTGAGTCTTAAGTCAATTGCGCAGCATTTCATCGGTCCTCAGAACTTGTTTCCACATTGCATCAGGCTTGTCTATATGTTCATTTGCCAACTTCAAACGCTGTTTTTTGTTGTGAGGACATACAACAGGTTTTCTTCTGACAAATCTTCCATGAAAACCATATTTGTACGAGTATCTCTTTATAGTTAAATGGTGTACCACAACTCCAGTGTCTGCTGGGTCTTTCTGGATGGATCGCCAGTCAAACTTGGTTTTGGACTTGCTTTTCTCACAATCCTGCGAGCTGTTCTGTCTGATATTTTTCTTGGTCTTCCAGATCTTGCTTTAACTTCCACTGTTCTTGATGACTGCCATTTCTTAATTCGATTCCGAAAAGAGGATATTGGCATCTGAAAACGCTTTGCTATCTTCTTATAGCCTTCTCCGGCTTTGTGAGCGTCAACTATTTTAAGCTTCAGTTTTCTAGACAAATGCTTAGAAGAACCTGGGTCCTGGCAAGGTCAGAACCTTGGTCATCACCTGGTCTTTCCAGACAATGTATATGTGCTGTATTTATATAGCGCTTTTCTAGTCTTAACGACTACTCAAAGCGCTTTTACATCATACAGGATACATTCACCCTTCACACACATTCATACACTGTGGCCGAGGCTGCCATACAAGGTGCCACCTGCTCATCAGATGAACACTCACACACATTCGCAACTTGGGGTTCAGTGTCGTGCCCAAGGACACTTCGACATGGGACTGCAGGGCCAGGGATTGGGGCCCCAACTTTCCGATTGGCAGACAACTGCTCTACCACTGAGCCTGAGAACAATCCATTACACTGTCAGGTCTCAGCTTTCCACAGGGGGGGTGCATGCTAGAAACTCAGCAGGGTGCCCAAACTTTTGCAGATGCCATTTTTTTGCTTTTTTGCTTTTTTTTTTTAAAGTGTAAATGATTGAAATAAAATCTAACTTTTTGTGACATGTAATCTGTCATTTGATTCCTGTTAGAGATTTTTCCATCTTTTTTGGCTTCTTTAATAGCAATGTGCCAAGGTATAATGCGCCTGGCTTTTAAATGGAATGGTTTATTGCTCGTTATGCCCAAAACACACCTATGAATGGATGATGACACTTAGTACAACAATTTCGAACCATGCGGCAAGCCCACGGACCCTAGCAAAAGTGCATTTGGAAATGCCCTAGATGCACCTCAATTTAATTCAAAAAAGTCTATGAGGATAATGTATTCTTTCTGTATCCACCCGGTATTCAGGTGCACCACAGTTTCACCAGGTGAGCCTGGGTAAAAAATTGCCATATAGAGCCTTTAGTGTCTTAATCCTGTTGAGGATGAAACACAGGATGAAACAGCATATACTATGTGATTTATTAGCTCCACACAGTGTATACTATTAGAGACAGTACATTACTTCAGATCAAAAGGCCCTGCACTGCTGTGAGTGTAGACGCATTGCGAAGCAGTGTACATTCTATGTCATTCACATATTTTTGTGGACAGAAACATGCAATTGAGTCTAGCAGCGGATCTGACCCCCAAATTCCACAGGATGCAGAACGGCTGCGGATCAGAGATCGGACGGTGTCGGAGTAATTTGGTTTCCAGTAGGTCAATGCGTTCAGACTCCGGAGCAGATACGTAGAGCTTCGATTTATGCCGGACGCCGGAGAGCTCCGCAGCAAGTAAGCACACTGCAGATGAGCACAGTAACAAATAATACATCCGGTTAATTTTCAAAATAAAATTGAGCGTGCTCACACCGGATCATATTTCCCTGCACGACACCTTGAAAACACAGCACAGAGTTGTTTCCTCTCTACTCCTCTGGATGGAAACAAACGTTGGTTTTGTGGTTCTATTCTACGTGAATTTGTTAGATCTTGTGGGTCCTCAGGACGTCTGCTGTCAGTCATGGTGCCACAGCCACAAATCCGGACCTGGTAGGTATTGACAGACGGCGGAGCACGGAGCCAACACGCAGCAGAGCTGATCTGCAGCCGTTACGCATCCTGTGGTATTTGGGGGTCACACAGCCACTTCTCCTGTCTTGTTTTTAACTTCTCCGTGTTATCTTACATATGTAGGCTTACATCTCTTATCCTGCAACAACTCTTCTCTTTCCTTAGTGAGGGTGACACACTCATACACACTCCCATCAGGGTGCAGGTTGGTGTGCTGCAGAGTAATCTCTTACACAGAGGCAGAGGAAGGCACTGGAGGGTGGAAATTAGGTTTCCAGCCTTCCTCCCACCTCTGTTCCCCCCTCAGCCTTTGTGCCCAGTGCCCCTTTATTTATTGTGTCTTGCCTACAATATGAAATCTACACCTGCATACAAAGACCAAATTAGATAGCGTCATTTGTTCCATGTTTAGGTAATCCCTTCTGTTGTTGTCTTTAATGTAATGTTTAAGGGACAGTGGAGATCCCAAGATGCCCATAAAGGTTAAATCAGGCCATTGCAGAGGCCAGCATTGACAGCCATCCTCCAGTGTTTGCGGAGATATACACACAAGCAACAGAGGACACAATAGTCTCCTTCCTCCCCCTCTCAACTCCATTCTCTCTGCCTCCATCCCTCCCCCTTCTCCTCCCCGCAAACTCCATGTCCCATTCATGCATTAGAATAGTTCACAGGGGCGCTCCCCGCTTCACAGGTAATAATAAGGCCCGTTCCAAAGGCTGCCTTCCACATGGAAGTTCCTCTTGAATAGCCAACACAAAGTGAGAACATGTACCGGGTATGAATGGCCTCCTGGGTGCGCCGTATCATTCATGGAAATCCAATCTCCTCGCTTATTCTTTAAGTGGACCAAAGGTGATATCGAAAAGGATTGTCATTGTATAAGTTTTCCCAACCTTACATTCTCATATCGCTACGTGCTCAATGTCAGTTGTAGTCCAAGGATGGTGATGAACATGGGACCAAGGACTTTTGGAAATTCTATATTGACACAAACCTGGACAAAGTCTGTAATTCAATTGGAGTACAAACATATTGCTTTGAGAAAGTGAGATATTTAATGCATGACATATTGGCATCAGTTTCTACTATAGGACTGTTTTTACTCAGCAGTAAGGCCCCTACATGTTTCACTTACTTTCTCACC
The DNA here is from genome assembly GCF_013103735.1 of Etheostoma cragini. Classification (NCBI taxonomy): domain Eukaryota; kingdom Metazoa; phylum Chordata; class Actinopteri; order Perciformes; family Percidae; genus Etheostoma; species Etheostoma cragini. The sequence continues at coordinate 8,981,859 of NC_048409.1, forward strand.
TACTCATCTGATTTGAGTTCTCTCTTCACCCAAATTTTTACCCAAACTCTTTGGGTAAAAATATTTATGCAAAAGGAAATAGGGAGTTAGGGAATTCAAAATTGCGGTTAACCCTTGTGTTGTCCTACTATTTAGTCTGGAAAGTATAAATTATCACCCCATTCTGTTTATGGTCTTCTTAGCCAACTTATTACCCCTGGCGTTATACTTATTTCTGAAATTCATGCTCAATTAACCTCATGTGTGTGTATATATATATATATATATTAACCTATACCTAGTTTCTGAGTTAAAAAAAATCAACAAAATCAGAGGATGTGGAGTGGATCACAGCCTGGTGTATGTCAATGTTTTTTCAGGAAACTGTTTTAAAACTATTTCAATTTCTTTTTAAATGCTTAAAGTTGAATAATGCTATGAAGTTGAATAAAAACCCCACAATTCAACGAGATTCGATGGAGATCCAATCCTTCATTTTATTTGAAAAACGCATTGTGTAGAACCATCCATGTTATTTTTGAAGCAATTCAAAAATAACTAAGTAACCTATATTTCTGATACAGAAACTTTGAATACAGGTCAAATTGGACCCGAGGACAACAGAAGGGTTAAAGATAGATATTTGAAGTTTTGAAAGCAATCCTAATAGGAGCTAAATAAAATAACACAATACATATGTATACAAAGAGCTACAGAAGCCCTTTCAGGTAAGGTTAAAATAATAATGAGAGCAAAAATGAAAAAAACAAGTTCATCTCCTATGTATTAGATGTTATCTTAAAGTCTATTTCCTATTCTGTAGGATGTATTTTCTCTTACAGTTGACATTTGTAGTTAACTGAAACCTTTAGTAGTAAAGTAAAACCTTTAGTGTATGCTTGTGATTTCCACCAAGCACTTCATTCTGCATGGTGTTCTTCCTATCAAATAGCTTAAAGCCTAGACAGTCATCTCGTACGCTTAATATTATATCTTGTACGTAGGAGATAAAATTGGCTTTAGACACCTTGCATTGCCAGACCTTCCTCACAGTGCTGTGGAGGAGGGACTGGCTGGTCCTTACAGCATCCGGGATATTTTAATTGTGCAACAAAAAAACTCAGATTGGACACATAGTCTAGCTAGCTGTCTGGATTTACTCTGCGGAGATGTGAGGAGCAGTTAACTAGGGATGCGCGAGTACAGCAATATCTGTATCTGTATCTGTTTACCACATGAAGTATCTGTATCCGTATCTGTACTCGGACTGGGCGGAGCCTAACCCGGAAGTGGGCAGATTTAACCCGGAAGTGGGGCGGGTTGTCTTGAAATGGGCGGGGCTTTAACCGGTATGTTATTTTAAGCATTAAATTGATATGGGTCGATCAGAAATTGTTATATTTATTGCTGATTAGAAAACTATTTCCATGACAGCATCAGCATTGAGCTTTAGATCAGTGGTGTTGTCATGGTAAAAACAAACTATATACAGTATATAACAAGTTTTGCAACAATAAATACAACACTGTGGTTGCAATTATGAAGTAAAATGTAATGAACAAGAGTTTTCATACTCATTAATATAACTTTCTTTTTTTAACTTTTAATTTTTCTATGATCAGTGTGGTCCTTTATAGTTTTTTGGTTCTTTTTTATTTTCACACCAGGTATATGTGAGTGTGTGTGTGTCTGTGAGTGAGTAAGAGATACAGAGAGAGAGAGAGAGAAACAAAGGGAGAAAGGGTGGAATGTGTTTTTGTGTGTATCTTAATTTGTAATATTATTTATTCATACCGCAACTGCCTTTTTTTTTTATAAAACACAGCAAGAAAGTTTCAGACACTCCAAAAAACTGGATAGAGCCAGCAGGCAGTTTAAAAAAAAAAAAAACTCTTTTGGCAGAGATGCAACTCGAGTCGCATTCTACCAAGCACTATGTCTGAACAAACCTCACGGTTACCAGAAGTCTCCTGGTTGCTATGTACTAGTTCAAACTGAAGTATAAAACAAACCTGAAGCTTGAAGAAACCCTAAATGTTAACGGAAAAGCCCCGCGGATCTGAAGGGGAGAGAGCTGTTCACTACTCCGTGTTCTGTGTGCGAGTGAGCGGAGCGGCACACAGCAACAGAAGGAATCTATGTGTGTAGGGAGGGGCGCTGGGACTAGCCTATCACAGAATAGTGTAGGGGGTGGACGCTGTGACTAGCACTGTGACAAATACACACATAGACATTAGTGTCTGCAGGCCTTTCTTAAGTGTGGCATGACAGAAGAGACAAGCACTTTGTCTCCTCTCCTTCATTTCTCTCCCCATCTCCTGTCTGCCGAGGCTTCTCCATCTATTCATTTCCTTCATCGTGCGGCCATCTTTCACTCTGTCCATCTCACCCTCGGCCCACTCCGGCATTCCCACCTCCCTCTTTCTCTGTTCCTCTGTTCGTTTTCTTTGTAGTGAGTGGTGAGCTCTGACAGCTCTGGCAGAGACAAAGTGCTGATGCTGGGCTTAAAAGTGACCGCCCCTGTCCTGCAGCCACACAGCTGGGGAGCCAGAGATCCATCACCCCATGGCATACCCAGAGCAGCACAGAGAGAGGGGGGGGGGGGGAACAAGAGGGCAGGTGGAAGGAGAGTAATTGCAAGACTAACAACAACACCACATTCTGCAAAATCAAAAATGATTCCCCACTACAGTGTGTCAAAAGGAATTTACTAAATATCCTGCAAATGAATTGTGAAGTATCCAACATTGGGCTGTGCAATTAACATTGATAAGGTTAAGGCAATTTCTGTTCACATTAAGTATAGTGTGAAAGTATAAGTGCATTTTTAATCAATTCAGAATGCCCAAGTGCAATAACATTGACTGCTCTTAAGATGCATGAATACCTGTAATAAATAATAATCATTGCAATATTAAACACCACAATACTATTCTATTTGGTACCAGTGTTAAAGGTTAAGTTTTTTTTTTACATTAATGAGTTCCCCCAGACTGCCTATGGTCCCCCAGTGGCCAGAAATGGCAATAGGTGTAAACCCGGCCCAGGGTATCCTGCTCTGACTTTGAGAAAATAAAAGCTCAGATGGGCCAATCTGGAATCTAGCCACTTATGAGGTCATAAGGGGCCCAGAGAATTTGGCCCGCCTATGAGAGAGAGACATGATTGCTTTCAAACAAACAAAGTGGCAGTTGGTCATGGCCACACCCCCAGCCTCCACCTTGCCCTCCACTCCTCAAGAGCTAGAGATTCAGAAATGTCACATACTAAGAAAAGCTCATTGTGGGACTGGCTCTAGTGGCTGTTATTCTGCACCAAGGCTGTATTTTGGGAAAGAGACTTTAGATACAGTATTAGTGGACCACTAAGGTCCAAAGAGCACCACGTCATGGGACCTTAAAGCAAGGTGATGGGACTTTAATAGAGATACAGAAAGTTGAATTCTTAAGAGATAAAATACACAGTTTCTCATTCATTCATTGCTCATCACTACAATACTTTGAGAAGTGATTCATTTGTATTTTATGGTCAAAAAATGGCTTTTCAACTCGCATATCACCTACTGTATTTTATTACCCTATTCAATATTGTAGTATAGAACTGTTATAAATATACCACGTTGTATATTTTGTATACCATCATATTTTCATCAATGTCCCCCTTTACGAATTGGGCCTAGACCTAATAACCTTTCAATCAGCAGAGACTTTGTTGGAGATATGCAAAGATTTATTGTAAATATGCATAATATGAAATGCACAGTCTTTGGAGATTAGACTCCATCATTATAAAATTATATTTTTTAAAGGGGTAGATCGACAAAAGATTATCCCCCAATGGAGTCTAGACACTGATTGTGGTGTGAGGAGCCCAAACACCACACTGAGGAGCCCATGGTACCGACCTGAGCAGTAGAGAGAGATGGGTTTTAAATAGGGATGTCAAGCTGTGATTGGCTCGTTAACTTCATGGCCGCTTCTGATTGATAAAATAAAAGTGAACCCCTCTAACAGCTGTTAAGTTTAGAGAGAGAGAAAATGGATAAAGTTTAGAAGTCTTGTAAGTCCTGAAGGCATTTATGCTGTGCTCCATATCAATGGTACCCTAGAAATTCAGAGATCTCGCAAAAGCACAATTTGAATTTGCTCTGCAAGTTACTCTGGCATCGAGTAATGCTGCTCATTAACTACACCCTTGTAGCAGAGCTGCACCAATCACATCGGTGTATGATGTATAGACGGGCCAGAGGTGAGCTAAACAGATGACGACAGTTCAATTTACCAGTTATCTCTGCTGGTACCTAAACTGTGGGTCTCTGGATACGTCACTCCGGGTGTTGTTGTGATTGGTTGTAGTGTTATCCAATTGCGTTCAGTGAGATTTTCAAATGCCGCCCCCACGAGATGAACGACTTTCATTACTTGATGCCATCCCCTCAATAATTGGGAATGGGGGCCGGATTTCTAGGCTCTATCGTTGTGGAAATTTACATTATTTATACCTAGTCCTAGCTCAGGGGTCATCAATAACATTTTGCAGAAGGCCAAAATACAACCAGCATCATCATCAAGAATGAAGTCGTAAACCTAAAGATGGTGTCAGTCACGTGCGTATTAAGTAGCCATGTTTTTTATTTTTTGGTTATATAATTCATCTATAAATTCTCCAGCTGAGATAAACAGTAAGACTACCTGGGCATTCTGTCCAGTGTGACTGAACGTTAGATCCACAACACCAAAACTTACTGACATGTGAATAAAGATGTGTATACGGGGGCGTTAGATAACCTATAATCTGGCTCAAATGAATACGGACATCCATCCATCCATCCATCTTCGACCATTTATCCGGTATCGGGTCGCGGGGGCAGCAGCTCCAGCAGGGGACCCCAAACTTCCCTTTCCCGAGCCACATCAACCAGCTCCGACTGGGGGATCCCGAGGCGTTCCCAGGCCAGGTTGGAGATATAATCTCGCCACCTAGTCCTGGGTCTTCCCTGAGGCCTCCTCCCAGCTGGACGTGCCTGGAACACCTCCCTAGGGAGGCGCCCAGGAGGCATCCTTACCAGATGCCCGAACCACCTCAACTGGCTCCTTTTGACGCGAAGGAGCAGCGGCTCTACTCCGAGCTCCTCTCGGATGACTGAGCTTCTCACCCTATCTCTAAGGGAGACGCCAGCCACCCTCCTGAGGAAACCCATTTCGGCCGCTTGTACCCTGGATCTCGTTGTCCAATGAATACGGACAGCCATCCAATTTTAACAAGCTCATCCACATTGTCAAAATCATGTAAATATTGAGCCATTACATTGAAAATCTTTTGGATAACAGGAGCATTTTATTTACTGTAGTCATCCTAACACTACCTGAACGTCTTTTTCTAGTCTCCCGTTTAACTCTCCACAATGCTGTCTTCCTGCAAAAAGTCACGTTGTGAGATTGACAACAGGATAACAGTTAGCTAGCCCTTAACACCGTAGCTCCAGCGTGGGTTCAGATAAACTTTGTTTTGATGGTCAGCAAAAGAAAGGCTGAGTACCTTAACTCAATTTTGAGCATTCTGAAGCGCCATGAAACAAAGCACCGTGACTGATGTTACGGGACTCTGCCTTGGCTTCTCTACGGCTTTTGAAGTTACGACAAAGAGAACACATACACAATATATTTGATTCAAGATATTTGTCCATGTGATAAAGCAGGTCTTTAATGTACCAAAAACAATAACTCGTTTTCGACAAAATTAAGTTACAGTCTTTTTTGCTTTGCAGGGCAGTGCTAATGTTAGCTAATGTTAGCACACTTAAGATACATTTTGCCTTGCAAGTGACTGACTTAATCATTTTTGTTTTTTCTACCGTGACATTATCAGGTTTTTTAAGACATAACAAAGCTTTTCCAAAGTCACTTTAGACATTAACTTTTTTTTCAGGTTGATTTGTACTTCACATGACTGGAAAACTGATCTTTGTGCTCTACCATCATTTGGACAGTTAAAATTTGGAGGACAGATCACACAGATAGCTATTCCAAACTATTAAACAGCTATGGCTCAGTGGTAGAGAGGTTGCCTGCCAATTGGAAAGTTGGTGGTTCGATCCCCAACCCTGCAGTCATTGTCGAAGTGTCCTTGGGCAAGACACTGAACCCCGAGTTGCCCCCGGTGCTGCGCATCGGAGTGTGAATGTTTATCTGATGAGCAGGTGGCACCTTGTACGGCAGCCCCGGCCACAGTGTATGAATGTGTGTGAATGGTGAATGTTCCCTTTAGATTTAAAAGAGCTTTGAGCATTTGTTAAGACTGGAAAAGCGCTATATAAATACAGCACATTTACTATAAAAATGCATTTGACTTTTGGTACAAACTATGCAGTAAAAGCTAAGAGTGACAACGAGGGAGCTCACAGGCTGTCACTGACATATTACCAGCAAGAAGAAGAAAATAAAATTAATTTGATTTAAGATTAGAAAACGTGCAGGCTGTCAGGTTTAGCATTTGGGTCTCATGACATTGGGCCACATGTCCTAACAACTGAAATAGCCGTGTCTGGGATCCCACTGTTGATGTATTTACTTGCCCCATAATAATAAGAGCCTAATGACGTGGAACTGAGACGGGACATCTGGAAAAGGGATGTGATGGAAAAATGTGGTGTGATCCTTGACTTTATTGTCTTTCTTTACTCCTTGCCTTCTTGATAATGTCTCAGCTTCAGCAGACTGATCAGTGAGAGCAGCTGAATCCTGGTTAAATCCTGGAATGACAGTAAAGTAAAAGATCAGGTCTATTTCTCCCTTATTACCAACACTGAGCTGCTCAGTGGCAGAAGTGCAACTTGCAGCAGGTGTAATGGGTGAGTGCATTTCAATGAAGTTCAATTTCAAGTACCACTTTATTTATCCTTAGAAAAGAAAATTGAGTGTGCAGCAGGATATCGAAAAGAACGCATACACAGAAAAATGCACCAACAACATTGTAAACACAACAGGAATGGCTGTGGCTCAGTGGTGGAGCGGTTGCCTGCCAATGGGAGGTTGGTGGTTCAATCCCTGTGTGTAAATGTTGACGAGCGGGTGGCACCTTGTACGGCAGCCTCAACCACAGTGTGTGAATGGTGAATATTTCCTGTACTATGTAAAAGCACTTTGAGTAGTCGTTAAGACTAGAACAGCGCTATATAAAAACTGTCTATTTACATTTTTACAACACAGGACACACATCAACACATGGAGACAGTCTTCTCCTAAAGTCAATGACAGAATCCATTCGGACAGTACACAGGTCAGTATGTCATAATGAAAAATGACAGGAATAAATTAATAAATGAACATGTACTATATAAAGATTTCATAAGATGTCACTCAAGTGAATTCAGGTAATAGTCACAGGAAAAATAATCCCTGGCAAGTCAAGTTCGCAACATAGGTAGCCTAAAACGGTGACCTGAGGGGAGGAGATTAAACTCCCCAAAGAGTGGGTGATAATGACAGTTTAAAATTTGGTTGGCCTTACTCCTGACCTGTTTATCATATTTGTTGCGGCTGTGGTAGCTGCACCCCACCCACCTTAGAAGATACATTTACCAGCTTTGTTAGCTTACACTTGTTTGTCATCGAAAGACCTCCGTACCACACCACAATACAAAAATAATAAACAAAATGATAAAATACTGGTAAACTAAAGTCATCAGAGCCCTGCACATGCTGAATGATTTTATCTTCCTCCAAAAAAAAAAATGTCTCTGTTGGGCCTTTTTACAGGCAGCATCTGTGTTGCTCTCTGTCAATAATGCTTCCTAAATATTTATATTCGTCTACTGTCTCAACAGTCATCTTCTGAATAACAGTTTATGAAACACTGTGCTGTGATCTACAGACATCAATAAGCACATCCTTTGTCTTGGAAACATTGATAGACAGATGTAAGTTTTCACACCACGCAATGAAATCAACTGAAGGACCATGCCCGTCCACAAGCGCTAACTATAACATTGTCATCTGCAAATTTCACACAGTGCCTATTCTCAGACTTACTCATACAGTCATTTGTGTATAAAATAAAATGCAGTGGTGAAAGAACACACACCTGAGGAGAGCCTGTGGAAGTTAGGGTTAATGGTGTCTTATTCCTCAAAAGCCCTAACACATTGCGACCTGTTTGACAGAAAATCCAGTATCCAGACAGTTGAGTTAGGGCTCAAGTTAAAAAGAGCCTGACGTTTCTCAGCTAACAAGTATGGTTGAATGGTATTGAACGCTGAAGAGAAGTCAATAAAAAGGAGCCTAGCATGAGTTTTTGAGGATTCCAGATGTTAGTGAAGGGCATTCAACAATGTAAGTATTGATTCCTCAACACCTCTGCCAGCCCTGTGAGCAAACTGGAAAGGGTCTAACTGTTCCTTCTCCTTCCTTACCTTCAGTAACTACTGCTTAACCAACCTCTTAAAAGTCCCCATCACCAATGAGGGGAGAGCAACAGGTCGGAAGTCATTCAAGACCATTGGGTTCTTGTGCTTGATACTTGGAATGATTGTAGAATGTTTCCAAATCTTTGGCACTATATGCGTCGGGAGTGATTGACTGAAAATCACTTTAAGATCTCACTTAAATGACCAACACAAGACTTATGAACTTGACCACTGATGTTGTCAGGGCCAGATCTTTTTCAAACCTTTGTTTGTTAAAACAGTGATTTGACCTTAAATACATCAATATCAAGATCAAAAATAGAGGAATAACTGATACAATTTTAACTCATGTGACTGATTTTTGCACTAAAATCACTGTTAGAAAATCTCATATAATAGCTATTTAATTCATTTGCTAGCTGATCATAAGTAGTTATTGTCAGAAAACGGTATATCACTGAAAACACCAGTGAAACATTTACTCAGCTTTTCTCCTCCACACCCGCCCTCTCTGGGCTCTCAGGGGTCTCAGTCACTGAGCTTGTAGATCATTTCAACTGTAAAATTACAAATGTTATTGATGCCATTGCTCCCACTAAGGTCAAAGTTGTCTCTGGTAAGAAAAGATCTCCATGGAGAAATGTCCTACTGGTGAGAACAGACAAAATTCAGAAGATTAGACAAACAGTCAGTGTCTCCATATCAAGTACAGGATATGTGTTGTCACAGTGTTCAAGCAAAAGTAGTTCAATTATGACAGAATTTGATACGATCAACCATAAAAACCTGGAGGACATTATACCACATCTGAAATCCTCCTCCTGTTGCCTTGATATTCTACCAACGGGTGTTTTCAAAAATGTCTCAAATTGTTTGGCTTCTGATCTTCTACAGATTGTGAACAAGTTTCTCCTTTCAGGCATCTTTCCACAGGCCCTGACAACTGCAATAATCAAGTCACTCTTAAAAGGAACAATCTAGACACATCACTAATCAGCGGCTATAGGCCAATATCAAACCTTCTGTTTTTAAGTAAAATCATTTAAAAATCGTTTTTTCAACAACTTAACCATTTCTTGTCACTAAGCAACAGTTTTGATACCTTTCAGTCGGGTCTCCGACCACACCACAGCACTGAGACGGCTCTTGTCAAAGTCTATAATGACATCCACCTTAACACAGATAGTGGCAAAATTTCAGTCTTACTGTTACTTGATCTCAGTGCTGCATTTGACACGGTCGACCATGACATAATACTAGACCGATTGGAAAACTGGGTTGGCCTTTCTGTCTCACTACTAAACTGGTTTGAATCCTATTTACAGAATAGGGATTACTTTGTGTAAATAGGTAATTATACATCTGAACATACACATGTGGACATGCAGAGTTCCCCAAGGTTCTGGGGCCTCTTCTGTTTAACATCTACATGCTTCCACTGGCTCAAATTATGGAAAACAACAAAATAAGTTACCATAGTTATGCGGACGACACACAAATTTACATAACCTTATCGCCAGGGGACTATTGTCCAATACAAAAACTGACTAAGTGCATTGAAGATATTAACGGCTGGATGTGCCGGAACTTTCTGAAATTAAATGAAGGAAAAACTGAGGTGGTTGTTTTTGGAGCAAAAGAGGAACGATTAAAAGTTTGCGCTCAACTTTGAACAAGAATGTTAAAAACAACAGACAGGCCAGAAATCTTGGTTTAGTCATGGACTCAGACCTGAATTTTAGCAGCCACATTAAGACAATTACAAAGTCAGCCTTTTATCACCTTAAGAATATATCAAGGGTTAAAGGACTCATGTGTCAACAGGATTTGGAAAAACTTATCCATGCTTTCATCTTCAGTAGACTTGACTACTGTAACGGTGTCTTTACAGGTCTCCCTAAAAAAAATCAATCAGACAGCTGCAGCAGATTCAGAACGCTGCTGCTCGGGTCCTCACTAAGACCAAGAGACTGGATCACATCACTCCAGTTCTGAAGTCTTTAAACTGGCTTCCTGTGCCTAACAGAATTGATTTCAAAGTACTTTTGCTAGTTTACAAATCACTCAATGGTTTAGGGCCAAAATACATTTCTGATCTGCTACTAAATTATGAACCACCTAGACCTCTCAAGTCATCTGGGACAGGTCTGCTTTCTGTCCCCAGAGTCAGAACTAAACAGGGGGAAGCAGCATTCAGTTTCTATGCTCCTCATATCTGGAATGAACTCCCAGAAACCTGCAGATACGCTGCTATTCTCATTTCTTTTATATCAAGGCTGAAGACCTTTCTTTATGATGTTGCCTTTCTTAAAATGACTGTTCATTTCTTTACTGTTTAATTTCTTATGCTGCACTGTGACTTTTATTCTTTCGTTTTATGTGTCTCAATGTTCTTATTTTTAATTCACGTGTTTTATCTGTTTTTATGTTTTTTAACTGTTTTTTAATTGATTTTGTGTAAAGCACTTTGAATTGCCCTGTTGCTGAAATGGGCTATACAAATTAAGTTGCCTTGCCTTGCATATGGTCAAAGGAAGCTTCGCAAACCACTGTCTTTATTTTCTGAGCTCACTAGATGGCACTCTCTTTTCAACAAATGGTTGAAAACACAGAATTGCCATTCCTACAACCTTTTTCTTTGAACAGAGAGCGCCATCTCAGAAAATAAAGACAGTGGTTCGCAAAGCTTAATTTGACCATCACTATTCATCGCCTTGTAATGCCGCACAGTGCCCTGCTATGCCATGAACTACTACAAGGAACTACTACAAACTACTATTTTTTGTGACTGTTATTGCCACTCTTCATTTTAACCCCAACCGGTCGTCAGACACCGCCTACCAAGAGCCTGGGTCTGTCCGAGGTTTCTGCCTAAAAGGAAGTTTTTCCTCGCCACTTTCGCACGGTTGCTTGCTCGAGAGGGAACTACTACTACTGTTGGGACCTTGCAAGTTATGGAGTGATCAACTCTATCTGTAAAATGTCTCGAGATAACTGTTGTTATGAATTGATACTATAAGTAAAATGAATTGAATTGAAAATTGAATACTGCGTCAGTCAGTTCATCAATGCAGTTGGATGAGTCTTGAAAAATGGACACATGAGTCTTGAAAACATATGAGTCTTGAAAAATTTACACATCTTGGCAGACTTTGTGATATTAGTAAATATTGTATTGTTGTCTAAAGAATCAATATAATATGGTATCGTAATAAAATGTTTTATTTACACTGCAGACATTCACTGTAGTGCCGGCTGTACTTTGCCAGTGACACACCTCTGTTGGCTGTTACAGTGCTATCAAGTAAGGGAGTGCAGTCAAACCAGGAGTGTTTTAATGTAATCGAAACCACTTTTTCCTAAACTTAACTAGTCGTTTCAGTGCCTTATCTTAAATTTCCTATAATATAAAAATAATACAAATTTTCTGTGATTTCGGGTGTTAATTTGTGTCTCTTGTGCCACCACACGCATACAAACTTGAAGGAAAAACCATCCATGCTTTTTGAATGAGATATGGTTTCTGAATGTCCTCTGCCTTCAGTCTGCGGGTGAACTGTTCAAATTCTGCACGGCTTTCTACGTCACTAGACGAGACGAGGTGGCTAGCCGTAGCACATGCTAGCGCTAGCATGCTAGCTCGTTCTCTAAAAGTACTACTTACATGTCCCTGTTCTGCAGGTATTCAACAAGTGCCCCTCGTTTAGTAGAAGTCTCCCAGCTAATCCTGCGTTTGACTGACCAAAGTTGGAGAAAGAGTTATCTAGCTGATGTGATCTTACCTAGCTACTGCGCATGTGCGATTCCCAACAAAAATAGTAAAGAAGTGAGATGTCTCATTCTGTAGATAAAACAAGTGAGATGTCTCCCTTTGTAACTAAAACAGAAACCTAAGCCCACAGGGTGAAAAAGTATCTGCAGCAATACGTTGTTTTTAGAAAAGGAAACCATGTAAACCTAGTCTGGTACAACCTCAAAATACAATTATGTATCTGAAAATTAGCATAATATGGGCCCTTTAATTGTCATCACCATATAATGCTCACATTTTGTCCACTAAACTCTCTAAGTCACGTATTCTGGGGTTAACAGAAGAACAGCGATGACGGTCATTTTGACCGACATGTTTTGTTCGTGGGAGGTGAATGCAGCAACTGGCAGAGGAGCTGAGAGTGGAGTTTACAGAGGAAAAAAGGGCAGCGGGGCACCACAGCAGACACCAAAACAGAGGCAGTGCCAGGTTTGGTTAGGTTATTAATGTTCAAATAAGATACTTGGTATCTGGTGTTATATTCCTGTTATGAGTTACAGTTGTGTTCAAAAGTTTGCATACTCTTGAAGAATTGGTAATATATATGTGTAAAGAAAACATAAGTGAGCAGGCAAAACACAAGTCTTTTATCTGTTATGCGATTCACATTGAACTGTAGGCCCTAACAGAATGGCACAATCATAAAACAAAACAATGGGAACAAACGCAAAAAAGAACCAACCACTATTCAAAAGTCTACATACCTGTGGTTCTTATTACTGTGATTGCCACCCTTAGCATCAATGAAAGTGTGCAGTCTTTTGTAATAGTTGTCTATGAGGCCCCGAATTCTTGCAGTTGGTATACTGTAGCTGCACATTCATCTTGGTAAAACGCCTCCAGTCCATGCAACGTCTTTGGTTGTCTTGCATGAACCGCACGTTTGAGATCTCCCCACACTGGCTCGATGACATTAAGGTCAGGAGACTGTGATTGCCACTCCAGAACCTTCCCCTTTTTCCGCTGTAACCACTGGAGGGTCAACTTGGTCATTGTTGTGCTGGAAAGTCCAAGAGAGTTCCATGCGCAGCTTCCGTGTAGAAGAATGCAAATTGTCTGCCATTATTTTCTGGTAACATGCTGCATTCATCTTGCCATCAATCTTCACAAGATTCCCTATGCCTTTAGAGCTCACACCCCCCTAAAACATCAGTGCGCCACCACCATGCTTCACGGTGGGGATGGTATTCTGTTTACTATAAGCCTTGTTGGGATATGTTTGGAGAGGGGTCTCCAAACATATTGCTTATGGTTGTGACCATAAAGCTCTATTTTACAGTGTGCCAGAAACTTTGAGGTGCGTCAAGGTGTTTTCGGGAATATATTAAAACCGGTCTTTTTTTGTGGCATTGTCGCAGTAAAGGCTTCTTTCTGGCATCTCATTTTGGACTTTCTCACTAACAGGACACAGAGAGTGAGAGTAAATGGACATCTTTCTGGAATATCTGTGACATCAACCGGCTCCCCTCAAGGCTGTGTTCTCTCTCCTCTTTTATATATTATGTACACTAATGACTGCCGTAGTGAACTGACCAATAACTACATTGTAAAGTTTGCTGATGATACAGTCATAGTAAGTTTAATGGACACCACTGAAACATCTCACGGCCCCGCGGTACCCTATTTTTTAAACTGGTACAAAGAAGCCTTTTTAGACTTAAATGTTACAAAGACTAAGGACATGTGCATTGATTTTAGACATCACCATCCAACTCCTGGAAAGACAATTATAGATGGAATAAAGGTTGAAATTGTTGAATTATACAAGTATTTGAGAATCACCATTGATAACAAGTTGACCTTTGAACTAAACACAGACATGATGAGAAAGAAAAGTCAGCAGCGTCTCTTCTGTCTGAGAAAGCTAGCTAAGTTTCAAGTGGACAGATCCCTGATGACATTGTTTTATAAATCTTTTATTGAGTCTATCTTTACCTTTTCATGTATTTGCTGGTATGCTTCTCTGAATTTAAAAATGAAAAACAAATTAGCAACGGTAATTAAAGTTAGCAGCAAAATCATTGGGATTCAGCAGAGGAAACCAACTGATCTGTACAACAGACATGTGCTTAAAAAGGCAGAGTCCAACATGTCCGATAGTTATCACCCCCTAAATGTAGAATTTAATTTGCTGCCTTCCGGTTCCCGTTTCAGTCAGCCACCAGCCAAAACTAAAAGGTACAAATTCTCCTTCGTCCCCTCTGCTATCTCTCTGGTTAACTCTGGAAAGACTAGGTAACGTCGCCACATAAGGTACACTGGGGTTTAAACTTTTAATGTTGTGGCATTTATTTTTGTCATTTGGTTTGATGCTGTATTTTAATTCATGTTGTCGTCTTTGTTGTCATGTACTGTGTGTCAATTTTTTGCTACTGCAGCAAAATGAATCGCCCCTTAAGGACAAATAAAGGTTTTTGAACTTGAACTTGAACTTTAAATCTCCACCATGCAGCTCATTTTTTTTCAAGTGCCATTGTATTGTGCTCCTTGCAACAACCACATGTTTTTCCAGAGCAGCCTGTATTTCTCCTGACGTTACCTGTGGGTTCGTCTTTGCATCCCCAAAAGTTCTTCTTGCAGTTTTGGCTGAAATCTTTATTGGTGTACCTGACCTTGGCTTGGTATTGACAGATCCAAGAATTTTCCACTTCTTAATAAGTGATTGAACAGTACTGAACGGCATTTTCAAGGCTTTGGATATCTTTTTATAACCTATTCCATCTTCATAAAGTTCCAATACCTTGTTACGCAGGTCTTTTCTGCTCCCCATGGCTCAATATCTAGCCTGCTTAATGCATTCAAGTAAGAGCTAACCAACTCATGGACTGTTTGTACAAGGACACTAGTTGCAATTTGCAAAGCCACAGGTGCCACAAGAAAGTTTTAAAACCCCAAACACAAGAACTGAACTGCCTGGGAGTTTGTGTAACAGCTAAATGTTTCCTAGAACAACAAAGTACACTCGATTGGCCTCGCTCGTTTCTTTTCTTTCTCTATAAACAATATGATGGAAGACAGTAGTTGTGAAATATAAGGTATACTTGTAACAGAACACAAGAAGACAACAGGAGATCACACAATGATTGGAATTCAGGGGATTAATTTCCCTGCAAACTGCAAGCAACACAACTCAAAGTGGCTCAAATGCCACATGTAATATTTCAAAAATGTTGAATGAAAGTCAGTGATGGTTAATGCATACACTTGTAGTTTGCAATGTGTTTCAACTGCACATTCGGTCTGGCAAGAAGGTTGGCACTGCAGCTGTGAGAAGGAGGTAAAGGTCCTGTGTTGGGGGAGAGGGAGGGGGTTGGTGTGTGGTGGTAGACTGAAAGAGTGCTGGCTGGGTTGTCTCCAGGATGGAGGGGGGGCATTAATCATTATCGGCGCACACCTTCGTCCCCGACGCACCCTAACGGCCCTTCCACCCCTGACATAAATCATCATTCCCCCCACAATAGATCCCCTCTCTCTGCCATGCTTGGGAAAAAAAGTGTGCTAGTTGTATTGATTTTTCCTTTTTCTCCCTCTGCCTTCCCTGTCTCCTCTCCACCTGCAATCCCCCACCCACCCTCTACCTTCTCCCTCCACCGGCTGACCGCATTGCTGTGTCATTATGAAACATAACTGATCTGGAATTCATAGAATACTAAATAAAGTTTACGAGGGCACTCTACTGTATGCCCCCCCCCAAGAAACACACACACACACACACACACACACACCTCTTGATGCATGAGAAGTAAGCATGGCGAGGGGCAAAATAGAGAAGAAAAAAAGAATGATATAAAAATTTCAAAGCATACACAGTGCTATTATACTTCTATTGATTTGTTTTTGAAGCACACCTAGGCTCAGAAGAGTCGCTTGAAGAGATTAGAAATGGCCCAGAAAAAGAGGAGGTAAGAGAGAGAGACTACGGGTGGGGGTGAGGGTGGAGGGGGGTGGTGGTGGTGGCGGCAGTGTTCAAGGGAAAAAAATAATATGGCCATTTTGGGGATTAGAGAGAGGGGAGGAAGGAGATGATTGCATTTTAAAAGGTCTGAGGTTAAAGAAAGCATGTAAGGTAAGCATGTATTTGAGACAGGTAATGTCTTTTTATACAACGAATAGCTGAATAAACTTGAAGTTCTACAGAAAATATTGTAAACTTTTTGGGTTTGTGTCAACTCACATGAAGTACCCAACAACATTTAGGGGCTGCAATGTAAGGCTGGCTGCACACTGCCTGTGTGGCATGAGCTTGGCGTTTCCGGTCCACTGCGTGGCATTTTCTTTGTCTTTGTACACCAGAAACGTGTCCAACTTGGTGCTGCTGCTGCCGCCGGGATTGCCACCTAAGAAAATATATCTCCACCCGGGCCTGGAAACGTCTCAGGACCCCCCAGTCGGAGTTGGTTAGTGTTGCTCGAGAAAGCAAAGTTTGGGATCCCTTGCTAAAGCTGCTCCCCCCGCGGCCCGACACCGGATAAATGGATGAAGATGGATAGATGGAAGGATGGATTTTGCCTGGACACGCTTCCAACACGCTTGCAGTGTGCCATTAACCCTTGTGTTGTCCTCGGGTTAAATTTGACCCGTTTTCACAGTTTTTTGATCAGAAATCAGAAATATGGATTTTAACAACCAAATTAACCCAAAATAACTTGGATGGATGCATGTATGATGTATGGAACCCATAAAACATATACTGTACATCCCAGCATCCGTGTTGTTCACAGGTAACATCAATGATTACTTCCATTGAATTTTAGTTGTTTTATTTAATTCCATAGCATTTAAAAAAAACATGTTTAATTGGTTTTAAACAGCATCTTGACCAAACATCAGTCTGTGATTCACTCAACATCCTCTGATTAAAAAAACTGATAGTCAAAATTCAAATCTGCTTTTTTTTCAAAGTAAACGTCAATAAAGTTCCATACAAACCTGTACTTTTCTATTTTGACCCAGAATGACAAGTTTATGGACAACGGTAAAGACAACACAGGGGTTAAATAAATGTGAGGAGTTGCATGAGAGTAGACGTCAAAGAACACAAATTAGTACTACGACTAATTAAAGCTTAGCATTAGTTCATGCAGGACTGGGAAGTCATACACCCGCTGATTGGATTAACATTCCAATCAGATACAGTCACAACCAATCACAGTCATTCTCACAGCAAGACAGTCCTTTTAAATCGGACTCCTCCTCACTGGTCCTTCTTACACTGAGGCCACTTCACTCACTGCAGATGCCACTGGCAATTCTTTGCCTCCACCACCCCAGTATCCACCTTCCTAGTTTAGAGTCCTAACATAAGTTAAAATTTAAAATTGTTTTCAATGTCTTTCTTTTGGCCCACTATTTGATTTACCCAGGTTGGTTTTGGCATGGTGCTCCCTGTTTCAGCTTAGCATGCTGCTTGGCTGGTCCAGGGAGCATTATCAGGAGCGGAGCTGTCAGGGCCAAGCATAACTGTGTATCTATTTGATGCAATGAATAGTCTCTATGACCAGAGTGTTCCTGAATGAATTGTATTAATTTCTTATATTCTTCAATCTAAAATAAAAGCCAAGAGACATAATGCAGAGGATACATTTTAATGTCATTCTTGTCCGTCAATAAGGAAGATCAGATGGAGAATTGAATGCCAGTGAAGTTGTGAATGCAGCAGAGTCAGCTGGAAACCACCATGGTTCATCACTGCTCCAATACAGAAGATCAGAAATAATTTTAGAATAAACCATAGCTTGAAGCATCCTGGTAGGCCACCTGGCCAGTCAGGGGAATAGTAATACTTGATACAATCATTCTCATCCAAAAGGGTCTTATGCTATGGAAACAATGTTCACTGCTCCAGTAAATATGACGGACCTTAGATCTACATGGGGTTTGAATGTTTGGGCACCCCAGGTAAAAGATTTTATTAATGTGCATAAAGAAGCCAAGAAAAGTTGGAACATTTTCCAAAAGGCTTCAAATAACAGATTGGACATTTGTATAATATGTTACAAAAAGTTAAATCTTGTTTCCATCATTTACACTTTCAAAATAACAGAAAACAAAAAAAAACTGGCATCTGCAAAAGTTTGGGCATCCTGCTGACTCTCTAGCATGCATCGCCCCCTTTGGAAAGCTGAGACCTGACAGCGTCATGGACTGTTGTCAATCATCGTCTGGAAAGACCAGGTGATGTAAATCTTAGGGTTTCATTCTGACCTCGCCCAAATAATCAGCACCATGGGTTCTTCTAAGCAGTTGTCTAGAAAACTGAAACTGAAAATAGTTGATTAAAGCAATATCTGGAAGACCAAGAAAAATATCAGACTGAACAGCTCGCGGGATTGTGAGAAAAGCAAGTCCAATGCAAATGAACATATAGACAAGCCTGATGCATTGTGTAACCAAGTTCTGTGGACCGATGAGGTTAAAATATAACTTTTTGGCCGCAATGAGCAAAGGTACGTTTGTAAAAGAAAGGGCACCGAATTTAATGAAAAGAACTTCTGTCCAACCGTTGCTCTGTCCAACATGCTTTGGGGTTGTATTGCAGTCAGTGGCACAGGGAACATTTCATGAGTAGAAGGAAAAATGGATTCAATAAAATTTCAGCAAATTTTGGACAGTTGATGCCATCTGTGAAAAAGCTGAAGTTAAAGAGAGGATGCCTTCTACAAATGGATAATGATCTTAAACACACCTCAGAATTCACGGTGGATTACATCAAGAGGCGTAAACTGAAGGTTTTGCCATGGCCTTCACAATCTCCTGACCTCAACATAATTGAAAATCTATGGATAGACCTTTAAAGAGCAGTATGTGACAGACGGCCCAGGAATCTCAAAGAACTGGAAAACTTTTGGAAGTAAGAGTGTGCGAAGATACCTCAAAGAAGAATTGAAAGACTCTTGCTGGCTACAAGAAGCGTTTCCAAGCTGTGATACTTGCCAAAGGTATTAACCCTGCAGGGTGCCCAAACATTTGCAGATGCCATTTTTTTGTTTTCTGTTATTTTGAAAGCGTATATGGTTGAAATAAAATCTAACTTTTTGTAAACTTTCGAGGCCCACTGCATACAACATGGTGGTGGTCATGGTTTTATTCCGCTCAGCTTACAGAACACTTTAGCTTAGCTACGAGCCAGAAGGCTAACACTATGCTAGCAGGATTCAAAGTCTATAACATTGTGTACAGGTGACAAACAGTAAGTGTAATTTTACAGGATGTTTAACAACATGAAAAGCTAGCTATCCATTCATGTCATGTCCCCCAAGCAATATCAAAACTTTCACGAACAAATTATTCTAAATGTGTACTGTCGGCCGCAGCCTGAAGTAGCGAGTTAAACAGACAATGGGACAGGAGATAATCTCTAAATGTAATACAAAGTCAATTCAGAGGGACTGTCGGTACCCGATCCTTGCTGCCCGCACGAGCCACCATGTGCATGTGCAAGATGTTTGTTTGTAAAATGGTTTCACCCATGAGCCGCCCTTTGTGACAAATCTCCGTCAGATGAAACAGATAAAAACTGTTAGACCTGAAAATAAAGGATTTTGCCTTCAAAATAAGACGAAAAGAAAATTGTTATATAAAGAGCATAGAGATAGACAATTGTAAGTAAACCTAATGACATGTACAAGTACTCAATTTACTATTCAAAAATATTCACTGGATAATATATAGGACTAAACAAAAACAGATATCAAATTATTTTTATGTTGTGTGGCATGGACGACTAGTAGCTTGGCTCACAGTTCATTGACTGTCAGATAGTCTTCTGTGGGCTAGAATTAGCAATCATCCTTGGGTTGTATTCAACTTTTTCAATGTTTTGCACAACTAAAGTTAGCCTTCATAATTTTCAAATTAGCCAATGTTTTGGGTAGTCTATTTAAAAGACCAGCATAGGTTTTTATTACAATTTATATGCCATCGTAGCCTACTTTATTGATACGTGCAGAGAAATTTACATTTTGGGGCAAAAAACACAATAGAATGTAGGATAATCATTTAACACAGACTCCTTCCTAAATATACGATTTCCTTTAATGTCTCTTTGTACGTTAAACAAGATGGAGGTGTATTTTGAAAACCTTTCAAGGATGTGTAATCGTTAACTATAGTGGCATACGACGGAGCACAGTGGCGGCGTAAAACCGGATTGTAATCTCTGCTTGCGTGAACATTTTGCGCATGACGGATCGTGCAGGCACTACAGACCGAGTACCGACAGGGACGGTGTAGTGTACTTCCTGCAGCTTGTGTGTTAGCGTCATCATGTGGTCTTCAGAGGACGAGCACTGAAGGACTCCTCTCAGTGTAGTTAAGAAGATCAGTTTCATTGTCTTTTAACTTAGCGCATTCACTTAGAACAGTAAATAGACATTTTCACCCAAACCACTAGTAGGTGTCATTTATCACTTTTCAAAGGACACTCTACAGCCAGTCTGAATAAAATATTCACCCAGACCGTGGTAAAAAGTAAGTTAATGGTTGACACTACTCTTGTGAAAATCTGAACCCTTCGAATAGGTTTTCTCTTCAGATGCTGAGCTGGTGCCCTTCCATCTGTTCACTGTAGAAAAAGTGAAAAAAATTATAATTCAATGCAAAATCGGATTTTCAGTTTGTGCAATTTTACACACACAAACCTTACTTGGCCTTACACGCATGCAGGAACACGCACACACACACACACACAAACACACACACACACACACACACACACACACACACACACACACACACACACAGACACACA
>NC_048409.1:9002901-9017453 GCF_013103735.1 Etheostoma cragini
ATATATATATATATATATATATTTATATATATATAGTATGAATGTATATGTGTGTGTGTGTATTTAACAGTAAGCAAAATAAACCATGTTGAAATTTTGTGATGTGGTAAATGTATTATTTTTACATTATACATTTTTTGCAGTATTGTTTTTTATGGTCACCCTCACCCTGTAGAACTGCCCAACTGATGGCATGGCCAGTAGACACGTATTGTAGAGACACTATCTTAATATTAAACTTTGAAGAATTGAGAATGAACCGTAAGTAAATTGCTTTGTTATATTAAATGAGTTACAGTGCAGTTCTTTTAACACGCTCTATATATATTGTTGCTAAAAACATATATCAAAATATTTTCAGACCTAAAATAAGATCAAAACAATAACAATAATCAAAATTATAAATAATGAAAGCAATGTGGTACAATGTAAATTTCTTGAACAAAGATAAAACATCCTATAAGAAAACATATCATTTACATTCAATTTAAAAATACACTAGGCTATGGTTGCCATATCAAAGAATTGCAAGTAATCGTAAAATATAATATTAACAAAATGAGGTTTTTAACCTCAGACTGTTTTGTTAAAAGTCTGTATTTATTTGCCATTTTTATTTGTCAACACTGGTGACTTGACTTTGTTTTAAGTCCTGCCCACCATATATATATACACACACAGTATATATATATAAATTCATACACAAACTGTAAAGCCCCTGAGAGGAAGGTTTCAAGATTGTACCGTGGACAGGCCAGTAATGCTCCCTGTAATTCTACACATTTCTGAAGCAAAGTCTATCAGATTTCCATGCTGTTTATTATACTTGGGACATAGAATTTGGGCTGTAACCCTGCAGAAAAATTAGCCAGCCAGCCTCCAGGAACTCTCAACGCATATTAAAAGTCCAAATATTAGCTTGCTAAATCTGCCCAAGGAGGCCATCAGGGGCCCATAAATTGCCCAAACGAGCACTCTCACCTTGCAAGGCGGGCAGTCTCTGATGAAAGTCTAGAGATAAAGACAGAAAAAAAGTTCCAGCAGGGGAATAGAGAAATGTACCTCAAAATCTTGGCAGGTCATTAACATAATAATGGATCGCTGTGAGTGTGCATGGAATCAGAGAGGTATTCACATATATAAAAATTTGTTTGAGTAAGTAAGACAGACAGCTTTACTGATGGCAGAATGAGAATATGACAGACAAGAAAGCGTCCATCTCTTGAGTGGTGACGGACTGTATTATATAAGAGTTAGGCCTTGGAAGATACTGGTGTGTCAGACTTGCGTGTGATGATGTACCCTGGCCAATGGAAAAGAAGCAATGAGGTATTGTTTGATGAAATCCTGTATTGAGCCAAAGGAAACCACCCAGTAGTTTCTAATCAGAGAGGGAAATGGGACTGGAGTTACTGATGGTTTCTAGTGCATACGGCAGGCACCCTGAGAACACACAAAGCGCATTGGAGCCAGCACCTTGACGGATGCCCACTTCATGAATTTTGAATTAAATTGGCCCTTGATGAATTTGGAATGTGGTACCTCTGTTCCAAAGCAATAGGAATCCAATAAAATGCTGGCGCCATACAAATAAAGCCATACATTCCCTCTCAGACCTAGGAATGAGCCTCGGGTGAGGAAAAATGACTGCAGCACCAGGAAGCAGCAGCAGAGAGGGATGAGAGAGAGGCAAAGGCGAGAAGAGGGGAAGATGGGAAAAGAGGTCCTGATATGAGCGAGGCAGAGAGAGGTGGCGACAGATAGAGAGGCTCTGATATGAAGAAGCAGAAGCAATGGGAGAGCAGGAGAGTCAGGCAAGATAGAGAGAGTCTTAAATGAAGGTGGAAGGGGGGTTTGCTGAGGGCCCTGGATTCTAGCACATTAGCCCTGTCCTTTTGAGTGGAAGGGAACATATTGGTCAGAGCCAATCCCCACATGGGGCCGGGGCGGCCTGGAGCTCATCAGCAAGACATGCCAGGGCCTGGAGTAAATCAGAAGCCCCACTCCTAAGGCCCGATTTCCCCAGAGGAGGCCAGTCACAGCCACTCAAATCATGTCGTGTGCCAGAGAGCTGTCTGTAATCTCCTGCTCCTACCTCTACAACCCAAAAAGAGAAATCCTACTCCAAATATCCTAAACATGGTGTTTGAAATGTGTAGGGAAGAATTGGGGTAGATGGCAGATGCTGAGGATGGATGAGAACTTGCATAAACTTTAATTTATTGTTAAGTTTGCATTGCATTGAAACATGTACAGTATGCCATGATTTCATCCACACGTTTTTAGGCATATTAAGTAATATCGGCCTAAAAAATATATGGAAACAGTCAAACTTGATTGAATTTCATGAATATCAACTCAAAGATTGTAAGTTTGATCGTATTTTTTCTTAATCAGCTTACGAGATAAAAACTAATGGAAACGTTATTTTGACGAATAAATAATGAATTGAGATTTTGTTTTAGGCAACCCGCCATAAAACCAAGAAGAAGAAGTTTTAGGTCATATATGCTTTCTCTACAGCGTGACGAGTGTCAAGAAAGACAGATATAAGTGGATGATCGAGGAGAAGAGAGACTTTTTATTTTAATTTGCGAGCAAAATAACACATTGTGTCTGGCATTTATGTGCATCTGCATCATTACAGTGACGTCGCTGTTGTCTTATTATAGCTTGATTTGTTGCTATCAGCTGGCACATAAGCGCTATTATAACTTCGGCACTATTAATCATTTGTAGGTAGATCCATTTCCTGCATTTATTCTTGGCAAATGTAAGCTGGAATTTTGTGCGATTCAGTGAGAAAATTAATGGAAACACCTTAAAATGTCTCCAATCTATTCCATACACAAATTTGACCGCAAAACAGTATTTAGCCTTCTGCAGGACTTCTGCAAATATGAGCTACTTCATGAAAGCTGCACTGATGATTGTGTAAACCTGGCCTGTTGGCTGGTATTTGAAATGCGTGCGGTGGGCTAATCCTAGTTTCATGGTGATGCTGTGTCAGTTACGTCAGTGCAAAAAAACTTCAGTCTCTCTTTCTCTTGCTCAGCACTCGCATGCATGAGAGGGAACCTACATGTTGGTCGGTGGAACTGTTAAATAGAATCCAATAGAATCCTGCCGGTGCCTATGCACAGTACCATTATGTTGAACATGGACAGTTGTAGTTAAATAAGAAGGTAAAATGTTTTGTTTTTGCTGCATTTCACTGCATTTTCCCTTTGTATAATGCACCAAGCGCTTCTTCTGTAGGCTTTCTGGCTCTCAAAACTAATAATAAAGCCTAAAAGCTGAACTCATGTGGAGGAGGAGATACACTTTTAGATATTACATCCAGATAACCTCTTAGTAGGATTTAAACTTAGGTTTTTATAGAAAAACATTACTACTCTGCTGTAGTGGTTTAGAAGAAGGTTGAAATTGCTGTGTGGACATTTAATTATCGGTTGATTAAACGGAGAGTAATTTCTCATTTCTAAGGGTCAAGTCTTCCTTTAAGTGTGGGCCCTTTTTACCAGCAGTGCAATGACCAAGCAGCTCCCTCCTACATCACTCCCTTCCTCTCTCCCACCAGCGTGTGCATACTCTAATATGAATAATGTTTCTCCTCCAAGTCCCCCCTGTAATAAATGGAGTGCCATTTCGCACAATGGCAAAGTCAGGCCTGTATTGATTAACTCTCATCATCGACTCTCGACGCCCGCTTCCTTGATTTATGATTGTCTGTTATTTTTACATTACCCGTCAAATTCATCTTGTCTCTCCATGGCTGGGATCGGTCTAGCCAAACAGTAAACATACCCAGCAACCTGCATTCAACCCCCCCACCCTGTCACAAGAATGGGTTTTGTTTTTTGTGTGCAAAAAAAATAGTAAAGGACCATGCTGCAGAAAGCAACATGTTCAGGCTGGTTTCACAACAGATTCAGGACACAGAGCCTCAGTAGGGAGCTGTCAGAGGGACGGTAGACAGGACCAGGACAGACTTATAACGTGTCTTATTATTAAACCTGATTCAGGCGTGCGGAGGTGTTATATTCACCCCGGTGTTTGCAGAAAGTAAGTCACTGTTAGAGTTTCCCAACCTTTTAGCCAAAAAGTAATCTCTACGATGCTGATTCAATGCTTGCTAGAATATAACTAAAGGTATTTGTCAACTGTTTAAAAATGTACTTTTTAATAATGTCTTATTAATAATTATTTAATAATTACTTTCTTAAAATATTTTTTCAGTATACTGTGCATGATTTAGCTTACAAATGTAAGCTACATTAAGAAACCTACTCTACCTTCAAAGTAATTGTGTATTCTTTATATTGTAGGACATGAGTAGGTGCACATTTTTCTTACTGAAAAAATGACTTGAATAAATTAAATTTTAATGGAGTGGGTAATACAAAAAGTGAAAGTGAACCCCTTTCTCCCCTTAAATACAGACATTTCCTGATGCAGTTAATGCATCACAGATGAATTATGGAGTTATTTTTGTTTCTTTATAACAAAAGCAAAAAAAGAAGTTTGAGAGCATATTTCTCTTGCTGCAATCACAAAAACGTTTTCATTTAGAATCAAAAACTTTTGCTTGTGCCTGAAAATGTTTTTGCTGCAGTAGGAGAAATATGCTCTTAACCCTTTTTTTTTGCTTGGGTTATGAAGAAACAAATATAAGTCCATAGTTAATTTGGTTTTGTTCTCCATATCAGGACATATACTTTGTCCCACCACCAAACTACATACTAATTATATACATAAAAATTCCAGATTTGTCTCTCCGTGGCTGGGATTGGTCTACTCAAACAGTAAACATACCCAGCACATACCCCCCCTCCCCCTCAAACAACACGTTTAAAATAAATTGTCACAAAGAGAAAACCAAAGGTTTTAAAATGATGACATCTGGAGCTTTTTTAACATTGTCCATTACTGTGGCACATTGCGTTGTGGGACAACAGCATGCATCAAAACTAACTAAAAAGAAATCAATCTGATTATAAACTGAGGATCGGTCACGATGCAGCAAGGGGACCCAAACGCAAGACTCTTTCAGGCCAAAGTTCAGAGAAACTTGCTTTATTTTGACCATAAAAATGAAAACCTTGCAATCTTGAAACTCTACAGACGACCAGCACTCAGACAGGACAAACAGAGAGAAAAACAGACAAAGGAAAGAGGGACAGAGGGTGTAAAAATACACAGACCAATTAACAGGAAGACAGAGGGCTGGATGAGACCAACAAGACAATAATTGGGAACCGGTGAGATCAGAAAAGGAAGGAAACTAACAAGACAGGCAGTGCCGACCATACAAGGTAATGGACATAGACAAAGACACATGACAGACAGGTAACCACAGAGCACATGGGAAACAGCAACAAGCACAAACACAACACAATATACAAAATGGCCACCAGGGTGGCGCAAAGGCAGTGAGCCACAGAATATTTATCCCAGGCCTCTGCATAATCCATATGTGTGACATATCAAATCTAACTACAACAATAAATGAAAACCTTAAAAATCTAAACAAAAACACCAGACAAACTGATCTTCAAAAAGTTGTGTTTGGACTGTAACCTATGAATAGCAAATCACGCATGGTCGAGTGTTCTTCTCATTATTATTACTACATATTTTATATAACATCACTGTCAGGGGAAACCTTATTTTTCCAAAAACGTTTTTTTTTCTTCCGGAAATGAAATAAAAAAGGCTACATTTTAAATGTTTTATAAAACCTCCAGACAGACGTGAAGGGTACTGAATAGCATTAATTTATGTAATCATTAAAATGACGCAATATGGACATGGACAAAGTTTCTGCACGACAGCAACGATAATAGAAAAAAAACATATGGCTATACATGTTGGATAGTATTCTGAACTTGTCTGGTGAAGTCTGCATCATAAACAGACTTTGTTTCTGAGAGTCCACACACTAAATGTGGATTTGGAAAGCTGCAGGAACGTTCCCTTTCCAGTGTGTGAGTGAGCGACTCCGCTCCCTAAACGGAATTTCCCCCTCACACACTGCTCACTAAACCCCGTCTAGATGCGTCTCTCCTCAGTACATTCAACACGTTCTTTTTCGACGCATCAGACGCAGACAGCCACTCCTCAAATGTCAGTATTTTATGCGTTGGATTGGGAAACATGAACAAACAGAAACGCCATAGAACTTTATTTTTAGTTTTCAGTTTGACAGTGAGTCATAAGGGAAAAAGAGCATAAATACACTTCTTTAAAGTACAGATTTTGTTCAGGGCTATATTCCGTGAAATCAGACTGCTGCATGAACTCCAGGACTTTCCAATAACGATACTAGCATTTTAGGCAGAATTGGAGGCATTTCCAAAACTGGTACCAGTATGAGAACATCTCTTATTAGTTTGGTGTGTGGTACTGGAGCACAGTTTTAGTCTTCACTCACTTTCTGTCCTTCAGTGGGACCTTCATTTCCATTTATTTCGATATTTCAAAGCAAAGCTTGCTGTATGGGGGCGTTTTAACGGCAGTGCTGAAGCATTGAAGAGCATGGGTTCCTCATGGTTAGATGGCATTGGAAAGGAGAAACCGCAGACACGCAGAATTATATTACATGTTGCATTTGTAAATTGTTACTAGTATATGCTGAAGAGTAGCAGGGGCAGATTATTGTAATTAAATCAATGTATAGGTAAGAATTGACTGATTCTATAGAAAGTCTGCCAAAGTTAAAGACTGTGCTCGGCCGGCATGTTAAGTGTTTGTTTAAACAGCGTTGCATTAACATATGTATTGCTGCGAATCTGACAGCAGTCTTTAATTTGCAGGATTTAATTTGGTGGAAGGCGGACTGCTCTTAGACAACATGTTCACGTCCTTGAGATAGTGGTGCACACACCTTCAATCGTAGCTCTGCAATTTTAACCAGAAATTTCCCAAAGAACATTCAAATCATTTGAATAATGTTTCACGGGCGGAGTTTTTCTTTCTTTTACCTTGCTTTGCAATGACAGCCAGATAGACACTTACCGTGGCCAATATCTATGCTTTGCTTGTCTATTTGGAATCTAGATTGGACATTAGGGCCAGCCTGGTGATCAGCTATCAATTTAAACACAGTGTCCAGCTCTGTCAATTTAGAGAGCTGCTATTTCGCCCCCCACCTCTGACTGAACTGAATCTAGCAAATGTCAAGGTACACAGGCCTATGTTAGTGTCACCGCCCCTCTTTGCCCGCTGCTTTTTTTGCCTCCCCTTTCAGCCTGGCGGCGTTTCACCCTGGGAGAGTGAAGCGATAATAACAGACGGGCCGAGGCGAGGGCTGTTCGGGTAAAGCGGGTCCTCGGCTCTAATGGCGGGGGCTGTCTGCTCTCCCGGACCCAGCGGTTCGGGATGTTCATTGAGATTCCATTAAAAGGCTGCGGGGAGCGCTTTCATTGCAGGCTTCCTTTCGTTTGCCTGACACTCACTCGGGGATCACTGTAAAT
Source organism: Etheostoma cragini (assembly GCF_013103735.1). Taxonomy (NCBI): domain Eukaryota; kingdom Metazoa; phylum Chordata; class Actinopteri; order Perciformes; family Percidae; genus Etheostoma; species Etheostoma cragini. The sequence continues at coordinate 9,010,377 of NC_048409.1, forward strand.
TGGCTCTGTCATAGCAGACAATTTTTTGAGATGTGAAGTAAATTAAACATGTAATCACACAGGAAGCGCCGCGCCGGTTTCCTCAACACTTGACTCCCGTCGCCGAGCGGCCAGAGGCGTTTCACTAGCTCGTTTTCATTCCTCGTTACCCTCCTATCTTTACCTCCATCTCCTCATTGTTAAATGACACTGTACTATTTGCTTTCTTGGCACCTGGACAAGACGACGCACTGACCTTTAATGATGCCAGTCCTCGGCTGCTGATCCAACCTCTTGTGATGTCTCCGTGCTAGTCATCAGGGATATTTCCATCACTGTCACCTGTTTAATAGAGTGGGTGAGGACAGAAACTTCTCTGTTAATATTTAGTTTTGCTATGATCAGCTGACGCATGTACAACAAAAGCAGTTGAAGACTTTGTCATTCAAACTTTAGTTAGACAAGGGTGTTTAGTCTTTGTGTACATACGTTTCCCTTTGTACTATGTCTGTTAGTTATTGTATTTCACTTTATTATGAGCACTTTGTGATTTTTCTTTTTACAATTTTTAATGGGAATTAGATTTATATTTGTTTAAATTTGTTTCATATTTTGTTCTTACATGTTTGTTTTTTATTTTATTTGTATTGATCTTGTTTGGTCCAACCAATTGCTCCTTTTGGGACAAATAAAGTTCCACTACTTGATTTTTATCTGTGAAAAGTGCTATGTAAATAAACTGGATTTACTTACTTACTTACAACTGCTGTATGGGGCGAAATAAACCAGGCTGGGACTGGCCTTTCTTACAGTGAGTATATCAGCTAAATGTTGCACGAACAGAAGAATTTGTCTTGTATTGGCTATCAACCACGTCCAAACTGGAATAAGCACTTAACTTTGGCCAAATGTTACATCCTTTACAATCCTTTTATGAAGAAAGTTAAAACCCTCCCCTACCCCCACCTGAACTCTTTGAGACAACTGAAGGTGGTGGAGCAACATGAGGAATTTTGTTCACTTGTAAAAGTGAAACACTTAACCATTGCTCGTCCATGGCACTGTTTATAGATCCCCATGCAATGGTACAATTGTCAGACTTTTTATGATCCTTTTTGTCTCTTATCAATGGCTTGAAGGCAATTCACGAGTGATATAGGAATAATATGTTTCACACATAGAACAAAAACATCAAATAAAAATGAATGTCTTATGTAGTCCGACAGTGGTTTGATCCCTGGTCCTTGCAGTCTAGGTGTGAAAGTGTCCTTGGGGAAGATAATGAACCCCAGATTCTGATGGCTTGGGGTGTGTGAGCGTGTGTGTGTGTGTGTGTGTGTGTGCGTCTTTATCCTTTTGTTTCTGATGGGCTGTTTCCTTCATGAAAGCCTCTGCCACTAGTACATGAATGGGTGAATGCTGGTCTATATTTATGACGTTCCACTTTCAGGTTTGCTCCAGTGCCACATGGGAATGGTGGTGCTAAAACAGTCTCATAAGTGTGACGGAGCGCATGGCGGCCGTCACGCTAGCGGTGCGCTACCTATTTCATCTCTGAAAGACTGAGTCTAAAGGCTGCTTGTAGGTGTGTTTAGCATGTAAATACATTCTGTTACTAATCACATGGGTTTCAAATCATCTGTTAATCTATCTGAAATCCCCACAGTAATCCCTTAGCTTTCTTGCGCACATATTTACCACATAGTACTGCGGTGGTTTCTGTGCTATAGCTACACCCATCAATACAGCATTCTCTGATTGTTTAAAACCATACCATTTACTTTAATGTAATATTAAAGTAAATAATAATAACCACGCAACACATGTCTTGGTGGACTATATGTGTTTATTGAAAGTAAAAGGTAACAGAGGGTAAAATATAATCGTTGTCTGTTTTACCGGCATGTGCTCTCTTTTTTTGTATAAAGGAAAGTTTGCCATGCTCAACGGGTTTAAACGGGTTCATGAATTCCGGGGTGGCAGGAAGTTAACCAGAGTTTAGTATATATTTCAGCCATCAAGATGTCTTGTGGCTTTGTCTAATTTGAATATGAGTCACATGAATGATACGCTGTAAATGTCTAGCTTCTTAGAATATGTTAATTTTTGCTGTATGAACTGAATGATCTTTGTGTTTTTTATTTATTTATGAATGTATAAAAAAATGGCAACACTCATTTTGTGATACTGAAACTGTAATCCATAAGTCTTCCTGACTCGATTACGGCAGTGTCATTTTTTTCTGGTCTTCCAAATTGTGCCACTAGAGGCCTTCGACTTGCTCAGAACACTGTAGCCAGAATCCTGACCAAAACTAGAAACTATGATCCCGTCACTGGCTCACAGTGCAAGCTAGATCTAATTTGAAGCTTCTTCTTTTAACATAAAAGGCCCTGCATGGACTCCACCTTATTGTAATCACCACCTTATTTATCTGATCTTAGTACACCATATACACCAGCATGCCTCTCCACTCCCTTGATGCTGGCCTCTGGTCATTCCTCTAGTAAACCAAACATCTGTTGGTTGTGGAGCATTGTCCCACCGGGCCCCTCATCTGTGGACTGGTATCCCACTACATGTTGAAGAAGCTCCCTCAGTTGACATTTTTTAAATCTAGATTAAAAACCACATCTACCCATATTACAGCCAACCATAACACACCATCCTTTCACAAATAAACCTTTTCTACTTATTCTCTTATGTTGCTTCTTTCGTATTATTTATTATTACTGCTTAAATACTGTTCAATTGTTTAGTTTCTGTCTGTTGTTTCTGTAAAGTGCACTAAGACCATGTTTAATGATAATTGTACACTTTAAATGAAATGAAAGAAAAATGGAGAAATGGAATATATGTGTCTACCTAGATATATCTGCCCTCCACTTACACACTCTCTACTGTGCTGTGACTAGTGAGACACTGTAGTCATGTCAACAACTCTGATGATACCAGGCTGGAATATCCCATAATTCCTCTTTTACACACTTCTCTTCCTGCTCCAGCATGTCCTGTTCCTGATTTGTGATTAAGCCATTGTATGTTGTCTCTTTCCATTCCCATGTTGCAGCTGAAGGCCCGGTGGAGTGTTGTTGGCAGTGCAACCGGCCGGGTTGCGCCTGAGTGGAGGAAACAGCGAGGATCGAGCGACATAGGCTGAAAAATTAGGTCCCTGCCTTGTAATTCAGCGGCGTGAGCTGATATCATCAGGCTGCGCTCGACTATCAGGCAGGTAATACCACCCACCAACTGTATTCGCTAATGAAGCCACTATTGAGTTTATAATGCGCTAAATGATGCAGACTCCCACTCCAGATAAACACGTCCCAAATAAACGATTTGGGTGGTAATTGCACTCCGCCAGCGGCCTGCTAATAGAGTCGAGGCTCTGATGAAAGGGTTAACTCTTTTTCTGAAGCATCCTCTCGCTGGCTCATTGCACTCTCATTTCTACGGAGATCTCAGCATTCCCTTGGTTATCAGTGTACTTAGAAAGAAAACCTAATTAGACAAAAAGGCATTTTTTTCTCGATCCCTAATTAGGTCCTTAACATAATTAGCAGGTGATGTTAATAACCCTCTTTTAAAAGCTATTAAAAGGCTGTTTGGGAGCAAGTGGTGGAGAGGAGTTGGCCTGTGGGCAGTCAGGCGACCCCCTCAGAGGGCCCCGGGGTGAGGACAGCCGAGCATGATGGGAGTTCATCAGGACTGGAGTGCCACTGCATTAGGACTTTGGTCTCATTGGAGGGCCTGTTAATAATCTCTTCACACATTACAGCACACAACGTGTGAAGGCACCAACCTGAACCGGACTTGGGTATGTCCTGTTACTGGGCCAACATCCGGTTGGGTAGCCAGACGGCCCTCACCCAGAAAAAGGCCGCATAGGTCAATAGTGCAAGCAACTCATACCCATATTTCCGTTTCCTCTCTGGAAGTGAGCTGACAGTAAAACAAACATCAATCACAGGACCAGTGGTTGAAGAAGTATTCAGATCCTTTACTTCAGTAAAAGTACTAAAGCCACACTGTAAACATACTCTGGTACAAGTAAAAGTCCTGCATGATACTTTAAAAGACTGTAATTATCATCAGGAAAATGTATTTTAAGCCTTATAGGGACAACTATATTGTAGTATAAAGAGAAGTACCTCCCCTCTTGGTTATGCGTCGCCAGAGTACAAAGTCACTTGATCCCGCGAGACCTGTGGTGGATGGATGAGATGGTAAAGACATGTGGTTCTGCCTGTATAGAGTGCCTACCTTATTGGTCAACAAAGTTTGGGTTTCCACAAAATGTTAATCGCTCCAATGTGGTGTGTGGGGCACTGTCCCATACTAGCAGCCTAAAATCTGCTATTTTATCTGCTTTTATATGTTTAACTCTTATACTGCACTGTAACCTTTAGGATTTCAATCGTTTTTATTTAAAGCACTTGCATTGAATTGCCCTGTTGCTGAAATGTGCTATACAAATAAATATGCATTGCCTCGCCTTAAAGTATTCAAAGTAAAAGTACTCGATCCAGAAAAATCCTCCCATTTTAGAAAGTGCAAAGATCCAAACAGTTGTGTGCTTAATGGTCTAATCATCTAAGCTGGACTTGTAGGCCCTTATATTGTTGGCTAGTTTCTTTACATAAAACATCAGATTTTATAAACTACATGTGTTTTGTGTGAAGAAATCTTAATGTGTAAAATAACTAATAATTAAGGCTGTCAGGTGAATATAGTGGAGTAAAAGATACAATATTTCTCTCTGAAATGTAGCGTTAGTAGATAGTATCATGAAAAGTGAAGAACAAGTACAAGTACCTTGACATTTGTACTTAAATATAGTACTGGAGTACATGTACTTAGTTATATTCTACCACTGCACAGGACTTTAACCTAGTGTTTTTTTGTTGTTGCCTTACCTTAACTAGTTCCATTTCCCAGCGTTAATTAGCCCACGTGTTTTACGTTTTTTGTGTTATCTCAATACAACGTACAAAGAATCAGGTAAACAAATGTAAAGATAAGTCTAAGTCTCTAAGTCTAACAACAATTGCACATAAACATCAAGATTTCCAACAATTATATATCTTACAAATATATACTGTATACAAAAACGATATAATACAAAAAAATTAGAAATAACTTACAAAACAAATATCAAAAAGAGGTACAAATGAATATGAAATCAAGGATGTTAGAGTAGATGTTTCAGGGGAAAAGAAGCTTTAAGTTTTCCCTAGTTCAGTACTTTGGTTGTTTAAAAATCTAAGTGACTTGAGCAGAGAATGTAGTTCTATGAGAACAGGTAAAACATTATGAACTAAGATTGGAGAATTTCTGCTTGTGAATGTAAAATTTGGCATGTAGAATACTGAAATAAATGAAATCTTTAATTGCCCTTGTTTAAAACTTTGGGCCGTCATGTTAAATACATTAAAATGAGCACAAGATTCAAGTTCCACTGGGGTCACGTGCTTAAGATAGATATCTTGCCGTCAGACAGCCATTTCCCAACAGGGAACCGAAGCCTCCAGACTCCTTACAGGATGTCCATTTGGGTCCAATGTAAATGTAAATGGAATGTTCTTTTATAGTGCTTTTCTAGTCCTAACGACTACTCAAAGTGCTTTTACATAATACAGGAACCATTCACACACACTGAGGCCGAGGTTGGCATTCAAGGTGCCACCTGCTCAGATAAACACCCATGCATTGGGGGCAATTGTTGTTTACCTGATTCTTTGACATGGGACGGCCGGTGATTGAACTTCCAACCTTCCTATGGCAGACAACCGCTCTACCACTGAGCCATAGCCATCCCAACATGTCCAATATCCTGACTTTTTGTTGAACCCGGCTCAGGATCTGCGAGGACCGTAGCACCGAGACTCTGCCCCGTCCATTACAGTCGGCTGTCTCTGTGGACTCTATTCAAAATAAGTTGATGACCTACTTTTTTAACCCCCTGAGGAAGAAAGACACAGCGGCTTGTCCAAACTGTGTTTGATAAAAGACATTTATGTACTACAGTATTTTAATTGTAAATGACCTAAGGTAAACTCATTTCACGCACTGAAACAATTTGTACAACACATCATAAGTTAAAGTTTGTTCTCGAAAGAGATTTTGGGACTTTTAAAAAACGAACATCAAGATTTCAGCTCTGGCGCCAAGTATCTCTTTACACATTGCTCTAGAAAAACATGTGGCTGTGCATCACTGTACGGAGAGCAGAGATTGTTCTGAACATTTTCATATAAAACACATGGGGATCAGTTATTTACAGATATCTTAAAAGAGTCCATTTAAGAAGATGTGTGAAAATGCCCTTTGGATTGTTCCACAGGCGTGTGGTTGACATGTCCACACTTTGTTTTCAGGTATTACCTGGTGATTTTACTTGTACTTTGTTTAAATATGTATCATATTGTATGTTTAATGTAAACACTTTTAATTTTTTTTAATCTATGAAAAGCACTCTATAAATAAATTTTACTTTCTTATTTAGTTACTCCTTTATTGTACCTCACAGAACACGCAAGTTACTGATCTCTGGTTAGGTAGTTTGTTGTTGTGTCACTTTGGGGTTTTATAGTGTTAGGAACTAACAAAACTAAGAAGAAACTAACCAATGGAGGCAGCAATAGACCTTGTGTTCTGTTCTGCTAAAATTACTTTTTCTTTTGTTCCCCAAAGGAGTCTGGTGGCTAGAGTCTTCGGTCTGGCGCTAGGTACAGCGGTGAAAATATTTTACATTCAGCGTCCACTTAAGCTGATAATGGTTTTTAAGGTGGCCGGCCTCATTTATTATAGTTCACTTTGATTTTACATCACAGCTTGCTGCAAATTATGCTGCTGTGTTTAAAGGTCCCATGACATGGTGCTCTTTGAATCCTTTTATATAGACCTTAGTGGTTCCCTAATACTGTATCTGAAGTCTCTTTTATATAGACCTTAGTGGTCCCCTAATACCATATCCGAAATATCTTTCCCAAATTTCTGCCTTGGTGCAGAATTGCAGCAACTAGAGCCAGTCCCACAATGAGCTTTCCTTAGGATGTGCCATTTCTGAGTCTGTAGCTTTTGAGGAGGGGGGGGGGG
>NC_048409.1:9017480-9022968 GCF_013103735.1 Etheostoma cragini
GCAGGGGGTTTGGCCTTGACTAACTGCTACTTTGCTCGTTAGAAAGCCATGATCTCTGTCTCTCATGGGAGGTTAGGCAGCCTTGCACCTTATAACCTCATAAGGAGCAAGATTCTAGATCGACCCATCTGACCGTTGATTTTCTCAAAGGCAGAGCCGGCTAAAACACCACACAAAGCATCAAAAAGGTCAACATGTGGAAAAAAACTAAAAAGCGACAGGGTGGACTTAAACAAAAATTATGGGGGAAAAAACTGAAATTCAACTGTTAATCACGTTCTATAGACAATTTCTGTTGAAATATACGGTCATACAACTGTTGACAGAGGGCCCTGTTCCAGGCATTTGGGGGTTTCCATTTAGTTTAGATATGACAATCAACAAGCGGACTGTGTAATCCATCATGGCCAAGGACAAGTCTAATGAAAAGATATCCTGCAGACCCTTTAGGATCTAATCCAGAGGAGCTAACGGAGAAGAAGCAACTAGAACTTGCAAACACACTGCCATGGTGATGATGGGAGGCTTTTTCTTTTTCCTTTAGCTCTGGTATGATGGTGTAAAAGTAATTAATATGGCTTTATCACTCAGAAAAGGATTCTGGGGAAACAGAATTTGTGTCAGGCTATATTAAATGTTCTTTGATGAAATGGGATTGATTTGTCTATGTTTGTGTTTTACCGTTGTGTTTTATCTGGTTTTGTTTTTCCTTTTACAACATACTGTGGATTGTTAGGTTTTGTTAGCATCTTCTAAGCCCTGACATCAGTTTTATGATTTGACATTAGAATCCCCAACTGCCCAATCCAAACACTTGATACACTCAGTATGCGTCCAAGGGCTGCCATTCTTTACGTGTGTGCGTGTGTGTGAATGTTTGTGTGTGTGTGTGTGTGTGCGTGTGTAGGCGTCACAAACCACCAGGGGGCATTGTGTATTCAATAATGCAACCAGAAAATTACCATAGACGCAAAACAGCGTGCATTGTCACAAACTGGCCTCCAGTGAAATATTGTTGACAGGGCTCAGGGAAGTTCCAGTGAGCAGTCTGTGCACTCTGCCGAGGAGGAGGAAGATGAGGAAGAGGCCGCCGCCGACCAGAAGAGCCCAGTCCTCGTCTTTAATTAAGTATCTGAAACATCAATTTAAATGTAAATATCGGTGGTGCAGCGCCACTCATGCGTAAATTAGAGGGTTGGCCCAGCCACGTTGCTCTCTCTCTCCCAAGTCCCTCGCTCACTTACGCTGACATCTGCTCACAGCTGCTCGGCCCGGGGCTGTCCCTCCCTCCCGCGCACATACACGCACACACACGCACGCACACACACACACACACGTTCACACGCAGACACACTTGCGCACACATGCCCTCAAATACACACAAGTGCACACACACAAGCAGAAACACTGACACGAGCTTACACACACACACACCTGATATTCACTAAAGTTGACAGGCACTCTTGTAGTCTTTCTAACCTTATGTGGGTGACAGTAGAGTGACTGGGGCTGTAATTTTTTCCGCTGATTGTATTCCAACTGTTTTTAATGCACAGGGGCATTAACAGTGACCAGTTCTTACTGTAACCTATACTACCACTGTCCTTCACCACTCAAAGCCCAGTATAACTGTGGTTTAATTTAATGCGTTTGTAAGGAGCACGATGTACTGATTTCAGGCATTTTACGTATCCCAGCAAGCAAAATAATAGTAGCAGTAGTTGTGTCACTTTGAAATGTGTGTCTCAATCTCGGAACCCACCGGCTATTGGTGTGACCACAATTCATTCTCTGGGGGGAACAGTGAATATTTTAAAAATTCCGGTGTATAACAGCTTTCCGGACCAAGACTTCCTCTTCCACACGCTGGTTCATGGTCCCATTAGCTACGTGAGTCAGAAATCTTCTCTTGTAGAGATGACAGCTTCATTTTTTTACATTAGCAACAGGCCAAATGTTTGTGTGAAAGTGAAGGTGGGATTTGGGAATACTAGGGTCCGAGTCCCCCGTTGTAACCCCCATCAAACCCCCTTCATGTGTTCTATATCTTGTAGAATTTAACCCCCCCCCCCCAGGTTGCTAAACCCTCCAAATTTCCTGGAACAAAAAAAAGAAGCCAAGTTCTCTCTGTGTGTCATCCCCCATCTCTCTCACACCTTTCATGTCTATCCATTGTCACTATCTAAAAAAGGGAAAAAATGCCGCGAAACAAATAGCCTGTAAATCCAGACCCATATCTGAAAGATTAAGGGTCTGGCATCAAGTAATGGTAATGAAAGTCGCCCATCTCGAGGCTGCACCAAGTGTGCATTTGAAAATTTCACTGCACGCAATTGGATAACACTACAACCAATCACAACAACACAAAGGGTTACATTTCCGGGGCCCCAAACGCTTGGCTACTGGCGGAGCTAACAGGTAGATTAAACTGTCGTCATCTGTTTAGCTCGCCTCTGGCTCATCTATATATCATACGCCGATGTGATTGGTGCAGCTCTCCTCTGGCCTGCCTGTATCAGATACACCAACGTGATGGGCAGCATTACTTGATTACTCAAAATTCAAATTGTGCTCTCGCCAGAACTCTGGAATTCCAGCGTAGCACAAAATAATCTTTAAAATAAATCAAAGTCAATCTGTTCAATCATTGTTTCACTAAAGTTCTTGTCCCTTTTTCGGAGACCAAACCAGAGCCAAAAGGAGAGTGAATATTGGATTTCCATACACTCTAAGAAATAAATCTGTTAAATAACAAAAGATTTACCTACAGTTAAAATACAGAATATTTCTGTAATGTTAAATCCTCTCAGGCAAGATGCTTAGCTAGTAGTTTTTTTTTGTTTTTTTTACCCTATGATGCTATTTTTCAAAGCTTTAAACAGCCGTGTGGTTGACATGTCCACACTTTATTTTCAGGTACCTTGTGATAGAATATAATAATAATAATAGACTTTCTCAAATCTCTTGTGAAAACATGATTACACTCAATTCTGCTTGAAAGTCTTGGGTTCACAAAAATTGCCTAATATATGAATACAATTGTAAGTAAATGTCTAAAATAACATTTTGAGTAGGACTGTTGTCAAACATCGCTTGGACATGCAGGTGGGTCTTTTGTCCTCTGAAGGTTAAACACTTTTTGGGCGATTTTGACTCTCGCTTGTCTGGTTAAGAATTTACTATAATGGCGTTGTCAACACTCAAATTTAATGTCAGAGCACAGATAAAAGTCCCATAACTAGATTCAAAATGTGAATAAAGCATGCCACGACGGGTGAAAAGCATGACAAATGTGTGTCAAATGTGAAGATGGGGAAAATCATCAGGTTTGATCACAGTTTCTCTTTTTTGATATGCAGACTTGTGCAGAACTGGGTAGTTCTAAGTGATATTTTTGCAGGACGTTTGGAAGTCCAAATTAAAAATGGGCATGAAATCATGGGCATAAACATACCTATTATAAAGACAGTATCATTTAAAAAAATTAAACAAACATGTTTCACTTGAGTGTAAAAGTGTATTCTTGACCTCAGGAACAATTGTTCACTCACTAGCTTTTTAAACTACATCACATGACCTTTGTTTGCAATGTTTCCACATATTTCAACAAAATCGAAAGGATATTTAAATAACTGTGCTGTAACTTAAGAAATCTTGACCAATGTGGATACTAACCCCCAAAAAACACCCACGAAAGGGGTTTGACTCCAAGCTCTACACTCCATATCCAGACAGACACAGACACACACACACACACACACACACACACACACACACACACTGAGTGGGTGTAGTTGGGGAAGAGCACAGCACTGACAATGTGTCCGATACTGCACTGACAATGTGTCCGATATCTGCCTATGTGTATTCTCCCTCGATCCCGATCCTGGTATTAGAGAATGACACCCTGGTGTAATGCCTGGGGAAGATCTGGGCTTAGGACTGAAACTCAACTAGTGTTCAATCTGCCACTGCTAGTGTGCTGATGGGCTGTTAACTGCGGCTAAAAGGAATTAGGATTGACATGTTCACTCTGCAGAACAATGTAGCTTTTTAAGTGCCATCGCCTACGCTCCTTATGGCTCTACGTGTATGAGAATGTGTTAATCGGTTAGACAGTGCTAATCTGAAGTGAGAGATTTCAACAGGTCGGGGCATTTCCATAGGATTTCCCTTCTGTTAGAGCTGCTGAGGCCTGACTTTTAGAGCAAGGCTGGGTGGTGAATCAGTGCATGTATGCTGCCAATCACGCTAATATTCACAAATGATTAGTCTTAATGAATGCAGTATTTTTAAATCTAAACTTTGTTTAATCAGGTAAAACCCAGTCCCATTTTCAAGAGACATAAGTACATAAAAACATAAAGCAACTATTTAAAATGTACATTGTTTACATTGAGAGTTACAATAACACAATGAAGCAAAAAAATCAGCAATTGAAACTAGTTAACAAAGAGTCACAACTTAAATCTATTTGGATTTTGACTTGATAACTTAAATGACCCATTGTAACCAAAACTGTATTTTCTATCAAGCTTCATTATTCTTTCCAGATCCAGTATATGGTGCATCAAAAAGCATTCTTTTCCAGATCAGTGTTAGTTCTAAGATCCTGCAGCACTAACCAATCCTGTGAGTCAGTGTAACCTGTTCTGACTCTCCAGCCTTTCTGTAAGCAGAAATAACATTTCGGACGGGTCAGTATAAAAAGGGAGTGGGCCATTTATCCAAAAGACGTAGAAGTAGCAAAAAGAACAATCCTACCGTCCAACGTATACTGCATTACAATGGAAATAGCAGTACTGTCTACAACACGCTCAACCAACAAAGCTCAGTCTAAAAAGTTTGTATACAAGCTGTCAATTTTAACCTATTCAGGCTAAAATATATTTGCACCCAGAGAACCAGCAAGGTTGGCTCTGCACAGTGCTGTTATAAAATTAACCATTTTATTGCACAACGTATCAACTTAACATACTGCAGGACATAGACTAGCCCACATCAGACAGAAATTGCACATGTAACATATTCCTTGTGCATTAATAACAGCATTGTTGCTTCAGGACTACGGTCAGATCAAGAGCAGCAAATGAGCTACCAGCAGTAAAAGAAAATCAAAGAATGAAATCACCAAGGCAAGCATTGTTTGAATTATGAATGATCTAATGAAAAGTTTTCACGTCAAGTACAGGATCAAACAAAACTAAAAACTACGTCACTCACAGATAAGTTATCTTCTTATTTAATGTGGCCAAAACACAAACGTTTTTCAGCTAGAAGCCATCATCGGTGTTCACCATTTCTTACTAAATAGGACAGTTACTGGTAGGTTACAAGAAGCATGAAACACAGTTTACTTAATGTGTACACCTACCTCTGTGAGGGCCAGCACTCAAACTAACCCTCGCTCGAACCAGGTTCCAGTTTGGGTCCGGGAGGCAGACACCGTCTCCACGTTTAAGAGTAGGCTTAAGACTTTCCTTTTTGA
>NC_048409.1:9023068-9051420 GCF_013103735.1 Etheostoma cragini
CACCGCCTACTAAGAGCCTGGGTCTGACCGAGGTTTCTGCCTAAAAGGAAGTTTTTCCTCGCCACTGTCGCACTGTTGATTGCTCTGGAGGAGACTACTAGAACTGTTGGGTCCTTGTAAATTCTGTAGTGTGGTCTACCTGTATAGTGTCTTGAGATAACTGTTGTTATGAATTGATACTATAAATAAAATTGAATTGAATTGAATTGAATTGATGGGCTGTCAGCTCCGCTGGGGAAATGTCTGCACATGCTGCAAAAAAATGCTTGTCCTTATTTACACTCAATTCCATCCCAAAAAACTGTCCATACCACTTTAAAGCTACAGAGCTCTAGAACACCGGCTACCAGAGGCACCGCCATATTACGCTCCTTTCAGGGGCTGTGGTAGTGGAGTTCAGCCAGAAAAAGTGAGCCTTAGGCAGCGCTGACAGTTAAGTTCAGGCACCGTAACGACTTCTTACATTTAAGAAAAAGATCGGATTTGGATTCAAACACTCCTGAGGAGCGAACAAGCATCTCCTGGGCAAAAAGTAACGAGCTGTGTTTTATGTTGACACCACGTTGTGCTGTCTCATTTAGATTTTTTTTTTCATTGGATATTGAAGTGCATAAGTGTGTTGGCATGCCTGGCGGAGTTGTACTATATCCATGGTATTGGAAACCTGCCTCACTTCGGCTTCCTTCAGAAACCGCACAGTGGTTATAGGTACTACAGTGGTGTGAAAAAGTGTTTGCCTCCTTCCTCATTTACTGTTCCTTTGCATGTTTGTCACAATTAAGTGTTTCGGAACATCAAACCAATTTAAACAATAGTCAAGGACAACACAAGTATACACAAAATGCAATTTGTAAATGAAGGTGTTTATTATTTAAGGTGCAAAAAAAATCCAAACCATCATGGCCCTGTGTGAAAAAGTGATTGCCCCCTAAACCTAATAACTGGTTGGGCCACCCTTAGCAGCAACAACTGCAACCAAGCGTTTGCGATAACGTGCAATGAGGCTTTTACAGCGTCCTGGAGGAATTTTGGCCCACTCATCTTTGCAGAATTGTCCTAATTCAGTTACATTAGAGAGTTTTCGAGCATGAACGGCCTTTTTAAGGTCATACCACAACATCTCAATAGGATTCAGGTCAGGACTTTGGCTAGGCCACTCCAAAGTCTTCATTTTGTTTTTCTTTAGCCATTCGGTGGTGGACTTGCTGGTGTGTTTAGGATCATTGTCCTGCTGCAGAACCCAAGTTCGTTTCAGCTTGAGTACACAAACATATGGTCGGACATTCTCCTTCAGGATCTCTTGGTAGACAGCAGAATTCATAGTTCCTTTTATCACGGCATCTTCCAGGTCCTGAAGCAGCAAAACATCCCCAGACCATCACACTACCACCACCATATTTTACTGTTGGTATAATGTTCTTTTTATGAAATGCAGTGTTCCTTCTACGCCAGATATACTTGGACGAACACCTTCCAAAGAGTTCCACTTTTGTGTCATCGGGACACAGAATGTTGTCCCAAAAGTCTTGGGGATCATCAAGATGTATTGTGGAGAAATTGAGACGAGGTTTGATGTTCTTTTTGCTCAGCAGTGGTTTTCTCCTTGGAACTCTGCCATGCAGGCCATTTTTGCCCAGTCTTTTCCTGATGGTGGAGGCATGAACGCTGACCTTAACTGAGGCAAATGAGGCCTGCAGTTCTTTGTACGTTGTTGTGGGGTCTTTTGTGACCTCTTGGATGAGTCGTCGCTGCGCTCTTAGGGGAATTTTGGGCGGCTGGCCACTCCTGGGAAGGTTCACCACTGTTCCATGTCTTCGCCATTTGTGGATAATGACTCTCACTGTGGTTCGCTGGATTCCCAATGCTTTGGAAATGGCTTTATAACCCTTTCCAGACTGATAGATCTCAATTACTTTCTTTCTCAATTGTTCCTGAATTTCTTTGGGTCGCGGCATGATGTGTAGCTTTTAAGGATCTTCTGGTGGACCTTACTGGGTCAAGCAGCTCCTATTTAAGTGATGCCTTGATTGTGAACAGGAGTGGCAATAATCAGGCCTGGGTGTGGCTAGAGAAATTGAACTCAGGTGTGGACAACCACAGTTATAGTATGTTTTAACAAGGGGGGCAATCACTTTTTCACACAGGGCCTTAATGGTTTGGATTTTTTTTCACCTTTAATGATAAACACCTTCATTTATAAATTGCATTTTGTGTTTACTTGTGTTGTCCTTGACTATTGTTTAAATTGGTTTGATGTTCCGAAACACTTAAGTGTGACAAACATGCAAAGGAACAGGAAATGAGGAAGGGGGCAAACACTTTTTCACACCACTGTATATCCATAGGCTGTTCTCATGAACCATTCATACATATAGCTATAAAAAGTAATGCGTTGTAATTCATGTGTATTCTGACTATTTATTAATGCATGCAGCAAAATGACAGCTGCTGTATAAAACACACCGCTTTCAAGTGAGAAGCTGAGTTTGTGTCCTGGGGAAACACAAGAACCGCAAGTGTTTGTGTCTGGGGAGTAATCTTTAGGGGACCAGTGTTTTAACCCAAACCATGATCTTTTTCCTTTACTTGTCCTTATGGTGCCTAAACTTAACTGTCGTCGCCCAAATGTAACGGCCGCTGAAAGGAGCAACTCCCTTGTGGTTCTCTGGGTTGACAATCAACTTTTTTATCTGCTAAATTTAACTGTAAAGCCAGCTAAACTTAACTGCCATGTGACTGGTCTTCTCTTAACCATACGGTGGTCGCCGTATTTTGGTATTATATGTATTGTTGTGCATATCGTTACACAAACCTGTTTATAAGAATGCATTCACCTACACTGCTGTAACGAGGATGTCATACATTTCAGAACTCACTGTAAAAATGCATGAACACCTAGGTTAAAGCCATGAAAGCCTTGGCATGCAGCACATCCGGTCAGCGAGAGTGGCGATTTTTTGGCAGGAAAGCAGCCAACTGGAAAGCCTGTCCCGTCGCCGGTGTCCACTGTCAGCCGCAGCTCATGCTTTTGAGGACCACCCCTGCCATGGTGAGTAATTCCCCTGTCATCGCTGCATACACCCACAGCTCAATGCTGGCTGGCATGGCTCCCCGTGCCCATTCTTAGTCAACAGGATTAAGCTTGCTTAGTGTGAGCTCTCCAGGATCACCTATACTCCATATTGTACACTCACAATGCTGGCTCACCAGTTTGGCTACAACAGCCTGTTTATTTCCCCCCGCTCCCCTCCTCTTACTCTTTGAATTGGGAGCATATGAAAGAATGTGGTTCCCCTGGAGTAGAGCGAAGAGGATTGAGAGGAGGCAGAGGCCAATCGCATCCAGGCCTAAATGGGAGATCTGAGTTAATTTGCCATGCGTTTTATGAATTGGGATTAATTTGAATAGACTAAAGCATTGGTTGGTTGCGGTGTCAGATTTGTACTTATGTTTCACAGCAAGACCGGTAAAGTCTAATAAAAAGCCCAGCTAAGACCCCCAAAAAATAAAGCAAACTGGTAACATTGTTTATTTGGTGTCACTAAATATTCTCATTAGCAACACAATGAGTTTTCTTTGGGTTTTGTCTAATGACTGCCACACTGCTCGATTTAATGATCTCAGAGCTGGCTGTAGTTTTACAAACAGATTCACGAGTCTGAATTGACATGTTTTGTTGTACAGAAAATTAGGTTTTAGTGAATGACGGAAATAACGAAGACACTTTTTCCTAGTTTATTTCCATTTTTTGTGGCCGTTATGTCACTTTTGTTTTCATGGATGTACCTAGGTAGCTAGCTAGCCATGTAGAAAGTCAAAATCCCCATTCCCTTATCCTGCCTACCAAGCTCTGATTGCTCTGTTTTTGAACACAACACCAGAATTGATAAAACAATGATACAGGCAGTCATTCAGAGTCATAAGACTAAGCTTCTTTTGACCTTCTTTCCATTTCTTCTGTTCCGGCCTGCAAGCATAGACCGGTTTGTTGGTATGCTAACTGGCTGAACTGTCATTTGTCACTATGAAAAATTCTGACAAATTAAAAAAGTAGACTACATTAGGAACCTGTGGCACTAAATCCAACTTGTATTGCATGCATGGTGGGCAGTAGTGTCTCAACAGAGTCACTGTTTTCTGGATCAAATAGCTTTTCAGTAGCTTAGCTCTTTTCTTGATTAAGTAGAGAGGAGGCGCGCCCACACAAGCTAACGTACATTTCCCCAAACATTGTTTGTAAATGTAGCCTAAAAACTAATGGAACTAACTAGTGCTTGATGGCAATTTACTGCCAAGGGGCAAAACGTTTTTTGTTTGCAAAAAATTCTACGTGGTTTTTGGGGTGAGAGACAATGTATGATAAGTTTCAAAGAAAACTACACCTCAGGCGAAAATAAGGATGTAACAGCTGTAGTTTTGTTAGTTGTAGTTTTTCCCTTTTTATTGTGTTTATTCATTCCCGGTTTGTGTTGTTTCCTCGCTTGTTTCATGGATTTGTGTTAACCATGTTTCCTGTTTTGTTTTTTACATTCTATCCATGTGTATGTTTTTTGCTTCAGTTTCCTGTTTAATTTTGAAGTCTCTGTTTCTCCTGTCATGTTGTGTTTGACTTCCTGTTTTGTGTATTTTTCCCACCTCTGTGTCTGTCTGCACCGCCCTGATGTGTCTCACCTGTTCATCAACCTTCATGTCACCAGTACCTTGTTACTACCCTCCTTACCTTGTGTATTTAGTCTCTGTGTTTCTTTCTCTGTTTTCTCATCATCGTTGTCACTCCCTGTGTCATTCCATGCTTCCTTTGCTTGTGGTTTTGCATTTCCTAGTCTATAAGTGTTTTGGGGATTTTCAGTTGGATATTTCTTTTTCCTGTCTAATTTAGAAAACCTTGTGTTGTTGGCCTTATAATTTTAATGGATATTATCATCCTTCTCACTTCCTCCTTGCCTCCACACTGACTTTTGGGACCCAGCCTGGTGTTTCCTCAGACGTAACACATTCATTATTTGCACATCCTTACCAGCAATTTGGATATGGCTTTGAAATAAAATCAATAATAATAATAATAATAATAATAATAATAATTTATTATGATCATCGGTATTTCTAAAATCCTGGCTATGGCCATGTGTACAATATGATACTTTTGACGTACAGTATGTATGGGAACATTATACTAGTTCCACTGTCAGTATTCGAGAGAAGTAAGAAAAAAGTACAGTTTCTCTGTATAAAGATATTTTCCTAAACATGTGACTCAGTCTCTGTGAATCACATGGGTTACATAATCCAGTAAAGACATGGTGGGTGCCATTCACACAGCTACATTGAACCTTCCCTTTGTTATTGGGGTTATAAGTTAACTTCCGAGCTAACATGTTGAAATAACAAAGCAGTACTTGAGTCTTAG
Source organism: Etheostoma cragini (assembly GCF_013103735.1). Lineage (NCBI taxonomy): Eukaryota > Metazoa > Chordata > Actinopteri > Perciformes > Percidae > Etheostoma > Etheostoma cragini. The sequence continues at coordinate 9,028,476 of NC_048409.1, forward strand.
CTTGACCTTCCAGTCTAGCGATTTTTCCCTCACTGAATCTTGGGAAAGCTCTCCTGACTCAGTATTTTGCTATTAAATTGCACCTCAATGGCATTGGTGTCACATTATAAAATGCTAGCGGTACAGAATGTCATTTGGTGGAATTGCTCCAGAAAATGTATGTGGCTTCTTCCAGGATCGCTGTCTCTTTCTTCAGGCTTGTATTTCATCAGAAATGAAATGCCTTTCTACCCGCAGCACCGTTTTGACAAGAGTAATATTTAATGAATAGGACTATTATCAACGTCTAGGTCTTAGGGTATATTTCTTGGTAAAGAATAGGCGCACAGAACTGATTACATATATATTGCAGTGCATTGCGGAGGATTCACACAGATACAGCACAAGAATCACATCAGTCAGCAGAACTGTAACATACCCCAATATTGACTTTACAGTTTGTCTTCACTTCCCTATAATTTCACACTAATATCTATAATATGTTGTTTTGTTTTACTGTACATGTAAGAGTGTAGTTAATTATTACTGTGATAATTACATAACATGCATGCATTCATATATATATTGGAGCAAATTTAATGCCAGGAGATATGCATATATAGTGCTTATATGACATGTGGGTGAATTTGTCTGTCAATTCTCAATAAGAGTGTGCAAATATGTGCTCCGTGCACAATCACACTGTGTGTGTTTGTGGTCCATGCCAGCAAACATATGCTCCCGTATTTGTCTACATGCACGTGCGCCTGCTGGTCTGTGCACGTATAGTATCTGGATATTTGTTCATGTGTCTGTAGGAGGATAATAGCCATCACACGGTCTCAAGTTAATTTCCCATGTAAATAGCACACTGCTGTGTAATCACACAGAAAGCAGACTGAGAAATGGAGCATGTCTGCAGTGTTCATACATAATGAATTCAAAGGTTTATAAATCAAAATGCAAAATTTTGTTGTTGCTAAATTCCCCTGATTTTGCATTCTGTCAAATTAGATAGAATACAAGCCACGTATTAGATAATGCAAGGCACATTTATTCATATGGACACAAAGTCAATTCAAAGTGGTTTGCAGTGACATACACATACAAGACAAAAACATAGAAAACAAGACATTTCATAAAAGAGAAAAAAGAAGATGTGATGCTGGGATACAGAACAGATCAAAATTCACAGCAAAAAAAAATTAAATAATTTAGATTTACTAATAAAGAGGAAGGGCGGTGTGGCAAGGCAGAAGCCCAGAACAGAGAGGATGGCACGGGGCTGGGGTAGGATGGCGAGGGCTGGGTGGGATGTCGAGGGATCTGACGGCTGTAATGGCATGACGAGAGAGCTCGGGGAGTGTGGGGGAACCAGGGCTGAGGGAGCCAAGGAGGAGGCATTGAAGTCCAGGGAACTAAGGAGTCGAAGAGGGGAAGGCTGGAAGCGGAAGCGGAGGCAGGAAGGAGACAGAGTGGGGAAGTCAGCTGACTGGAGACAACGGAGAGGTATGGATACACAGGCAGGGAACAAACAAAGGGAGAAGAGTATCACAAACTAGACAGAGACAGGTGAGTATAAGCATTTCCAGCGTACTTAAAGCGAGTGTTACCATGATGGCTCAGACAACGATCAAGCAAAGAGTGTGACTGGATCCGAAGCTTAAGTACCGGGCTTGATTGTAGATGACTGGCAGGTTTGTGTGGCGTGAGAGATGATGGTGGAATGACGAACAGGTGTGTGTAGTCAGCTGGCATCAGTTGGCAGGAGTGGAAGAGGAAACACAGGAGACACGGATAGGCAGAGCCAACAGAGGAACTAAATGTGGAAAACACAAAAAGGAACTACAAAACTGGAAATGAAACCGCAACCTCAACACCATGTACCAAGGCTCAATCCTGTCTTCTAACGCTCTCTCCCCACTTTCCTGTCTACACCTATTCTGTCCATTAAAGACCAAACGCCCCCCAACAAATGTTTATAAAAGAGAGCAAAAAGAAAAGTAGAAATACAGTAGATTGCACATGTATAATAGAATTGTTAGCAATTGCTGCTGTTTTATTGTATAAACTTGTGTTGTGTATGTTGCATTTACAGGAAAATATTTTGTTAATTTTGTGTGTCTTTGTGTTATGTGGATATACACTGTATATCGATGACAATCAATTCTCTGTCAGCAGTTAGCATAACTTTCACAGAATCCGCATTTGTAAAACAGCCAATAGGAACACTCTCTTTCTCTGAAATGACCTGTGATTGGCCAGTGTCTCCCATCACAGGATGATTTACTAAAGCCTGAAAACAGAACTAAGAAGAAGATACACAAGTCTAGTTTTCTCTCAAACTTCTTCTCTTATAATAGAGTCTTATAATTTACATTTCCGTGCATTGCCTCATTCAGAATAGTTTGGACTGACTGTATATAGGGTCTTCAGCCTCATCATGTCTTCATGTTTAAGAACCGGCGTGAATAAACTTGAGACAAGGGAAAACCACTGAATGTATGTGACTGATTACATTCAAATTAGGAAATAAATCTATGGAACAATACAAATTGACATCAGAGTTAAGCTGCCTTCAGACTGTGCAACAACACACTGTGCAAGATGGGTCTAATGAAATCCTGGTCACAATCTCCGCCAGACTGTACAATATCAATTTAAAGGCATGTCAGCTTGTGTGATGAATGCGTGGAAAATCGTAGCAGTATGATGTAAATAGGAAAAAGTATATAAGCAGAGGCACATCATCTGCTGGCTTCATCTATCTGCAACGCCACAGCTCCGCAAAGAATTCTTCCTTTGCTGAGTCCCACTTTTTCGGCCCCTATGATTTGGTTTGTGTGTGTGTGAGAGTGTGTTTTTTAAATCAGTTTATTTAAAAACGTTTTTTACCAAATGTTGTGTTGCCCAGTGTATTCTGAATCATCTCATGATATATAAATAAAAAAGTCAATGCTCAAAGCTTTTAGAAAAAAAATCTAAATCCCATTGACCTCCATGGTGTTGGGGTTGTGGTGGAAATAACCTGGGTCGAAATGACCTTGGCAAATAACCAAAACTAATTGGCTTGATGCCATAGGTAACACAATATTTTTTAGATGTATTAAGAGTGAACTGACCCTTTAAACACAGACACGACCAATATCTTAATTTAACTCGATTTCTTTCCCAACTTGTTAAAGGTGCTGTAGGTAGGATTCTGAAGATCCAGAATTTTAACATTAGGCTCGTTAGAGATGAACTGCGCCTCGCCTGTAAAGTGGACGTGATCAGGCGGCAGCAGCCGGGGGCGGGGACAAAAAGCTGCGGTGAAGTCAAACAGTTTCCAGCCGTTTCCAGCAGCCTTCAGACTGAACAGGAAGTAACAAAAACATGTGGTGCGATTTAGATTTAAAATTTTTTTATCAGACCCATATATCAGCTTATACAGTCTCCAGTTGTTTTAATTATGACAGATTAGCTCTTGAAATGCTCTACATGCAATCTGTTGCTGATTTTAACACAAATCTGCAAAATTACACAAACACAAAATTAACAACACACTGTAAATGATCCGAAATCTGAACAGATTTAGGCTTGACAGGCTTGAACAGGGCAAGTTTTAAGTGTTTTTTTAGCTGCTAAACATGATCGAAATGTCATTACAAGTGCCTACCCATGTGTGGTGAGTCCTTCTGAGTGAAGACAGCGAATTTGATTGCTGTAGATTTGACAGAAAGGCATGTTTTGACTAGTGTGGACTTGACTGGAAAACAGGAAATTCATGAATTAACACAACTTTTATGCCTTTCTGTGACATCTAATGCAGTCAAATTTGATTTGTTCACTTAGAAGGGATCACTACACATGGGAAGGTACTTGTATTGACATTTCAAGCATGTTTAGAAGCTAAAAACTTGTTTAAAACTTGCCCTGTTGAAGCCTGTTGGGGGCCAACTCTAACAGGAGGATAACATGGTGTAGTCAGCACGGATTGTTTTTGTTTTTCTCTCTACTGACAGCACTCCAAATTTACAAACAATAGAGCTACGTGTTGGAATTGACCAGAATTGTCCTTTAATTACAGACTCTTGGTCAGTGGCTCTCAGCGTCAAAAATCCGCTTTTCTGTCTGTATGCAAGATGACAACAGGAATGACTGACAGCATGTCATCAGGAAGCCAAAGGTGTGTGTGTGTGTGTGTGCTTGGTGTATGTGGGTCACACTCTGTCACGCCTCCGTTCCTCACTGACCCCGGCCCGTCCTTCACGCCGGGGCCAGGAGCCCTTCCATAATTGCGGCGGCTTAAAACCGCCAAATCATAAAAAAGCCACTGGCGTGCGCCGGTGAATTACGAGGAAATATGGCCTTCCTTTACAGCGGGGGCTGTGAATGAAGCCATAAAATTATGAGCAGTTTTTATGATGGCCCATTGAAGTAGGATGCTTGTATATTGATGGTTCACAGGCTGTATCCCTCTTCCCCCATGCGGTGGAAGAGCTGACAAAGGGGCCCCTGTGTAACTATTTTTCATGCATTTAATATATTAATTATCCGGTAAATGTTCCCCAGGCAGTGCTTGGGATAGCAGAGAATGACAGGTTTTCGATGAAGCTCCCGGGTTGGCCCATCAGGCCGCAGTGTATTACGTGGGAAAGGTCATAGCGGGGTTAATGTAACTTTTTATTTGCTGATTTTTCATACGCAGGGAGGCTGGTAAGGAAAGGAAGCAAGGCTAGTTTAGAGAAAAAAATTGAGAGGGAGACAGAGAGAGATGGGCAGGGACAGAGGCAGAGGGTGTGTGTGTGTGTTGGGAGCAGAGAAGATAACGCCAGGTTTTTTATTATTGTGTTTGGGCTCAGACTTTTTTATTTTTTTTCCTGTCTTGGTCTGATATTGCAGCCTCGCCTCCCCCCATCAAAATATGCACATACTCCCAGACACACCCTCACACACAGTAGCTTCTGGCTCTGCTTACATGAAAGAAAGTTATAGGTGAGCGCACACTAAAAAGGCATTACTTGGGTGCAACTCACTGATTGTCTGCAATCATCCATATCCCACCTTCACATCCCATCCCAAATCAATTCTTGATCAATTTCATGCCAGAGAAAGAAATCATTTCTCCAAAATGGAGAACATATTCAGTTTGATCATTTGTGCTTTTCCATTGGTAATTAAACTGCTGGGTGGAATAACTGAAACCATTATTGTGCTGGTGCTTGGTGCTGCTGCTGCTTTACACCAACTATTTCTTCCCTCTACAAACTCAGATTATGATGCTGGCAGTATCTCTTTCAAACATGGTTATGAAAAAGAGAAAAAAAGAAGGGGGGAAAAATTGCTTTTTTAATCACCATATGCTCCCTCACTAATTCAGGTGTTCTGAAGTGCTGTCAAGAAACAATTGAGTGGAGAGTCGGTTGAAGTGATCAATTGTGCGCGGTCCCTAGGTGGGGCTCTCATTTGCTGGTGCATTCCTCCAGCTGATTAAGTTAATTAGGCTGCCCCCACACCCAGCTGATTGGATGTAAACATTAATATGCCTGAAAATGACTCCGTCAATGTTTACCGCAATGTTCCGAGCCGCGCTGAATTGATCGGCTATTGAAGAAAATACAAAAAAATAGAAGGCGAGCGGCTGTGGTTTGATCCCACTTTCAGATAAAACAAAAATTAGCATCTGTAATCCCCACGCCTCATCGCTTTCCAAAAGCTGCTTCCCAGTTGTTTGGCTTATTCAAGGGTGTTGGATTTGATTTGTTAGACTTATTCTGGAATTTATCAGATTTTCTTCCGAGTTCAAATTCATCTGTAAACTTCAAAAACCCCTACACACACACACACACACATACCACACCACACCACCAGACCCTTGTGGATTCCCCTCACCTCTCAAAAGTTGAAAAGCTGCTGTGGTGAAATACAGAGCGAGGACGGGGCATTGCTCCGAGATGCTCTTTTATAAATCAGAGTGCGGTGTAAAAGCTCCAGCTCGATATCTCATCATAGACGTGGCAGTGTTCAGAAAGTGGCCCAAGCAATGAGCCAAGGCTCAACTATCTCTTCAGCAGATGTGCGTGCTTTTGTGAGTGTGTGTATATGGGCTTTCTATTGACCAGCGAATGCACCATTGTACACTGATTTATGAATATGTGCTTTCTTGCGTCCTGCATGCTTTTATGCATTCACAGTTAAGAGAGAAAACTTGGTTCATTTGTCAGAGGCGCAGAATGAACACAGATATACCTGTTAACTCAAGAATGTTAGTGTGCATTACTCCGGCCTGTCTGTCAGTGGCTGCAGCCCAGAGGGGATGTGACAAATTAATATTTAGTCTCCAACTCCTTACTGTCACTGAGCATCTTTTGTAGATTTGGACTTTCTTTAGAGGGAAACTACCTACTTTTCCAACCTGGACCCTATTTACCTATGTTTATGGGTCTAAGTGATAAATGGGAACAACAATCTTTGCCATTGGTCTTGTGTTAGATCACTGCAGCGGCAAAACAAGCTCCAATGTAAGTTGCAGCCGAGGGCAAATGTGAAGCTTGTTTACGTTACCAAAGTGTTTGTTTTGCCACTGACAAACTGGGATTAATATTCCAAGTGTCTGACAACATTATGGAAAGGATTTCTAACGAGGTCGGAGGTCAATCCTTTTTTTAAACATAAAAACATCCCCAAAGTTGCGTTTACTAAAGCCATCAGTCTCCATGTAAATAAACAGTAAGTTTAGCATCGTAAAATACACTCAAAGTTGACAGAAACTAAACAAAACTAGATGTTTTGGGTCGTCTTTCCACTTTTCCAACCATTACAACTCTAGTTTTGATGGAAACAAAGACATAGTTTACCAATTTACATGTGAAAATATGTTAGCTCTTTACACGCTAAAAGTATTGTTTTTTTAAATAGAGTCTGATGGGTTTAGCGGTTGTGACCTCAGCGCTGTTTCTGGTTAAACAGAAAGGTCTTAAAGAGCTTTTGAAAAAGACTATCTCTCTGGGGGGAGCTCTGTTGGCTGCGTCCTGCAGCAGCCCCGGTTCAAATCCGACCTGCGGCCCTTGCTGCGTGTCATCCCCCATCTCTCTCTCTCTTTCACATTCATGCCCATCAACTGTAATAATGGGAAAAATATTCTTAAAAAAAGTATATCTCTGTGGGGATAATTTCCATAATGTTGTCAGACACATAGAATGATAATCTGAGCCTGTCAGCGACAAAAACAGAGCTTTTAGCGGAGGCAACTGACAATGCACTTTTTCCCCATAGGGTTACATTGAAGCCCACTCTCTGGTCTGCTGGTTACAGTGTTCAAGGTTAGTAGAGAGACAAAGTCCCGCCCCTTCCGTTTGCATCCATGGGACCCACCTTCAAAAAACATCGGTGATCAATGGCAAAAGACTACCAAAATTATTTTCTGGTCCTCATCAACTTTCGCCTTGGATTAAACATATTCAGATATTTTGTTTTTCAAAATAAAAAAATAAAGCTTTTACATGTCAAGATTATCACAGGTTGTCACAAGATACTTAAGTAAAATGCTATGGGAAAATACATAATTAGACGGACTACAAGTCAAAGTCGCTTACCTGACGTCACCACATTTCCCCTCCTCTCCCTTGAAGTAGCTCCAGCTCTCGATATGACCTGATTTATAATTGTTTTCACCTCATGAAACTTCTGCCTTCATGTTGGAAGAAGACGGTAAGGGGGACAAAAACAAGGAGACAGACATATTTCTCTAGTGAGGGTTGATAGATAGATAGATAGATAGATAGATAGATAGTTAGATAGATAGATAGATAGATAGATAGATAGATAGATAGATAGATAGATAGATAGCCTTTATTATTAGACTCATCTATAAAAAATAAAAAATAAATAAAAAAGACAGATACACAAGACAGACACCAATTAAACAAGACAGCTATACCAGTAATCCCCATAAGGGTGACTGGTATCACAAAACACTGAACCTTGGATCAATCAGTTGTTAAATGTAAGAGTTACAAGAAGAATCAAGGCATCCACTACATTTATACATCAGATTCCTCAGTTAAACAGAGACTATAATAACTCCTGCTTGACAGAACAATTCACTTGCACTTCACCACCTTGGTTTTCTGAGTGGAATGTGCAAGCAATCATTATAAGTGACTTAGAGCTTATTGAAGCTTGCCTTTTTGTACTTGACCCACAAGGGGACTGTGTAAAAAGCAGTACAATACGCTTTAAAGAGGTTTATCTTGACAGTATCAGAACACCAAGAGAACTTTCTGGTTAGCATGTTAGCTTGTTCAACATGTGATGCTGCCTATACATGTCCTCATGATCTGACATTTAGTCTGTGAAGATGGGACCCAAATATTTAATTTTACAACAAACAGTTAGCACTTTGGCATTTTATTTCACATCAAATTTAACACCACCATCAGAAAATATATTCAACAACTCCTAAAACCCTGCACTTGGAGAGACAATCAAAGTCATCAGTATACATGAGATGGTTCACTAGCATGTTACCAATCATACGTCCTGTTTTACACTGTCTTAGCTGGTCAGACAGGTCACCCTTGTAAAAATAAAAGAGGGTCTGTGATAGTATGGAGGCCATTATCAACACCAAACGGAGTAGAGAATACATCACCCCATTTGATCTGTATGCTCTGATTGGAATACCAAAAAGCCAGGATTCTAATTAAACTATTTGGTACTCCTCTTCAGCTCAATTTCAAAAACAGCTTGTGGTGGTTAACTCGATCAAAAGCCTTGGAGGTACCAATAAAACCAATAAAAATAGAGGATTTTTGTCTTCTGTAGGTTTTTACCATTTGCTTTAGTGCATAGATACATAGATCAGTACCAAGCCTGGCCTTGAAGCCAAACTGCTTGTCTGAACTGTGCAAATAAAAACACAACCTGTCTAATACAATTCTTTCCTTGACCTTTGATAATACACTAGCTAAAGCCATGTATTGTTGGAGACAAGAGGGGCAGTTTTCTGTGCGATCTCACACAAAACCTAATGTTCAACTTCTTTACGTCAAATTGTTTATGTCTTGACATGTAATTTTTTTTTTTAATTTACACATCATTTGATAAATACATGGCACAATTCAAATTGGATAAAAAAATAATTAATATCTCTCATTGACTCCCCAATGGACCGGAAGTAGAGGGCGGGACTTCGGCTCCCTATACTGGATCTATTTCAAAGATTGTTTTTCCAGTTAATTAGACACAAAAACAGTAAAAAACGATCCATACAAAATAAAAAATAAAACGTTTTTGACCCTTTAAGTCAGAAAATGTACTTTTGTATATGAAATATACATACTTTATTATTGTGATTTAAGTATTTTACTTCGTCCTCATTTTCAGACAGACATCACAAGACTGAAGGTTGTCTAAAAATATTGCATAAAAAACTGGCCAAAGTTAATTTAATAAATGCAAACACCAAAAATGATAGAGTATAGTAAGCTCAGCGACCCTCTAACTCATCTGTCTCACATTCAGGTATGCAAGAATATATTTAAAGTTCTTATCAATACTTTTTATATTAAAGATACCACAAATAACCATGTCTTCATTGTCTTCAAGGAGTTTAAAAAGCACTATATAAATCTGATGTACTGTTATAATTATTAATACGTGTAATATCAAAGAGTTCCTCAAAAAGTAAGCAAATAACCTTATTGTGTTTTTTTTTCAGAAGCACAGTCAGCTGTTTGACAGTGAAACACAATGCATTTGACTTCTGAAGAGACGTAGGCTGCTAGAAACTAAGATAAGTACTTACTTTAATAGGCTTGTCTGCTCCCTGTCAATGGATCTGTTGCCATAGGTTAATAGGTTGACTGCTTTTCTTTTGCTGCTGCTTTCGCTGTTTTGCTGCTTGTTTCTAATGCTTTTGTTGCTGTTGTTGTTAGCTCTGCAGAGGGGAAATGTAACTAAAAACAATTACTCAAGTACTGTACTGAAGTCCAAATGTTGAGGTACTTGTACTGTACTTGAGTCTTTTCTTTTGATGCCACTTTCTACTTCTACTCCGCTACATTTTTTAGAGAGAAACTACATTCACTACATTCATCTGACAGCTTTAGTTACTTTCCACATTTAGATTTCTGCACACAAAACATACGTAGTTTATACAATACAATGTTTTCTTATGCATTAAACTAGCCAATAATATAACGGCCTACAAGTCCAGCTGAGATGATTAGACCATTAAACACAAAACTGTTGGATAATTTTCACTTTCTAAAATGGTAGGATTTTTCTGCATTGAGTACTTTTACTTTAATTTTATAACGTCACTTTCATTTTTAAGTACATCTTCCTGATAATACTTACATAATTACTTACTTAAGTAACATTTTCAGTGCCTATAATATTGAGCTAATGTTAATCAGGTGGACAAAACGCTTGTGCTTCTGTTGCTCTGTGTCTCTTGGAAGTGTGAAAAGTGTCTTTTTCAGCTCAGCATTCACACAGCCGTTCTAGGACTGCAGAGGGCAGCAGCTCTGGAACAGAGGGGTTGAAGCCCCAGCTGGGTGCTGCGGTCTGAAGCATCAGCAGGAGCCCCCCATTTCCCTGGCTCACCCATCATAACCCACCTTCGTCTGCTCCCCCCCTGCAGTGCATCAAGCCCCATTAACCCCCCGCCTGCCTCTCTGCAGGCTCCCTGTGTGCTTAACACAGCGGCGTTATAGCAAAGATGTGCCTGCTCCTGAAGATGAGCTTTGCACAGTTTAATAGAGGTCTTGGAGGGCTCCGCATTAATATAGTAAGGGCCGCCGAGCGGAGGCCATGACTTACACCTCCCACTCCTCCCACCCTACACCCTGTCTCCCCCCATTTTTCTGTCTTGATTTCCCTTTTTGTTCCGAGACAAGTTATTTGGCGGTGGGGTGACATGTCCGTCCTCACGCTGGCAGTACAATGTAAACTTTAACCCCGCAGCTGGGTTATAACCTGCTCCTCTCATCTGTGTGTGTTGACAGCAGTGGTCAAACAGCCACAGGGAGGTGAGGACAGGGATGATGTTCCAGGGCTTCTGGTTGAGCACCGCCTTTGGCACGTGGGTGAAACTGTGGAGGAAGGGGTTTGCTGAGGGAGCCTTGTTTGATTTTAACACACAGTAGGAAAGTTACTTCGGGCAAGGACAGCTTAAGCCCTGGTTTTACTCTCTGTCCTGAACGATAACCATGACAAGGGGACGGCTCCCAGTACATGACGTTACACTTGGCAGTAGAATGTGTTTCCACAAGTGTCCTGAGTGAACCCTGGTGATTGGATCTCACTTCCCTGTTATGTGTCATAGCAAAAAATCATGAGCAGCACAACTCATTTCACACACGTGAAGAAGATTCGGGACACTAAGATGCCTCACACAGGAGCATTTAATGGAATCTTAATTGAGGAGACCATTAAGCAGGCTGTACAGTTTAACCACAATCTGTTATTGTGCAGTGCCGTCCCAACTCTCTTAAGTTCCTGTCTTCCTGAAGGAGTATTTCAACTCATGCTGGAGGCGTTATGTTTAGCTGGTACTTCATTGAAAACAAAGATATTGCAGGCTCCATAAAAGTATGCTTAGCTAAATCCTAGCTGAGGTATAGACCACTCTGGGAAGTATGCTAAAGTGTGTGTGAGTCCCCTTACTGGCCAAATGAAATTTATCATGCAGCTGCCTAGATCATCACAATCTGTAGAGACACACACACATACACATAAACATATATCATGAGAGGTTTAGATATTAGAGCTTGGCCGAATATTCTCGTGCCCTGACCTGTGACCTATGAATGGCCTACTTTATATATGCAAGTAAAAATGTGTATCTTTTTTGTTGGCATGGTTGTGTGTGTGTGTGTATATACATTTCAGTTGTTATATGATACATGCATTAGAAATGTGCTTAGAATTAGTCAAATGCAAATATACTGTGTGTGATATATACATTTCATGAAGCTAAAAATAAAGATGTCTGTCGGTGGTCGCCAGGACCTGTGCAGGACAGAAAGACAAAGGTATCTCAGTCCTCTGGGGGTTTCTAACTGAATCTCTGTTGTGTTAAGTTTATTTTCTAAATCTGCTTTATTTTAATCTTTCATAAGTCGTGTAGCATACAAAATGACTCTTTAACACTCCCAATTTAAGCAAGCTTTTCCCAATGTCAGTTTGCTGTAGCTGCATTACACGTCCGTACCTACTGTACCTCAGGGCATCTCTTACTACATGTAACTACATAGGTGTATTGGGTATCCTGCTCTGCCTTTGAGAAAATGAAAGCTCAGATGGCCCAATGGAAAGGGGAAGTAGCATTGCCCCTTATGACCTCATAAGGAGCAAACTTACTTCCCCTTTCCCTTCTTTGCTGCGGAATTTGGCCCACCCCCTCCTTAAAAGCTACAGACTCAGAAATGGCACGTCCTAAGGAAAGTGCATTGTGGGACTGGCTCTAGTGGCTGTAATTCTGCACCAAGGCTGAATTTTGGTAAAAAGACTTCAGATACAGTATTAGGGGACCACTAAGCTCTATATAAAAGCATCCAAAGAGCACCATGTCATGGGACCTTTAATATTAAAAATGTACATGTGGAAAACACAGTGAATCCTTAAGCTGAACCTATGTCATTATTTATAGTACGATTATCTTCAATGTGTAAATCACATTTATAATTTTTCACCAATAGGCCACTTCATCTTTGATTGTAATAATTTGGATTCAAATTTATGTATATTTTCCTTTTTATATAATAAAGAAACTTTTAAAACAATGTTTTTTGACATCATTTGGCCAACCTTGCACTAACTCTGAGGACCCTCTAGGGGTCACGGACCCCCTGTTGAAGATCACTGTACTAGACCATGCTGAAGGTCATTTACAAGGTAAGTTACTGCTGATGAAGACCCGACCTTTCCTGATTTCCATGCGCACTGTAACAAGGAATTGAGGGACAATCACAAATGAATCCGCCAGAGCAAATAAAACAAGAGCTTGCCGATTCTTTTGGTTCCCAGGCAAAGTAAAAACAACTTTTTATTTTTAATTCTGATGGCAAAAAACGTTTACAGACATAATAATGCATTACCATTACAGCTCATCTACGCACGCATGTTAAGTGACATCTTGTTGCTCTAATTGGTTTTAGGTCTAGCCAATTGCGTCCAAAGGCATTTGGGTCTGTGCCTGTTGATAACACCCCTTGAAAATTGAAAATGAAGTCAGAAGTTCCAGACTAATTCATATTTGCGATTTGGTCTGGTTATATTAGGATACCTTTTGATTCCCGCTTGTAATAATAGTCGATAGGCTTTGAGAACTTGAGTGAGGTTGGTATTTTTTGACTTGATTGCAAGTACAGCGTTGAATCCTGTTTTATTTCTTCTTAGCGTACAACTCTTTGCACACAAGTCCATCATCTCTACACACTGATTGTTAGTTTTTACTTTCCCGACTCCATAATTCTGCCGCATCCCACCTTATCAACTGTCATAGATGCCTGTCTCCCCTCGTACATCCATCTTCACCTCTATTTCTTCTCACTCTATCTTTTTCACCTTTCATCTAACTTTGTAGCTATACCAACTTACTGGGGGACCGTACATCGCCATCGTCCATCCCACATGATATTCTTCATTCTGTCCAGTGTGGTGTAATGGTAGTGGACTTTGAGAACTTTGAGTGTTGGTATTTGAAAATGTTTGACTTCACTGAGGTACCATACACCTCTCCACACACAACTCCATCTTCTCTACACTGATTGTTATGTTTTTCTTTCCTGACTCCTTCATAATTCTGCCCTCTCTCACCTTATCAACTGTCATCGATGCCTGTCTCCCATCGTATTTCCATCTCCACCTCTCTTTCTTCCCACTCTACCCTTTTCACTCTCTATCTAGCTCCCTTTGTAGCTATACCACCTTACCACCTTCTCCCTCCATCCCTCCTTACCACCCCCCACTTACTTCCCCCCCATCTACCCCCCCGTCTCCCTTCCTGCACAGCCGTCACTCTGAATTATTTTCAATGAGCTCCTTTATAGCGGGCGCCAGATCTCAGCTCCAACTCATCACTGAGCACAGGGCTGGGGGGACGCGCTCTGCATTTCGATCAGCTCTGAGCCTCCACTTTGCTATTAACCCCTTTCACACTAAACCCCACCACCACCACTACCCACCACCCCACCCGCTCCTCTCCTACACCTTAGCTCACTCTATTTCTCTAGCTATGTTTATGCTCTCACCTCTCTACCTCCATCTTTCGACGGATTTTTCTTTATACTCTCAATTTTCTGTAAAGTCTTTCTTCTATCTGTCAGCATTGTGCACACACTCTTGTCTCTTAATTCAGCGACTTTATCAGCGTGGTGAAACAACAATGCCATAGTTATCCCTGTTTTTATATTCATTCAAGGCAAACTGAGGTGATAAAAATGTGGACATTTGAATCATTTTACAACTTGTGCCATAATAAATCTGTACCTGTAATAAATGTTTTGGTCTGAAAATGTGTACTACAAAAACTGACATGGCAACAGCTCATGTGCTATTTATGTAAATCACATCGAAAAGCCAGTGCAAGGGCATATCATATATAAGTGTTCTGCATACACTGAATCAGTATGAAAGGAGTATGACATGCAGTCATTTTGCAGCCCTGCTCCATTTCCATTGAGGAGACATGTGTGTGTGCACAGTATTTTAGTGCTCCAACTGAGGTCCAAATCAATAACGGTTCCAAAGAATTTACTAGCTGTGACTTGAGTCATTTCTTTATTCTAAAATGGGCGACCATATTTTAACCATACTTTTACATACTTGTAACTAAAGATAGCTGAAGTAGTTGTGTGCAAGACAGGGAGGAGGACCCAAACACAGGCACTATGGCTAAACAAGTCACATTAAAAAGCTTAACGAACAATTGTTGGTTGAAGAACAGGTCTCAGAATGTGACTTTAAGAGGCTTTTCATTTTGATCCCAACATTGCATGATTTAGTTAATTGCCCAGTAAGAGTTTTAGCAGTGTGTGTATTTGGCATTTGGTTTCATTCATAGATGTGTTGCATGTTTTAACAGTTCTTATTTGCATGGTTGTGTGGATTTGTTGTTTTTTCTTAATTGTTTGTTGGACTGGGAATCAAGGTGATGAGAAGCAGCTGCGATTGACTGGACCCCCCCCACACGGCTCAGGATTGGCCACAGGATGGTAGGATTTGCTTGTTAAAGATTGATACAAGACAGTTGCAGGGGAGGAGGAAAATAATAACGGGTGTGACCGACTGGAGGAATCTTTTGTACTTTTTTACGCTGTGAAGAAGTAAATTGTTTAATTTTAACGAAATTATTGAAGAATTATCCTGTGGAACTGACATAGACATGCATTTGGCCACATAAAGAACCAAATATGCTCAGTCCAAGAACAAGAACACACATGGCATGCCTGTGAAGGCCCGATCATTAACATGCTCAACATACACTCTCAAGCCCCGGTGGAGGTGAGAAACCTCAAGGGGTCCATACAGATCTAATTATAAGGCTTTCTATGACCACAGTAGGAAACAAAAAGGTCGCCTGTGAAGGAATGCGTAGTGCCGTACTTGTAGTGTAGTGCAGAGATGACAAAAAAAGAAAACATAAGCAGATTTGTAACTGTTAAATCGCTCAAGGTTGGATAGTATTTATTTTTTCTTGTTCAAACAATGCCTCCTGTTGAGAAATACTTTAAGAATTTTAGGATGATACCCGTCACTGTCCCATCACTCACTGTCATTTTTACCAGATGATGTTAAATATTTAAAAAGAGAAAATGTGTCTACATCACAAATTCTGAACTAGAATATAAATAAAACTGTCCCATTCATACGGCATTTTCCTTGTACACTGTTATGTATTAGCAATTGCAGAGTTGGTAAACGACCTACCACAAGGCCTAATCTAATGAAAAATGACCAAAGTTAGACTGAGTTGTTTGGTGCATGACCCTGATTGGCAGGTATCCAAGTCCATTCGCAGCATCCGTGCTATAAAAACATACTTCCCCTTCTTCCTCACGCACAGAAGTCCATCATGTAGCTGTTTCCAAATTCTTTTGATTGTTGAAGTTTTGAGCAGTTTAACTTTCATTCTCAGAGTTTTTAATTGCATTCCTGTCTGAATGTATCGGTGAAAAAGTAGATTTAATATGACTATGCAGAAGGACATGTTCTGCTATCTGAATGGTTGATTTGAGCGTGAGTGCACCTAAACAAAAGGGGTAGTTGTTTCATGCTATAGCGCCCCTAGCTACAACACCATTGACCATTAAAAGGTTTCAGGGGACACACTCCAGAACACTAACCCGCAATACCCACCAGGTCTGGATTTGTTGCGGAACGGCTGCGGCCGAGCCTGACAGCTGAAGTCACAAGGACCAACGAGATCTTGCGAATTTGCGCAATATAGCAGGATGTAGTTTCTATAAACAGAACCACAAAACCTCTGACCTGTTGACTTCAGGTTTTTCTCTGCCCATTATGTCATTTTCAAGGTGTAGTGCAGGGAAATAGGATCTGCCGTGAGCAAGGTGTGTTTTATTAAAAGAATTAACCAGATACATTTTATTTTGTTTCTTTGCTCGACTTCCTTTCAAAGTCGAGCCGTGTGCTGATTAGCTGCGGAGCTCTCCGGCATCTGGCAAAAATAGAAGCTCTGCACAGGTATAGGTAGAGGCAGATGTGGCTTGAACGGTTAATGGTAACATTAATAACCTGGCAGACTACTGATTTACGTGGGCAGGTGTAAGTACTTGGTGGCTGATAATGGGAAATGACAGGTGTGCTGGTGGGTGTAGGTCAAATAACTGGGAAGGCGGGAAAGTTTGTGTCTTCGTGACAGTTAGCATCTTTTGATGCAAAATAAAGAATCCTGTCATCTGAAAACATTACACATAAGAAATAATATTGACCCTAGAGGTGACCTCTGGCGCACATTACACTGTGATCTTCTGACCACATGCAGGTGCTTAGCACAAAAAGGCCTTTTCTATGGGCCCCTCTCTGAACCCACAGCTATTCATTCTAGCATCTTTTTTGGCCCTCCTCACATGAGGGCCCTGGGTACTCAGTGTCCTTTTTCCACCCAGTCTGATACCCCTGACAGCATGTACAGTTTGCTGGCATGAAAACCATGTTTAAGCACTTGACTAAATACAATCTCATTGTCTCAAAAGCTTTT
The DNA here is from genome assembly GCF_013103735.1 of Etheostoma cragini. Taxonomy (NCBI): domain Eukaryota; kingdom Metazoa; phylum Chordata; class Actinopteri; order Perciformes; family Percidae; genus Etheostoma; species Etheostoma cragini. Next base: position 9,045,667 of record NC_048409.1, read on the forward strand.
GACTCAGAAATATAGTTAAGTGTTGTTGATATTTTGTCAATGAATAACAGACAGAATGCTTTGTGGAAGCCATGCTGATAAAGAATAAGCATGGTCTGGAAAGGAATGTTTCTATAATTTTACAGAAACATGGTTGATGTTAGTCTTTAGTTAGCAAAATATCACAGGTTTGCTTTTATTATGACTACATTTACAGAATGTGACTGTCTTTAAATGTGGGCCTACCATCTACCTTACCTCCGCTTCTGCAAATCTGAACAAAGTATGAGTACTTGTATCTGCGGGTATTTTGACACTATTTCATCGTTACTGATTCTAAGCCACGCATAATTTCTATGCTGCATCTGCGTCCTTCTGCAATCTCCCCACTCGTCTGCCTGCTGTGGTAGAAACCTGCCCTTGCACATCCTCCTGGCAGAGCAGTTAACACTTTCCTGTTTCCTGTCTGATGATGTTCAGCAGAGCTGTGGATACATATCACTCACTCCCCGTGACTCTGTCGAAGACTCTGTCTGATGGAGGTTTTCACATTTTGTGGGGTAATTGGAAATGTAGTTTGATTTGGCAACACATACCCAGAAATGTGATGATATCAAGTTATACTTTTCCGCGTGCTGAATGTAGAACATGAGGAGTGACAATGAGCTTGTAAATATTCCTGGGAATAAGTTGTAGTTAGTGTACGTTACAGGGAAAAACTGGCTTCCGTAGGGGTTGTGCACAATAAGAAGCCCAGTGAGAGCTGCCACTTAACTGGACTCTGATAGAACTAGTGCTAATCACTCTCTGTCTTTCCACCGCTCAAAGGCAAGATTAAACTGGTGTAATAGCAAAGTCAGGAAAACCCCTAAAAAGACTCTCCGTCTCACTCTCGCCAGCAGCTCGGAGGCACGTGCCAACCACAGGCGTATCTGTGATCATGGAAATTTATCTTCAACACTTTCTCGATTAGTAAACGGCGGCAATGACCCATTGCCGGTTTTGTTTCACTCTTCGCCCATTTTACTTAGTAGCCTATAGTAATATAAGACAGACGGACGATATCTTTCCAGCAGCAGCCAGCCACCATTGTTAAGAATAACGTCTGTCGCCTGCAGGAATGATTTGTCATCTACAGAGAGTTCAGGTTTGGTGGCTGTCACTCCCTTTTCAAGTTGGAAAAGCCTGTTTGTTTGAAGATCACTTGACTGTGCGGAATCAATTAAGTCATCCATGGCTAATCCAGGAAGAGTGTGAGGAATTGATTTGGGGACGCAGCCAAGTGATGGGTTTGACAGTGGCATTGTTTATCCTATATGTGCTGAGCCTTGATGTGCTGAGTATGATATAGCTCTCTGATAGAACAAGACCAGTGATGGAGGGCAGAAAGTGAGAATGACAACATTGTGCACATACAGTAGGCAAGTCAAAAGTTGAATATAGCGGTGTTTATTGGTCCTTCTCAGATCATGTATTATGTACAGTATATGTGTCAATGTCATTTGATGTAATGCAGATTTATTCTTCAGTTCATTTTAACTTCAGGATGATTTAATTTGCATTATATTTTTTACTGGACACAAAAATAAAAGTGCTAGTTCTGATTGGCAGTAGCTAAAAAACAGTAATATGAATTGTAACGAACCAAATGGTATAGCGGGTCAACCCGTTCTCATTCAGAACACGTAAAACACAAACATTTGACAGGGGCTGTCAGCGTCTCATGCGACAAAAAAGCACCCTTCGGCATGTGTGTAGAACGTACTGAGGAGAGCAGCATCTAGACGGGGTTAAGCCAGTAGGATGTAAGGGGGAAATTCCTCGTAGGGAGGTTATGGGGGTGTATGGGTCAAACACAGGACTTTCACCCAGGAGAGCGGGTTTGTGTCTAGCATGTGTTCTTAACTGTCCCGTCATGGCTGCATGTCATGGAAGTTGCTTTATTCTTTAACCAGCCCGTTATTCCGGCATGTCACAGAATCGTAAGCCCATCCACAACCTTTTCCTAAACGCAAACGTCCCGTTTAGGGAACCGTAAGCCGACCCACAAGCCTTTTCTTGACCTAACAGCATCAAATGGGACGTTAATAGTCCTGACCAAGCGTTTCAAATGGGACACTAATAGTCCCGACCAAGCGTGTTAAGGTAAAGCACGTTGTATGACGGCAAAGGAAACTTTTAGCGTCAATAACAACAAAGGCACCTGACCAAGCATCAGTATTTTAAGAGATGGGAGTGAGAATTTGTTGAGTGGGTGATCATCAATTATCCTTAGGCGTTAAGAAATAATGCAATAAATGGTGCATTGTATTTCCATATCTGCACAGCTTGTTTCCCCTCTGACATTCTATTGCCACGTACATTGTGGCTGTGGACAATTTGTTTATAAACTGTACATATTTAAATTGTTCTTCTTTTTAATGCTCTGCTTCAGTATCAGAGAAAAAAATGGTATTGAAAAACAGTTATTAAGTATACCATATATCTGGTAAAAAAAAAAAAAAAAGTGAGCAAAACTGCTACTTTGTTTAAATTGCAAACTGGCCAAGTTCATGTGAAAGTTACATTTTCTCTGACTGACCACCCAGGGACTACCTCAACACCTCAGCAACAACAATATTTGATGTAATTACATATATTTTTAAAAGTTTTATTACGCTTCATATAAGCCCAGCAATGCCAGTTTAAATTCCATCCCAATCCCAACATTGGTTGTAAAACCTGCACCGTACATCTCCCACTTCCATAAAAACCCTTCTCCCCCCCTTCTATTGTAAACTACATTTTTGATAAGAGCAAACATTTCAGCCATTGCCGGTCTTCTCAATCATTACCTCCAGTTGCTGTCGAACATTGGCATGCCATCATGCCCTTCTTCAAACTGTGCCTTGCTTTACTGCCTCTCTTTGTCATGGCAGGCTGATCAGCGCTGAGCACCACTCACCTCAGCTCCACTCCACATGGAGGACCATCACTCCACAAGCAGATTACTGTAATTGTTCAAACTTTGGTCCGTACCCGATAGAACACCGTGCCAGTCAATGAGAGCACTCTCCAATGGAGGACTCTGACCATTAGCACGCCTCAAATTGATTTCTGTCAGTGAGCACTCTACAATTATGCTGCACCTTGTCCTGCATTGTGTTTTAGTAAGGAATGGGTGTTGGTGGGCTTTGTTTTCCTTGATAACTTGTCAAAGACAGTTTGATAATTGGGAGAATTGTTAATAAGTATTATCATTTCAAAAGTGCAAACTAAATTTGTAAACTTTTAGAGCACATTAAAAAAAGCCACTGCTTAGGTTTGACACACAAAAGGCAATGACAACATAGACTGACAAAAAAGAAGTCCTCTTTGTTTTAGTCCCACCTGGCTAGAACTTCTGCCCTTGTTTGCCGTTGATTTCCCCTTACCCTGCATCGGGTGACACCGCTGGCTGAGGTGATGGTCTCAGTAGCAAGAGAAGCTTGAGTATTGTGTTGAGTATTCTGTCTGTAATAAAGTTTCCTGCATATTCTCCAATCTGTCCCCACGTATGACGGTGGTACACAAGTGTGGTAGTTTGAATGCACATAATTGATAAAGGTTTGCTGCTTAGCTCCAAGATGGCTAATGTTGGGTAAATAGTCTTATCCACTATGGGCAAGCTGAAAACCTGCGGAACAAGTTGGCTTATAGTTCACTGCCTCTGGGCAAAAATGCCAAAGATTGCAATGTTTTTTTTTCCAGAAACAGAATACAGAGATCTCTCTTCTCAGGGGGACATAATGGAGGAAAGCACAGTCAATCCAAAATACTACTGGGTTTCTACTGATACAAAGCTTTATGCTGTTCGATTACAAATCTCTTAATGCAACTGTAGGAAGGCATTTGGAAAGACAACAGATGAGCGCTCAACGTGTTAACCTTTCCTCCAGGGCCAATGTTATAAAATGAATATTGTTGGGGTTAAAATTCCATTTTGTTTCTGTTTAGCAAATGCATGAACTTGGCTTTCAGTCAGGGGTTTGTTTCTGACACAGCACACACTGTTTACACAACTTAAACGTTTTCCACTATCTCTGCTCCGGTCGCATCTACACTTCGTCTTTCTCTTTCTCTCTCTCTCCTGCCCACTTTCCACACACACACAAACCCACACACCCAGCCTTATTCTAAAACAAATGCCTCATTGTGCTGATGCAACCGAGCCAGACCCAAACCCACACATAATTTCTAAACATCTGTCCTAGTGATGGGACAACCGACTCGTTCACGTGAGTCGATTCAACTGGACGGTTCTTGGTTGGCTTACTGAGTTAATAGATTCAGTCCCCGGTTTGTGTGCGCACGGGGGGGGGGGGGGACATGCTATTCACTCATACTGACACTAGACTCACGAGACATAAAGGCTTCTGGGATCGGTTGAACCTAGACACTAGGGAGCGAGTACAGCATTATCTGTATCTGTATCTGTTTACCACATGAATTATCTGTATCCGTATCTGTACTCGGGCGGGGCCTAACCAGGAAGTGGGCAGATTTAACCCGGAAGTGGGTCGGGTTGTCTTGAAATGGGTGGGACTTTAACCGGTATGTTATTTTAAGCATGCAATTGATATTAGTTGATCCGAAATTGTTATATTTATTGCTGATTAGAAAACTATTTTCATGACAGCATCAGCATTGAGCTTCAGATCAGTGGTGTTGTCATGGTAAAAAACGAGCAATATACAGTATATAACAAGTTTTGCAACAATAAATACAACAATGTGGTTGCAATTATTAAGTAAAATGTAATGAACAAGTTTTCATACTCAAGAATATAACCTTCTTGTTTTAAATTTAAATTTTTCTGTGATCAGTCTGATAATTTATGGTTTTTTGGTTCTTTTTTATTTTCACACCAGGTATGTGTGAGTGTGTGTGTGTCTGTGAGTGAGTAAGAGATACAGAGAAAGAGAGAGAGAAACAAAGAGAGAGAGGGGGGCAGGGGGCTGGAATGTGTTTGTGTACGGATCTAAATTTGTAATATTATTTATTTATACCACAACTGCCTATACCACAATTTTTTTATAAAACACAGCAAGAAAGTTTCAGGCAGTCAAAAAAACTGGTTAGAGCCAGCAGGCAGTTTAAAAAAAGATAAAAGAAAAACTCTGACGGCAGAGATGCAACCCGAGTCGCATTCTACCAACACCATGTCTGAACAAACCCCACGTTACCAGAAGTCTCCTAGTTACTAAGTACTAGTTTAACACTAGAAGTGCCGGGATTCCATAACTACTAGAACTGCCGTGAGCGGTCATTTTGACCGCCAGATTCCAAATACTATAATCTGTCATGATAAATACCTAATTGCAATATTAATGCAGGTATTGTGTTAGGATACCTTTAGAAAAACGAAATAACACCAAAATGTACAATTTAACGAGTTTAATTATACACTTGAGTTGGCCAGGTGTTTCAATTATTCATATCGGCATAGTAAAACGTAATTATTTCATTCACATCTGAAAAATATGGTATGTAAATTAATTCAACATAACTTAAAACATGCAAATAACACCTAAAAGTATCTTCTTTGAACATTTATAACCTAACCTAACCTGTCACTGCCTCCGTGTTGGTGTCTGCCGTCGTGCGCAGCGATGCTCGGACCGTGCTCCGCTCCCTTTTCTCCTCGCTAAACTCCTGTCTCAGCTCCTCTGCTAGCTGCTGCCTGAACTTCCTCCGGACAATGTCACTGCTGGTGCCCTCCTTGGAGAGGATGTGTGCAATTCCAGACAGTTTGAG
>NC_048409.1:9051520-9055198 GCF_013103735.1 Etheostoma cragini
TTTTTTATCCAGCAAAGTTATTACATATGTAAATTTCAAAACGGTCAAAATGACCGTCATGGCAGTTCTAGTGTTAAGCCGAAGTGTAAAACAAACCTGAAGCTGAAGAAACCCTAATTGTTAACGGAAAAGCCCCGCGGACCTGACGGAGAGGGAGGAAGCTGTTCACTCCTCCGTGTCCTGAGTGTGTGTTAGTCAGCGAGCACAGCCGGTTGGACACAACAACAGAAGGAATCTGCGTGTGTAGGGAGGGGCCGTGGGACTAGCCTATCACAGAATAGTGTAGGGGAGGGGCGCTGGGACTAGCCCATCACAGAATAGTGTAGGGGAGGGGTGATGTGACTAGCACTGTGACTAGCCTATCACAGAACGGAGACACAGTCAATGGAGACTTTCATTGAATCCGAGTACAGATATTGACTCGCATTACTTGTATAATACTTGTACTCGGCAAAAGAGTCCGTACCGGATACTCGTTTCAGCCGAGTATCCGGATCATCCCTACTAGACACCTATTTCATTACATTAGACTCATGCATTAGGCACGGTTACGGTCTCGTTCAGTAGCCTAGTGCGACTCCACACTTGATTACATTAGACTTGAGCGGTTACAGGGTAACATTTGGTCATTCAGCAGCCTGGTGCAGAGATGCGCGCTGTCCTTGTGATAGCCTACCTTCTTAACATCATCATAAACATAACTATCAACATTACCTAACATTAGATGTAGCCTACTTGTATCTTATAGCTGATAATTTTTTCCCATTGTTTTTGTGTGGCTTTGATCTAGAACCATTACTCGTGTGGCAGCCAAGGTCACTTAGTCTCATTCAGTAGCCTAACGTTAGTCTTCTCATTCGAAAAACGGACACAGATTTATTAGGTCTCATACGGTCGCCACTGACTTGTACAAAAGATTTCAAAGTTATGTCAGTTATGTCTGGCACTCAATTCTCCCAGTTCAGATACACAAGTCAGGTTAAAAGTCCCATGGTATGACCATTTCACTTATGAGGTTTTTTACCATTAATATGTGTTCCCCCAGCCTGCCTGTGGTCCCCCAGTGACTAGAAGTGGCGATTGGTGTAAACCGAGCTAGGTATCCTGCTCTGCCTTTGAGAAAATGAAAGCTCAGATGGATTGATCTGGACACTTGCTCCTCATGATGTCATAGAGGGCAAGGTTACCGCCCCTTTCTCGGCTCAGAGAATTTGGCCCTCCCATGAGAGAGAGACAAATCATGGCTTTCAAACAAAGTGGCAGTTGGTCAAGGCCACACCCCCAGCCTACACTTTGCCCCCCGTCTTTCCTCCTCAAAGACTAGAGACTCATAAATGGCACATAGTAAGGTAAGCTCATTGTGGGACAGGCTCTAGTGACTGGAATTCTGCACCGAGGCTGAATTTTGGAAAAAAAGACTTTAAAAATTGTATTTGAGGGCCATTAATGCCTATTTAAAAGAGACTTCAGATATGGTATTAGGGTACCACTAAGGTCTATATAAAAGCATCCAAAGAGCAACATGTCATGGGACAATTAATAACCAACTCTTCGGTCAGTTTGTCAACACTAATCTGTCCAAGCCCGCGGATTGGGTATCCACACTTTAATCTGTACCACGCTTGAGTACAGGTGTATGTGTGACTGTGTAGAACAGTGTCTCAGAGCTACTGTACATGCATGCAGAAAGTATAATATGCATTTAAGGATTGAAACTCTGACTCAGTATTTTGAAGTGGGCGTGGCGTCTTTAGCTGTTAATCAGACTCTGCTATGTAGGATCCAGAAATTAAGCGACCTACTTAAATATCTGAATTTAGAGCAATCTCTCTCTCTGAATATTGGCTATAAGTGGATTATTAAGTGAATAAAAACATAAACAGTACCCCCCCCCACCCACAATAAGAATACAGAGAGAGGTTAGTCCGTGAGAATATATTTAGAAAAACATTTCAAACATTTTATATATGAAAATGGGGGGCTGATTAGCAGCTTACTGTTTATCCAAGGTGAGGAAAGCAACAATTTCAAACAGTGAAAAAGAGCTACCGCTACTGCAGAAATACACTTCAAATTACTACTGTACAATGGAGGAAATTGTTGTTTAGACAAAAGCCAGAGAAAAGTGAGCATTCTGTCAATAAAGGGAGTGGTAATTACAGTAGAAAGAGGCAACTATTGCATCTAATCCTCCATCTCGAGCTGACTGTCCAAATCCACACACACACACACACACACACACACACACACAAACACACACACACACACACACACACACACACAAAGCTTCTCCCCTGTAATAACAGTTTACGGAGCAACGTTGTACAGCCACATAATTTGCTCTAACAACTCTAATTATGCCTCTTATTGATTCAGGCACACATTTTAATAAGAGCGGCCACGCCTCTACTGTTGCAAACCATTGAAGGGGTTCAATGGTGAATGTTTGGAGCTTCTCGTCCTCATCCATCCCACATGGATGTGTCCCTGACAGCGTAATTTGTGGCTCTGATTCTGAGGCCACTGTAAACATGGCACAACGACAGTCATTTTAGCACTCAAGAGACCTTGATCCCTAACCACCGCCCCCTCAGCAGCAAAGGAGACAGGGAGGGAGGCGACAACAAAAGGTAAAGAAAAGCTAGTTTATTGTTGACTGTGCCCAAGTGGGTCAATCTCAGTGTCTCTCAGCAACAGCTCACCTCATTATTGTTTTCTAATTGCAACAGTGGATTTGAAGACAGGGTTGCCTGAGAGGAGGATTTATATTTGGATGTGTGCTTGTCCTGTCGCTGTACATTTACTCATTTTCTTTCTGTGGGGCTTTCTTTCTTTTTCCAATGGTAAAGATAAAATTCAAATACAGCCTTAGACATGGTGGTTGATTAATTTAAAAAAAGAAGACAAAAACTCCAGACACCAAAGACCAAGACCCTGTGTGTAAGCCATGACAAGATGTTGACAGAACATCTGCAACGACATTATCAGCTACTGCAAATTTAACATCTTAACGTTACGGGTAGATGTGAGATGAGTAGTCATTAGCAGGTGTAAACGCTCAGAATGAGTGGGCGATGAAGTTGATAAGATGTGGTTATTATTCTTTACCCAATTAAGGCTCATGGGCAAAATGAACAATTAACAAAACCAAAATTAAACCGAAGAAAAACATAACAATACTTTCCCAGAAAAAAAAACAAAAGGACATGAGAGTCAAAACTGGTTAAACTTATGGCAATTAAGAAATCTGGAACTCAACATCCGTTTTTAAACCACTTTCACTGTTTATTCATGCGCTCTTCATGATTAAAGAAAAACAGCATTGGAACCAGTATGTCTCGAGTAAAAAATTTGAGACGTTAAGATAGCATTTTCCCCTTCAAAAATAAAGATTCTAATACCTGAGCTTGTGTATCAGCCAATACTGATTACCGATGCCAGACCAGTGTGGGGGAAAATACATGTCAAACATTTAGTAAAATAAACAACATTTAAATCATAAACTACTTTATTGACAGTATAAAACAGAAGTGCAACAGCAACTTAAATTGGCATTACTCTGTTATGATAGACCTAGTCTCGGATTGCCAGACCTACCTTCCGAGGAGGTGGAGTTGCAGCCATCTTCGATTCTAGTCTACTAATCAGCTCTAAACCTAAACTAAATTATAACTCATT
>NC_048409.1:9055298-9064292 GCF_013103735.1 Etheostoma cragini
GGTCTATCTGTATAGTGTCTTGAGATAACTCTTGTTATGAATTGATACTATAAATAAAATTGAATTGAATTGAACTGAATTCCTCCACTGTGCTGTCGAGGTAGCTCTGGCTAGTCCACACAACATTTTGGGATGGGAAAAAACGTGTCCTGGTTCATTGGCATTTCTTTAAACCAATCACAATCGTCTTGGGCGGCGCACTACAGTGCCTCTGCAAAATAGCCTTGGGAAGGAACTTGTTTTGGTGGAACGTGTGTGTGTGTGTAAATTTCGCAATATTATGCTGTATCGATTTTTTCCCCACCCCTAATGTGTACGTTCAAAAGTTGTTTTAGTTGTGCAACAGAAAACTCTAATTGCATAAATAGTCTAGCTAGCTTGGTCTGCACCAGAGATCAAATCTAGCATTCACAATGCCCCAAACCAACCTGACTATCCCATGAATGAACCCTCCAGGGCTCCTTTAAATGGCTCAGGTGTTACAGCAACCTAAGGGACTTTTTCCTTTTCTTTTCGAACACAATCAGTGATTGATAGTGGTGGGTTTGGACACTGAAGCTGCACAAGTCATTTTAATTTGCTGTTAAAAAATAAACTCCAGATTCCAAGCTACTTCATCTCCCACCTTCCCCACTGTCTTTCTTTTGTTTCCCTGTCTGTTTGAGAGCCTCTTCTCCATATCTTTCCAAACCATTTCCTTCCCTTTGGGTGCCTTTTGCCCTTCAACCTTTCATTTGTTTAGACCACCTATCCTCGCTCCGCCGGCCATTTAAAAACCCTGCCCTTCACAAGCCCCTCACTCCCATCCCTGCCATAACTCATTTTCCATACACCAGCAGAGAAAAAAAAAGAATGAGCACAGATAAAACACAGGTCACCTTCAAAGTACTTGGCATGGTTATGGTGAATTCGCCATCAGACCTAGTGTTTTATTGGGGTTTTGACTAAGTCTCGCCAATCCATTGCACGAAAGCGCTAATACAGTCTGGAGTTGTCTTCTCACGGGCTGGACATAAAATTAAAGTGGGAAGTGTAAATTGGATCCATTTTTAGGAATATGAAGATTTTTTTGGCACTTGGAAGTAATGTGCACATTTTTACCTATGGCAGTAGCTGCACCAAAGGTAGATTGGCCTTACCAAAGTGATCTTAAATCACCTAGTTTCTTTCTGTGGTCAAATTTGACCCGTCATCAAAGTTTCTATGTCAGAAATATGTGTTTTTCAATCATGTTGTCCAAAAGACACATGGATGGTTCCATGCAACACTCTTTGCAAGTACAATTAATGATTTGATTTAATTTTATTCATTAATTTTCATTTCATTGGAAAAAATGCATATGGTTTTTAAACAGTTTTCTAAGACTTAAACATATACCAGTCTGTGATTATCCACCAACATATATGCCTCACAATATTCTACGATATATTGTAATGTACTACCTTTTTGCCAATTTCAAATGATCTCCCCAAAAGGAAACTTTGTCAACATCTGTTTTATCTAAAAAGATACATTTATCTGTCCGTTCACACTGTCACTTCAATTTTATTGCTGCAAAATGGACAAACTGCAGACTGGGTAAACCCCGCCCACTCTGCCGGCGATTTGATTTCGCCCTGCAGCTCTGTCTGGAAACCTGCATGTTTAATTCTCCTGCTTCCGTTCACAGTTTTGCGGGAACCAATCACAAACTGGCTTATCTACCTGGCGCGCTATTGACGGGTTAAACACAATGACGATAGAGAAGCGACCAAGTAGCTTCTTGTTTACATTCAACATCCCGGCGGCCACCAAAGCGCAGCAACCCGTTAATGCGGCTGTCGCTTTTAAGACCCCCAGATCGTTGTTCTGATTGGTTGAAGGACTATCCAATTCCATACAGAGTCAGTTGAACTATGCTCGTTTGTCATGCCTCTTATGCAGAGAAAGTATAAAGCAGACTATCCAGACCAACGCTCAATCTCAAATCTATTGAGCTTGGTCTGGTAATAGCCAGACTAGAAAAACAGAACAACACATGTGTAATAAAAAATCCATACTTGATGTTATTTTTTATCCAGTTTATTACAACTTAGAACTTGAACAAAATAATTTTACCTCAAAGTCCACTTCCTAGCGTTATCCAGAGCCTCCAACTGAATATTACCATAGCAGTTGTTGGCTCAGTTGAAGTCATTCATTTTAATCTAAGTATCCGGTCGCGTGTGATTAGAAACCTTGAGTTAAGATGTTGTTGTTTCAAAGGTCAAGAATTAACTTTAATGCTAAACTTGAATCTTATTTTGTGCTATCAACTATGGAAACATTATTATGCAATAAATTATTTGCTGAGCAGTAAGAATATCAGACATGTTCAATACTAACTGCCAGGTTTGCTAAACTTCTTCAGATTGATAAACAAAGGTGAATTGTAAAACATCCATCACAGTTTACTGGCAACACTTGTAATTGTGAGCACACAGTTCTCCTGTGCATTGAGCTATTAATGACAACAGTTTCAGCTTTACACTAAAACAAAGAGGTTTAGATACTGTGTATAACAGGTTTGTTTCCAACCTGTCTGATAGTCTTACTGCTCAGCTTTTTTGCCCCTTTTGATATTCTTACTATGTCACTGTCCATGTTCCAAGATCCCAGCAGTTACTAAGGTAAGTACAACTCTGTCATTGCCAATAGAAATGATGGCTAAAAACACAAAAATAAGATCCAAGTAGTATTAAACTGGATTTGTTTTCTTATTTATTCATCATAAGGGCTGTAAAATTAGTACAATAATAGTGGGTAAATGCAGCTTCCTTTTAACGCATATAGGTTCTGTGATTTGGGCTTCGGGTAGTCCATATTCACGACGTTCCACTTCCGGGTTTGCTCCATTGCCGATGGAAATAGCGCCAGATGGCACTCATTTAGGCCAGATATGTGTTGCCTTGGGCTTTTTCTTTGTGTTGCTGTTCTAAACTCCGGTGGATTTCTGAGGACTATGGTTAACTGCTCCTAAGATCTCTGCAGGGTAAATCCAGACAGCTAGCTAGGCCATCTGTCCAATCTGAGTTTTCTGTTGTACGACTAAAACAACTTCTTGAACATACACACGTTCCACCAAAACCTTCCCGAGGCTATTTTGCAGAGGAACCTTGGCTCCGTCCAGCACTTAGCACTGCACAAGACCAGAGCATGTTTTTATCCCATCTTGGAATGCCAAGTGGACTACCCATACCTTCCTCCGCAGCGCTTTGGAAGGACGGTCTGGCAAAGGGAGAATAGACTTTGGGCAGCTCATTGTTTGGGAAAGCTGGAAGCGATACAGCAGTTTGTGTGAAAGTGGGATTAATTTGCAATTGATCGCAAGGTAACTATGGACAATCATGTGATTTATTGCAATTTCAATTGACAGCCCTATTTATTATCTTAAATTTGAATTTAATTACCTTTTTGTCCACTTGGGGCAGAACACAAAGTTGTAAGCATTTTATCAGAGCAAAACAAGGAAGACGCTAAAATACTATGTATTGTACTATGCAGAATCAGGTGAAATTTATCTCTGGGTTTTGTCACAAAGAGCGGCACCTTTCACATTTCCCACAGTCAGTGGATCCATTGTAAATGTAGGAAATAGGTGTTAATACAGACATTTCTGTAGGTGTATTTTCATTGTTCATAGAGATCTGCATGTTTGTACTTCTGACTCTTGATGGAAAAAACACATTAACTCTTAAGCGGTCATACCCTTTTTTCAACCCAGTTTTCTGTTAACCAGTCACAATTTGGCAAATAGCTGACATCTCTTGACTCTTTGCACTGCTGCTTTTGTTTCCCCTGAACACAGAACTGTGAGATTGTTTTAGCAGTGACAAGGTGTTGTTCTTCCCTCCCCCCCCACCGATTCGAGCTTACCCAATACATGCCAGCCCAGGTGTGAAGTGTGGCTTTTGCTTGTTGTGCTGGCTAGCTAAAAGCCTGCTGTGTGTGTGTCTGTGTGTGTGTGTGTACTCACTGACATGTTTGTGTGTGTGTGTGTGTGTTTTTAGTCCCAGTGTTGGAGGTCAGGGATGCCAAGTGAAAGGAGGAAGAAAGAAGGTGGAGAAAGTGAGGAACAGCGGTAGGCTTTTGCTTGTTTAGCAGACACGACATTCAGTTCACGACTTCACGAAATGGCCACATGAATACACGCAACTAGTATTTATTATCCAACGCCATAGAAATGAGGACAAACTGAAGACAATTGTGCGAGCTCAAGGCCAAAAATGAATCTTCAAACGCTCACACACGAGTAACCTCCATTCCCAGTATAATACACTCCTGAGCACACACCAGGGCTGGGCGATATGAAAAAAATAAATCCCAATACGATTGGCCAAATACCTTGATGAAAATTTTGCAATGAGATGGTAGGGTGGACAATTTAACAAAATATTTTCAAAATTAGGTTTTAGTCAAATAATCATCAATAAGGAGGATGTAATGACTAAAGGGTAAATGCAAATAATAAAACAACTAGAACAGTCTAGTAAGTTCAAAAAATTACATACATTTACTGTAATGCACCCTTTAAAAAGGGAAAAGACAAAACTTACCATATCACGAAATTACAATATTCAAAATCTAAGACTATAAAGTCTCACGTGTATACCACCATATCAATATAATTTCAACATATTGCCCAGCCCTAACACACACACACACACGCACACACACCCACACACACACACACACACATGCTTGCATGCACGTACACACACAGGCATGCACGCACGCACACACAAACACACACACACACACACACGTTTCCTTGGGCCACAGGCAGGGAAGGGACCCCCTGTTTAATTTTCAGCCTCCCTGTGAAGTTTGCAGCGCGTGCCAGGACTGATGACACGCAGGTATCACATCCCCAGCAGAGAGGATCAGTAGCAGCAGTAGAGGCCTGCCCGGCACGTCCACCCATCACAGTACCCAGCAGTCCGCTGTGACACCCTGAGACACGACCCTGCGCCTGCAGCCTGCCCCGAAATCACCCAGCAGTAAGAGTGGTCAATCACTTTGTTTTGTTGGGGCTACCATTATCATTTTATAAAAGGTGGTACATGTGATTCCCATGAATACAGTTGGACGGTACAACAAAATACTGTGGGACAATATTAGTAAGGGTATAAATCACACGTTTTTATCACATGCAATATTAAATTGATTCTTTGGACAACAATTTACAGATATCACAAAGTCTGCCACGATAAAATGTTGATTCAATACAGGAGCCTGGGACATATGAACGTGGGAATATTAAAATAAGGGCATGTGTCGATATTTTCCCTTTGTATGGATAGTATTGCATCGTTGAGGATTAAATAGATACATTGATCCAGATCGGTGTGTCGTTACACCACTACATATCTCTACCAGTGAATATCAGTTTGTTCAATGGTAGAGACTTTGCAATATCATAATCTATACTGAAGTAGCTATTCTTCAATATAACTGGGCTGTGTTGCAAATCAATAAGTTGGCCTGTCTTATAGGAATATTGGATTGGCAGGGTGTCTGCATGAAAGTGATGAAATACTGTCACGTAGTTAATTCCATGGGGAAAGACAGCCATTGTCATCTGTTAATTTAATGTAGAAATGTCACAATGTTGAATTCCAGAAAATGTCCTATATATTTACTACCATACAATGTGGTGTATCATAATTTATATCATTTGTCATTAAGATATCATGCACGCACAAGAGGCAGGAAACAGCTACAAAACAAATAACTATTGACAAAGAAAGGGAAGTATAGTAATTACCTTTACAAACATATGGACAGTATACGTATATGTTGCAGTTGGCTACGTTAGGTCATGTATTGTACATTATTTGTGAATTGTCCAAGCAGCCGTGCAAATGCAGAACAAACTGAGTCGAAATGCAACTCCACAGGCCTTAGGGAGGTAGAAGTGTGATTTCTTTGCATTTATTTATTTGAAGTCAGGGTAGGTATCTATTCAAGTCAATTACATTTTATTTATAGCATCAAATCCGAAAAAGAGTTATCTCAAGACACTGCACAGATATAGTAGGTCTAGACCACACTCTAGAATTTACAACGAGCCAACAATTCCAGTATCTATAGTTTATAACTGGCCTCTAGAAGGACGTGCAGAAGCCTTTCTGGCACCTCTAACAGCCTGATGATGTCTGTGCTTTCACTTCTGCAAAGATTGAATAAAAATGGTAGTATGGCATAAAGAAAAACTAGTACAACCGCAGGAATAATCAGACCAGCAATCTCTCTCTATATATTCATTCAACTGCATGGGTGAGTAAATGAGAGTCCAAACAAAACAGATGTCATAAAGCAGGCAGCAGAATTTGCTCTCTGATAACGTTAAATGGTTAAACTGAGCTTTGTCAGCAACATATGTTTCACTGCATCAGGGATGCAGCCTGAGAGTCTTCTTCAGTCATAATCATGTTAACTAGCCACTGTTCTCCATTGCACACACACCACATGGCAAATATTGCACAAGCACGCAGTTCAAACTTCTACGCTTCGGTCTGAATGAAAAAACGCCATCACTTCAATAGCATGAGGAAACCTGCAGTGTTCAATTCCAGGTTTGAAAACTGGCTCCTGACTCCAGTGTTTGTTGAGCCATCCGTCCTTCCGACCCCCTCCCTCTGTGGACCTCAGCAACAAAGTCACACTGTCTATCACAATTCCTACATGGCTGCTAGAGGGCGTTGCCATGTGAATGTTCATCTTGAATTGCCAGACCTTCCTCCACAGTACTGTGTAGGAAGGTCTGGCTGGTCCACGCAGCATTCCAGGGATGGGAGAAAAGCCTGCTCTGGTTTGTTGGCATTCCTTTAAACCAATCATAATTGGACGGAGCAATGGTGCCACTGCAAAATTGCCTCGGGAAGGAACTTGTTTTGGTGAAACGTGAACGCTGGACAGATAACCTAGCTGGCTGTCTGGATTTACCCTGAAGATATCTAAGGGGACAGTTAACCAAAGTCCTCAGAAATCCACCAGAGGTAAAATGCCAACACAAAGACAGAGGAAGGTAACGGGCATCTGGCTGAAAGGAGGAACATTGTTTGACTGAACAACCCCGGAAGTGAAACATCGCTGATGTAGACTGAGTGAACGTAAACAGATGTCCATTTTGACAATTTCCTGAAATGACTGATGCTGTCGTCTTTCACTTATAAACGTACTGTATGTACTATTGATCAATGGTCCAACCGTCCTTCCATCTGTATGTCCATTTATCCGTCCCTCCATCTGTCCGACTGTCTGTCTGTCTGTCAGTCTGTCCATCTGTCTGTCTGGCTCACTGTCTCTGTTTGTTTGTCTGTCTGTAAATACTGTACTTCCATGTCACCCCCCCCCCCACCCCCCCCACACACACACTTTAATGACTGTCTTTAATCCCACCACCCTTTCCTCCCCCTTGAACTTTAGCACCTATTAACTGCAGACCAAGTAAATCCCCCATGGAAAAAGTAGGGGGTTGGTCAACACAAACACACATGCACACGCAAGCACATACACATGCACGCAGGCACACACACACTCACACACGCACACCTAACTTCCAGTCTATAGCCAGTGGGCTAGCTCGTTGTGCCCTTGCTGTATGTACATGACGGGGCAAAACACAGTTATTTCCCAATACATGTTTTTTTCAAATTGAGTCTTATCCACCATTGCCATAACGGTTCTCTCTCCCTCTTTCTCTCTTTCTCCTCTCTGTCTCCTCTGCAACCAAACCTCCTCCTCTCCTTCTTTTCCTCACACAGTGCTGTCCTCAGCGTTTGAGCTGGATTAGTGGTGGGGTTGGAGTGATGACCTGTGAGATGGGACCAGCTGTTGGTACCTGCCCCGTGGGGTCAGCTGTTAACAGGTGAGGACGGGTTGCGATGATGGCACGTGCTTCACATCCGCCTCTAAGGCTAGTTCGACGCGAGAGCTGGTAGTAGATGCTGAAGGTGAGATTGGCCAGACAAGCCTGGATTTGAGTGAGTTTTGTTTGCTTTAATGTAATGAGTTGGGTCACAAGTCGTACCTGTCTCTTTGTTGTGACGTATATTTGCAACCTTCAGCACCTATTTGCAACTGGTTGAAGAAGCAAGCTGACAGATAGCTGAAAACAGTAAAAAGGAACTGATAAATGTGTCCTAAGCATGTGTGTGTGTGTGTGTCCTGTATGCATGGTATGGATTTGGGCTGCACAATATATCGTTTTTATAATTGTCATTGCAATATCCCCTTGAGCAACAAACACATTAGATTTTTTGTGTTAGTTGAAAAAAAATATCAGTAGAAAAATGCAAATTGAAATGTAAGTGGTGCCTTAATATATTCAATTCAATGTGGAATGTTTTCCTTTTATTTGGTTTAAATTCAAGAATCAATTTGTTCTGTTTTAGAGGAATAATGAAGGCATCAAATCTGCAGAAATGAGTACACTTTATTGTCTGTTTATTTATCGTTAGTAGTATCATTAAGGTGATATTTAATGTCATTGTCCATCCATCTTCGACCGCTTATCCGGTATCGGGTCGCGGGGGCAGCAGCTCCAGCAGGGGACCCCAATAATCTCGCCACCTAGTCCAGGGTCTTCCCCGAGGCCTCCTTCCAGCTGGACGTGCCCGGAACACCTCCCTAGGGAGGCGCCCAGGAGGCATCCTTACCAGATGCCCGAACCACCTCAACTGGCTCCTTTCGACGCGACGGAGCAGCAGCGCTACTCCGAGCTCCTCTCGGATGACTGAGCTTCTCACCCTATCTCTAAGGAAGACGCCAGCCACCCTCCTGAGGAAACCCGAAAGCCTTCATGACCATAGGTGAGAGTAGGAACGAAAACTGCCCGGTAGATCGAGAGCTTTGCCTTCTGGCTCAGCTCCCTTTTCATCACAACGGTGCGATAACGGAATGTAATACCGCACCAGCTGCTCCGATTCTCCGACCAACCTCACGCTCCATTGTCCCCTCACTCGCAAACAA
>NC_048409.1:9064392-9078008 GCF_013103735.1 Etheostoma cragini
GCTGCTTTGCCTCTGTCACGGCAGAGGCTGCAGCCCTTCGGGCCCGTCGGTACCTTGCAGCTGCCTCCGGAGTCCTCCGGGATAACATATCCCGGAAGGACTCCTTCTTCAGTCGGACGGCTTTCCTGACCACCGGTGTCCACCAGGGTTACCGTGGATTACCGCCCCTTGAGGCACCTAAGGCCCTTAGCTCACAGCTCCCCGCCGCAGCTTCAGCAATGGAAACTTTCAACATTGTCCACTCAGGTTCAATGCCCCCAGCCTCCACAGGGATGCAAAAAAAGCTCCGCCGGAGGTGTGGGTTGAAAGTCCGTCGGACAGGGGCCTCCTCCAAACGTTCCCAATTTACCCGCACTACGCGTTTGGGCTTACCAGGTCTGTCCAGAGTCCTCCCCCATCCCCTGACCCAACTCACCACCAGATGGTGATCAGTTGACAGCTCTGCACCTCTCTTCACCCGAGTGTCCAAAACATACGGCCTCAGATCAGATGAAACGATTATAAAATCGATCATTGACCTTTGGCCTAGGGTGCTCTGGTACCACGTACACTTGTGAGCATCCATATGTTCGAACATGGTGTTTGTTATGGACAATCCATGACTAGCACAGAAGTCCAACAACAGACAACCACTCTGGTTCAGATCAGGGAGGCCGTTCCTCCCAATCACGCCTCTCCAAATATCTCCATCATTGCCCACGTGTGCGTTGAAGTCCCCCAGCAGAACTATGGAGTCCCCTACTGGAGCCCCATACAGGACACAATTCAAGGTCTCCAAGAAGGCTGAATACTCTGAACTCTTGTTTGGTGCATAAGCACAAACAACAGTCAGAGTTTTCCCCCCCCATCACCCGCCGGCGTAGGGAGGCGACCCTCTTGTCCACCTGGGTAAACCCCAACGCAGCGGCGCTCAGCCGGGGACTTGTGAGTATCCCCACACCCGCCCGGCGCCTCACACCCTGGGCAACTCCGGAGTAGGACAAAGTCCAACCCCTATCCAGGAGTATGGTTCCAGAACCGAGACTGTGCGTAGAGGTAAGCCCCACCAGATCTAACTGGTAGCGCTCCACCTCCCGCACAAGTTCTGGCTCCTTCCCCCACAGAGAGGTGACATTCCACGTCCCCAGAGCCAGCGTCTGCCGCCCGGGTCTGGTCCGTCGAGACCCCTGACCTTCGCCGCCACCCATATGACAACGCACCCGACCCCAGCGGTTCCTCCCACAGGTGGTGAGCCCATGGGATGGAGATAGGGGTTCCACGTAGCTTCTTCGGGCTGTGCCCGACCGGGCTCTGTGGCAAACCCGGCCACAAGGCGCTCGCTGACGAGCCCGCCGTCTGGGCCTGGCTCCAGACGGGGGCCCCGGGCTTCCTCCGGGCAGGGTCACTCCCTCTCTACCTCGGTCTTTCATGGGGTTTTTGAACCATTCTTTGTCTGGCCCCTCACCTGAGACCACTTTGCCATGGGAGACCCTACCAGGAGCACAAAGCTCCAGACAACACAGCCCTCAGGTTCATAGGGACACACAAACCTCTCCACCACGATAAGGTGATGGTTCCCGGAGAGGTAATGTCATTGTGTATCGTATATTTTCCTCACATTGTGCAGTCCTAGTATGGATGTTGACCTACTGGCAGCAGGCGGTCTAAAGTCTGCGTCCATGAGGGAAAAATGAAACGCTTCGCTTCGAGAGTGAGATGTTTCGATGAATCAATATCATGTCTGTGTGCTAGTCAGAGATATGATTGGCAGATGGATAAACAACTTATCAAAAATTAAGCATAGCATAAGTTCTGGCAGGTCACGTAGTCAAGCTCAACTACTATCTGAGCTCAAAGCTGACAGTTCCCAAGCCAGCACACCAGCTGATGGCTCAGCTGATTCTGTCTTCTGATTGGATTTCCATTTAGCGCACTCTATTTGAACTGATTTTCCCAGCCTACCTTGCTAAATCTTTGCTAGCGCTTGCAACTCACCTCCACTCCAGCTCCTCCTTTTAAATTCATGTTGTCTGACTTAATCAATGTCATGTCTGGGTCATTGATGCTGCTCTGTTCTGTACCCTAGGGGGACCCTGCACTGCTGCTCTCCTCGCTTAAGGCTTTCCAAACATGCACATGGGGGGGCAGGGAGGTGTGTCCCTGCCTCATGCTTTCCACATATGCAGGTGGGGGAAGTCCCAATAACAGAGCCTTACCGCCAAATACAAATTGCAGATGAAAGAATCTATTTTGACCAAGTGGTACTGACTGAGACTGAACTATATTATATTCCATGTGGAATATCATAAACCACATATTTTTATCAAGCGAAACAGCAACACTGGTATTGTTTTCCCCTTTGTGAGCCTGTGTGTGTTGTCATGGAAAAATCAAGCCCTGGAGACACCTACAGTAGCGGGAACTACCACGGTTTGAGTGATTTGTCAGGTGTTTGTCTGTCTGCTGACTGTGTTGGGCTCTAGAGAGGGCCTTTTTATATTTTGACGCTACCTAAAGGCCACTTTAGGTTTTCTATATGTTTGTCCAGGGGGGAGGCAGTGAAGGGGTGTTGAGTCAAAGTAATTTTTCATTTCCTCTTAACCTACAAACCAGGAGTTAACTCATAACTCACCAACTCCATAAAAGTGGCAGTCAGACATTTAGAGTGTATGGTGTTAAGTTGAATTATTCTAAATGCAGGATCCAGCATTTCTGGAGCTTGGTACATACTAGGGACCAAAAAATCTGGATATCTAGATTATGACTCTGTTTGTTTCCCTGTAGTCTATGTCAACAACGTTCCAATTCCAGGATTGTTCATGTGTCACTGGACATTCCGCCGGATGTCACTCTTCTTGGCGCATGTTTGTTACCTTCCTCTTTCTTTGTGTTGCCGTTCTAAACTCCGGTGGATTTCTGAGGACTATGGTTAACTGGTCTTCAGATCTCTGCAGTGTAAATCCAGACAGCTAGCTAGACTATCTGTACAATCTGAGTTTTCTGTTGCACGACTACAATAACTTTTGAACGTACACATGTTCCTCCAAAACAAGTTCCTTTCAGAGGATATTTTCTAGAGGCACCGAGGCTCTGTCCAGCACTTAGCACCACCCAAGGCGATTGTGAGAGCACATAATTTTGCTGTGTGACAACGCAAGACTAGCCTTAAGTGTACATAATGGCAAAATGTTAAGATATCAGTCAGGCAAGAGGTGATAGTGTGTTTTTTAGTGTGTTGCATTTTTTTCCGACAAGTCCCCTGAAAGCCAACTGTGATTGTCAAAATACTGATATTGCATTCTTGTTATATGTGGGGGTCTTCCTTTTTCCTCAAACTGCACATGTTGTCCATTAGCCCATACCTTGGGTGTGCATGTATTGTTTTTCCTCTGGAAGACACACTAGCTGAGATACCACACACTGTATTGGCAAATATGGATTCCCATCTCTTTTTTTTACGTGTATTACTATTAATGTATTGATGACTCCTCGACTTACTTTATTTCCATTAATATACACTATGTATTTATGACTTCTCAACTGGCGTCGTTTCCCTCTCCCCTGTTTGTGTCTGAACTAGATCCAAAATGACAGTGAGGATAAGAGGTGGGGGCTGGTGGTGAAGTGATGAGTTTTTTTTTTTTCATTGTTGCCGTCCCTCCTCCTCCCCACATCACTTTCCTCTCTTTAAATCTGTCACCCACTACATGTCTGGACAGCGGGGGGGCTGGAATCAAATTCTCTTCGCCTCCCCGTCTCTGACCTGAATCTCACTGGGGCCCAGAGTAACAGCTCAGAGAGAGATAGAGAGAGGCGAGGAAGAAGAGCTGCACAAAAGAATCGAGAGGAGGAGAGACGGAGGCTGTGGGGGGAAGTTGGTGGTGGGGGGGATGGTGCTTAAAAACACTTGAGTTAGTTGAGAAGTTGGAGAGGAGATTGGGAAAATAGAAATGTTATTTTGAAGTCCAACTCTGTGTTGCCTTCTACCCATGATGCACTCCTCTCTCAGTATAAATGTTACAAAACTGGGAAGAAGAGCAAGTTTCTAAAATTCGTATTAAAAACAAAATCAGTTTTAACCGTCTGCCATTCATTTAATTTTTTTCTTTTTTTAAAGTGGTTGTTTTGGTTGGTGAGATATTGATGCAGGTTTAATTGTGTGTCCTGCTGTCTAGTATGTGCTGTTAATTTAAAGATAAATGACATGGGGCCATGGAATAACACTGAGGCTGTTTCAGGTCCCACCATTAGCAGGGAAAGGCGTTGGGGTTAAGTGGTTGTCAGCCAGGGGGCATAATATATTTGGGCTCAGCTTTTTGCATAGCCCTGGTTCTGCAACCAAACTCCTGGAGAGGGCTGGGGTCTTGCATTTCCCAGAGGCGCTGGGCGTGTGTGGGGATACTCAAGTGCCCCTGGCTGAGCTTTGCGGTTTTGGAGTTTTCCCCAGGGAGTAAGAAAGTTGCCTCTTTGAGACTGGGAGCTGCTGAGAGACAGTGTGTTTGTGTTTTGGAATCAAACAACAGCTTGGGGTACCCAGCCTTCTTAGAGTGTCTGGATGTGGAGTCCTAGAAAGGACTAGAGACTCCATAGTTCAGCTGGGGGACTTCAACGCTCACATGGACAACGGTGGAGAAACTGTTTGGGTGTATTGGGAGGAAAATAGAGTGGTGTTTTGTTATTGGACTTCTGTGGACGGATGCTGAGCTAAAATTAGAGATAAGGTGTGGAGCTCTGACATCCGGAGGGAGCACGGAGTTGAAAGGGGCAAGCTGAGGTGGTTTGAGGATTAGTCCTCCCTTTTGAAGGTTTTCTGGGAATGTCCAACTGGTTGAGAGCCAGGGGCAGACCCAGAAAACACTGGAGAAAACGCTGCTAGATGTCAAACTGTTGGATGGATAGCTCTGCTTGGTGCATCCTAATGACTTTAATGGCCTGACTATTCATCTGGCGCCTCAATGAGGTTGACATTTTGGTTTTTTGATGAAACATCTTAAGAGCTATTGGATAGATTGTCATGAAATTTGGTAGAGCCATCAATGTTCAGCTCAGGGTAAATTATTATAAATTCATATATAGTACATGTAACAGTATTCTGTCCCACAGCGCCCAGATTGTTTTACTTAATGTGAATGCTCTCTGTAATGTATGTCAGATACGTGTTGAGTGCGTGACTGTCTACTTGTAAGAGAATAAAAACACTCCACATGTATATGTGTGGAGGATTTAATTCACACTACACCTTTAAACCCACACACACAATGTACCATAATAAACTAGACCTTACTGCACCTTTAAAGTTTAAAAAATAAAACATTTAAATCTAAATAGGTCTCAGAAATGGTAATGGCAATTCAATAAAATGGTTTGAAAAATGAATGCAGCAGTTGCAGTTTTAACCTATTGCCACTGTAACACTAAGGTCCTGCAGTAATATAGCACATGTATAATATTGGCACTTTAAACCTACACCTACAGTTAAGGCACTCAAAAGATCAACAATCACAATTTGAAAATGCACAAGATAGACCCACACTTTAAACAAAATCAACAAAAATGCCGGCAATTGTAACCCTCCGATGCAGGCCTGTTTGTGGATGGCGTGCCATGGGCCACAGAAAATGTTGGCCAATGGATGTGGCCGCAATTGCATGGGATAATCACCCCGCTGACATTCAGGTTACCCCAGAACTAGTCCCAGTCCTTGTCGGGGTAGACCACAGGTCAGTGTTTAACAGTCCTTGAACAGTCCTGTGAAAAGAGTCGCTCTCTTCCTATGTCGCCAGAGGTTCATGATCAAATACCTGCACAACTAGTGGCATTCCCATCAGCCTCAGGTGTACTTTAAACTTTGTGTATATAGTCTCCATCCATTATTACCTTTTTATATCTACTCATTTCCGTTGCTAACATGTTCTAATATGTAAGTTGAATCTTGAATGCAGTTATTTGTCTTCCACCACTGTAATAATCCATTCAAGTATTTCTGCTCAAACTACCTCCAGTCAACACCACTGCAAAGGGGCACTATATATTAACCTGCATGTATATTTTATGCAATTGTGAGCATGATTTATATACAGTATGCACAGTAGGATTTAATTTACATAAATTAGTATTTCAATTCATGATCGCAAAATATATTTCTCTGCAGGACAGCTGTATACTTTTGATGAAAGCCTTCTTTTAGCCCCTGTTGCTTCTGCTCACCCCCCCGCCCCCCCCTCATATCGCTCTCTTAATTTCAATTTCATGTTTTTTTATGGGCATGACAAAAATGCATATGTGTTGCCAAAGCATAAGAACAAACATCATATATACAACAACAAGGAGTAAATACATCTGATATAATAATACAAGTAAAAAGGATACTGAATAAAAATGATACAAATTCTCTATTTATTTATCCTTGTATTGTGGCAGGAGAAGACATATTTAGCTGCTAGCCATGCAGTGATTTTGTCTTCCCCTAATAAAAAAGGAATCTTTTTGTGCTCAGTGTAGGTAGTGAAGCCTGGTATATGTTTTTCAAATTTTTGGAAATATTTGGTTCTTGTGTTCTTGTCGAGCTTGTGTTGTATTTTATTTAAAATTTTGCCATTGTTCTTTATACTTGTCTTTTAATTTAGTTTCAGATTTTTTGATTGAAGACTGAGGATTGTCTCTGTGTCTCTGAGGCTCAGTGTCCCTGTCTCTCTCTCTACCTGTCTGTCTTTTACTGGCTGTGTTTAGCTCAGTGTCCCTGTCTCTCTCTCTACCTGTCTGTCTACTACTGGCTGTGTTTAGCTCAGTGTCCCTGTCTCTCTCTCTACCTGTCTGTCTACTACTGGCTGTGTTTAGCTCATTGTCCCTGTCTCGCTCTCTACCTGTCTGTCTACTACTGGCTGTGTTTAGCTCAGTGTCCCTGTCTCTCTCTCTACCTGTCTGTCTACCACTGGCTGTGTTTAGCTCAGTGTCCCTGTCTCTCTCTCTACCTGTCTGTCTACCACTGGCTGTGTTTAGCTCAGAGTCCCTGTCTCTGTCTCTGCCAGTCATCAATGACAGAGAGAGCACACTAGAAAAAGACATATGGCAAAGTGCGAGATCCAGTTTACTCAAGAAAAATATTTGAAATAAGAACAGAACAAATCATAACAAGCGATCAAAAGAGATAAAAATAAATAATAAAATCAATAATGTGCATTTGTTTTGTGCAGTACACTACTGCACAAAACAAATCACAATCCACAAATTTTAAATTTGAGGTTTCTAACTTATTTTTAACTGCAATGTCCACCCTTTTCTATTTTAATCTTACGTTATCTGTACTTATCTGGATATATTAGTTCAACTTTACTGATTTTTTATTATTTTATTGCAATGTTACAGAGCTCTGTTTACACTTCATTTCTAGTTGATATTTACTAATTGTATGTACATTTTTGTTTTTGTTTCACACTTGTTTAGGCTATGTAAGCATCTGTATCTAGGAAGTTATGTTTTATTTGATTAAAGTCGACTGTGGTGTACTACAATTTACTTGAAGAACGATATTTACAACTGTTTGTGTTACAAGTTTTAGTTCATTGTGTATAAAGCGTGACCAAGATCAAAAACAGTGCGCTGCCATAGTATATATAGTATATGCATCACAGCTGGAGGCACTGCTCTGGCGTACAGGGCAGATGGAAACACTGTTGTTTGTCAAGAAATTGTTCCAGCACATAACACGATCGGAAACCACTAACAACAACATTTGTATATTTCTGTTTCTGTAATGATTTGTCAGGATTTCCAAGATGAAGCCTCTTCTCCGCTCCTCCGTTCTACGTGTTGCTGTTCTACACTTCCATTTGCTACGGCAAACAACAACAACGACCTCGGAGCCTGCAAGCTAAATGCTGTAAATGGCAAGTTTGGAAGAAATGTTGGCAAGCCTGCTTGGTTCATATGAATGATTGTAAACATTTATCCAGGACATGATCAAACCCTATAACCCAACCCGACCACTCCACTCGGCATCAGTCAAACGGCTTGCTGCCTCCTGTCAGTGAGGGACAACTAAACACTCAAAAACACAAAATTCCGACTGTTTGCTTTCCTGGTTCCAGATTGGTGGAATGAGATCCCTGTTGACATCAGGATGACCGGTAGACTCTACATCTTCTGCCGAAGGCTAAAAACACATCTCTTCTGACTGCACCTTGGACAAAAAAATAACACAATATATATATATATATATATATATATATATGTATATATATATTAGAGCTGGGCAACGGTTAAAAGTTTTAATCGCGATTAATCGCATAATTTCCCTGATTAATCGCATTGTTATATGCAAAATGCAATAATGAATACAAAAGTAGTGTACATAGTGCAAATTTATTTTAATTGTTCTAAGAACGAAAAATGCTGTAACATTTTTTCTGCAAACCGTTACCAGCATTTTGTTAATGCAGTAGCAGTTAAATAAAATATTTATTGTACATCTCAACTCAAACAATGTAATCAATTCAATTCGATTCAATTCAATTCAATTTTATTTATAGTATCAATTCATAACAAGAGTTATCTCAAGACACTTTACAGATAGAGTAGGTCTACACCACACTCCAGAATTTACAAGGACCCAACAGTTCTAGTAGTTCCCCTTCGAGGGGAACTCGAACTGCGTCGGTTACGACACTATGGGAACGCCTTTAGGCATGACAGGGCTGAATGCGAATGAAAACTACTCCAATCCTATTGGTCCTACTGAGAACGGTAGCATGTGACGGCATAACCGTAGGGGCATATATTCACGCCGGCACATAGCTCATTAGCTATTTTCTATTCAGCAGGCACGTTGGTTGATGTTGTGTTGAAAGACTCCATGTATCCTACTCACCTGGAAGTTGCAGTTTGTCCAAACAGTTGACCAGTTCCGGAGATGTGTGTCTCCCTGCCCGCGTTTCCTCTCGGTAGGAGACTCTCATGAGCTGTGTGTTGCTTGTCTGGGCCTGTCGCACGCCACGGCGGCTCTCGAGGGGGCTGTTTGTGTCCATTGCTGAGCCCTGCCCATGCGGGTACTGAGGTGATGCATGGCCCTCTTTTCCGCGGACGGTCAGATACGCTCTCCTCGCGGACCGGGCCCCGCGGCCGCTGAGGCGGCTTGGCGGTTTCGGTCATGTGGATTGCAGCGAGATCTGCTGGAGGTTTCCGAGACGGCTGTTGCTCCGTCTCGTCCTTTGTCTGCCGGTTCCGACTCCCCCAGTCCCCGTTCGTGGGCCGGGTCTCACGGCTTCTTCTGTTCGGGGACGCTGACAGACGTAGCGGTGGCACTCTGGCTCTGAGGAGCTCGTTGTGCTTGGCAGCGTGGTGGAGGGAGAGGACTTCCGGGTGTCGGGCTGACGTCATCAGAAGAGCGTCGCGCCCGATTGTGATGTCACGAGCTGTGGCAAAACGCGGTCTGGATTGGCCACAGGCTGTCAGACTGGATATCGCTTCCTGCAGAGCCACTCCGTGCCCCCGCCCCGGTTCTTCAAGGTTTTTCCCGGATTTTCACGGTGAGTTGTGTAAATCATGGGATAAACCTAACTCTGCCTGGCTTTCTACTCCCCAGGTGCTTGAGTATGGCAATGTGGCAGGGATTAAGGACTGCGGCTACGGGACGATGCCGCGGGTTGTAGACGCTCTGGTGAGTTACCTCTCTCCCCAGCAGACGTCGTCTTTCAGCCAGCCGGCGCTGCCGACGGGTTCGTGTCGGGTGTCTTCCTCGCTAGTGGGGAAGACGTATATGGCGCCGGGCCAGGCTGGTGCGAGCCTGCACACCATCGCGGTTTTGCAGGCCTACCATGCGGGCCTGTTGCTGGAGATGGGCCACCCACCGTCAGCGCCAGGGACGGAGTGTGGATTCTCGCGGTCCCCCTCGAGCAGCTTGGGACGCAGGGCAACGCTCCCGCGCACCCCTCACCGGCAGGTCGGACCTGAGGGACGTCAGCTAGTCGCGGAGGGGCGAGGCGCTGAAGTCCTTACTGTGCGTTTAGCCCCCGGCGGCCGACTGAGGTCCGCTCCAGGGTGGCTGCTAGCATTGTTGTCCCGCCGCCATGGCGCTCGGGCAGCCCTAGCAGCCCACGAGCCTTCTCTGCTCTGCCAGCCCCATGGGGTGGCAGTGGGCCGGAGGTTTCGGCTCCCGAACTGCGGATCATTGGAGGGTTCTTCCTGGCGGCCGCTTCAGGGGCTCGTCCGTGATCGGCACGTCGCAACGGCCACCACCCCTGAGGGGTTGGTTCCGCTGGCGGATTTCGCAGGACCTTGGCGGGGCTTGGAGAAGAGCATCCGGTCTGAAGACTGGTTTGTCACCGTGGATCTGAGGGTCACATTCTTCCATGTCTCCGTTTGTTCTTCCCTTCGGCCTGGCACTCTCCCCTCGCACTTTCACCAAGTGTGTGGATGCGGCACTGGCCCCTCTGCGGCTCCAGGGCTTCCGGGTCCTCAATTACATCGACGACTGGCTTATCCTGGCTCAGTCTCGATAGTTGGCGGTTCGGCATCGAGATGTCGTCCTTGCTCATCTTCTTCGTTTGGGGCTGAGGCTCAACGAGGGAAAGAGTGTGCTAGCACCCGCCCAAAGGACTGTCTTCTTAGGGGTGTTGTGGGACTCGTTGACGATGCTGGCACGTCTGTCTCCGGCTCGTGTCGAGTCCGTTCTGGCCGCGGTGAATAGTGTGCAGCTGGGCCGCGCCATCACAGTAAAACACTTCCAGAGGGTGTTGGGCCTCATGGCAGCTGCTTCCATTGTGATACCTTCTGGTCTTCTGCACATGAGGGCCCTGCAGTGGTGGCTGAAATCCAAGGGGTTCTCCCCGAGGGGAAGCCCTATCGGTGTGGAAAAAGCCTTGTTTCCTGTCCCAAGGAGCCGCGCTGGGGGCATCTGTCGCCGTGTAATTGTTTCGACAGACGCTTCCCTCACCGGGTGGGGCGCGGTCATGGACGACCGCTCGGCAAGGGGTGTTTGGCAGGTGCATCACTCGTCATGGCACATCAATTGCCTGGAGATGCTGACCGTGTTCCGAGCTCTGAGGAGCTTCCTGCCTGCAATCCTGGGTCACCACGTGCTGGTCAGGTCCGACAATACAGCTGTGGTGGCCTATCTGAATCACCAAGGGGGGTCTGCGCTTGCGCCCTCTCGCAGACTGGCACATCGGATCCTCCTTTGGTCCCAGCGGAGACTGCTCTCTCTCAGAGCGATGTTTATCCCTGGGCTTCAGTATCGGGGTGCGAACCTGCTGTTGAGACAGGGGCTGAGGCCCGGGGAATGGCGGCTCCACCCCGAGGTGGTGGAGTCCTTGTGCGTAAGGTTCGGACCTATAGACGTGGCCTGGTTTGCGTCTCGGGAGACTACGCACTGTCCTCTGTGGTTCTCCCTGACGCCGCCGGCCCCGCTAGGGCTGGACGCCATGGTGCGGGAGTGGCCGAGGCTGCGTCTGTACACTTTTCCCCCAGTCGCCCTGCTCCCGGGGATCCTGGAGAGGGTCCGTCGGGAGGGCATCTGCCTTCTTCTGGTAGCGCCATTCTGTCATGATTATGACAATAAATCAGATAAGAGCTGCGTCTGACAAGAAATACCCCAGATACAGGAGAGGTGAGACTGTAGAGCAGGGTCATTGCGGCACTAAGTGTAGAGGAGATTGGCAATAAACAAGGCATCCGCTTTTTATTTTTTTTAACACATTCAGCTTGCCATTACGCGTCACTGATTGTGGACAGAACCGCATGAGATATGGAAGATTCAGACATATCTCGCAGATAAAAGCGGATGAAGGGGCACGGAGAAGCCCAGGAAGCCGCCGCACAAATGTCGGCTACTGCCATGCCTTTAAATAAAGCCGCAGACGCTGACAAAGCCCTCGTAGAATGACCCCGAATGTCTCGGGGGGGCTCTTTCCCTTCCGAGCTATAGGCCTGGGTAATAGCCTCGCACAGCCAACGAGACAGGCGCTGTTTTGAGAGAGCTGATCCTTGGGAGTGTTCTCGATAATGCACAAACAGCTGCTGAGTTTTCCTGATATTTGCCGTGCGTAAAATGTATTGAGACAGAGCGCGCACCGGACACAACCGGTGGGAGGCCTCCTCCGCGCTGTTAACGTAAGGTGGGGGAAAAAAACCCTCAACCGAAAAGAACTAGTTAAAGTCTTCGGTGTGAAGGAGGAGTTGGGCTGTAAGGTGGCTGCGCTCCCGTCCCCTCTAATGGAGAGGCAGGACAGAGAAACTGACAGTGCACATAAATCACTCACTCTTTTGGCCGACGTTAGGGCGAGGAGAAGTGCTGTCTTAAGCGACAGCATTCTGAGCGAAGCCCGAGCCAAAGGCTCAAAGGGGGGTTTTCCCAGAGCCCGGAGCACCAGAGTTAGGTCCCATTGGGGGGCGAGGGGGCGAGGGGGCGAACAGCCGGTTTTTGACGCCTAACACCCTTCAGGTAACGCTTCACCAGGGGATGTGCAAAAACTGTCCTCTCACCAAACCCTTCGTGGCAGGATGAGATGGCTGCTGCATATGCTTTGACAGTAGATGGCGCCAAATCACTATCCACCAGAGTTTGTAGGTACGTCAGCACGAGAGGTAGGGAACACGATGTGGGATCTGTGTCCCTCTCTGTGCACCAGCGCTGGAAAACAGACCAGCGCCCTGCGTAGCCTGCTATGGTAGAGGGGGCTCTGGAGCCCTGGATGGTGCGCACCACGGCGGGGGGCAAGCCTAATCTCTGTAAGCGCTCCCGCTCAGCAACCAGCCCCACAGTCTCTGATTTATCACTGGGGGGGTGACAGATTGCACCGTTCAGCTGCGGTTTTGGGCCAGGTTTGTGGGAGAAGGCGTCTACGCCGAGGGGAGGGTTGTCCTGCGCGCTCAGTGAAAACCACAGTGCGCACTGTGTGTTCTCTCGTGAAGCGAACAGATCCACCTCCGCTTCCCCAAACCTGCTCCATAACGTTTGCACGATAGTGAGATTCAATCTCCACTCGATGTGGGAGGGCCCCCCCCCCCCTCAACATCAGGTCGGCCGCCAGGTTCAGAATCCGGGCTGATATATACTGCTTTCAGGGACAGCAGGTGGCTGTGTGCCCACAGCAGGAGGGGTCTGGCTATTTCTAAAAGCCGGGCTGAGCGTATGCCGCCCTGGCGGTTTATGAATGCCGCCGCCGTGATGTTGTCTGTCCGTACTACGACATGTTTCCCCGTCACGACTAGTGTAAAGTGATTCAACACTTTCAACACCGTGGACAGCTCCAGGCAATTTATATGAGGGAGTGGGGGAGGAGGCCAGGCCCCTCCCACCACCTGTGACTCGCATATTCCCCCCCAGCCAGTGAGGGACGCGTCTGTGTACACCGTCACATATGACGTCACTCTGCCCAGGGGAACCCCGGAAGTCAGGTTTTGGGGGTTCCCCCAGTATGTCAGGTCTGATTGGAGGGAATGAGGGATGGACAGCATTCGCCATTTGTGGCGAATGGGGTCGAGCCGCTGGCGGTGAAACCACATCTGGATTTTCCTCATGTGGAGGAGACCCAGGGGGACCACTGTGTGTGCCGCGGACATGCCATGCCCAAGAGCCGCATAACTGACAGCGCTGACACTGTCGTGCGCGGCCTGAAGCGGGACAACAGAGAAGTCAGGGC